>NC_056737.1:1857861057-1857888557 GCF_019279795.1 Protopterus annectens
CTATATTTGTGGAACAAAAGCTTACAAGTGGCTGCCCTCACATTGGTATGGGTCATGTCATATGGGGCTAGTTTCTACAGTGGTCAAGCAAGTTGGTGAACTGCCAAAGGTCAGAGTAATAAATGTTAAGAGGAGAAAAAGAAACGTACAAAATCCAGTAGAGAATGTAGACATCTCATGGATATACAATCACAATGTAAATTACATTAATGAAAAGGAGCTGTGGTGATGGACCTAGGAAATTATGCTATTTCACATGCAGGGATTTTTCCATGGTATGGCACAGCCAAAGCTAATTGAGAACTCAGAGCTGTGAAAGCATTTGGAGACTGTAGGCAATGCCACTTGTGGGCAATAAAAGCTGTTAACAGTACAAATGACAGCCATGAGAACTATGGTATTACAAAACAGAATAGCACTAAACTACCTGCTGACCACACGGTGATGTACTTGCACTCTGATCGGAGGAGACTGTTGTACATATATTCCAGATAAATTAGAATCCATTAAAAATCACTTAAAAATATTGCAGGTTTCAGAAATGCCAAATCTAAGTATAGTGAGGAGTGGATGTAATAGCTTGTTAGCCTTTTTTACAGGTTGGAGAGGGGCCATTATAACATTTTTAATAGTAATATTAGTCATAGCACTGCTTTGTTGTATATTTATGTGCTTAAAAGTATGCCTCAACAGAGTTGGTGACATGATTGCTAAACCTGTAAATATAATTTTTACTGTGAAATTGATTCAGTTATAAAGTGCTCACCCTATTACAGGGTCAAGATGGGAAATTAATAGATATTTTGTAAAAGTAAAGTCTTTTCTCATGTAAGCTATCAACCGTTTTGTATATAGCATCCATCCTAAAGTCTGAACAACACAAGTTTCATTTCTTTGTATAAGCTTAAGTTTTGTTTATTAATACACCGAGACATTTCTTGTTAATGACACTAGTACAACTGCACTTAGAGTATCATAGCAATGTGAAAGGTTATGTTTGAGTGATATCAGTATTATGACTTGATTACAAAGAAGCTGAGTTGTTCATCACTGATGGTATAAAAGTTGGGACTTTTCAGACTGATTTTAGTATGTCACTTTCCCTGCAGAAGTCAAAAGGGGATCCAGCTCAGTTGCTGATATCGAGTAAACGCGAACACAAAGTAATACAGCTGTTTCTATTTTGTTGTTCAATAAAGTTTGTTACAGTTTATACCATCTCAAGTCATTTCTTAAAAATCACACGGCTATCCCCTTCTGGGCTGAACAATGAACCTAATGCAGTGGCCTGTGTGCCATGTGCTGTACTATCACAGTTATGCACATCACATCCCACCTAAGGATCAATGGATGGGCTACTGGAGAAGGCAGGCAGTGGACATGCTACAAATACAGACAGACGATACATGTCATATACCTTTGTACAACTCAGTGATGCAGAATACTACTGAAATATGGGAAAACTATATGGCTACAATGCTGATAATGATATGGACTTACCAATACCTCATGGCTGTGAGTGGTTCAGTGACTCTACATAACTACAGTAAGATGTTAGCAAGTGTTGGGTGTATACAATAATAGCAGCAATGTTAGATATCTTTTAATGTCTACTTATGTGTTTCAATGTTAGATATCAAACGCATATGATAGATGATATCAATGCAAATAGTAAAGCCTACCTGACATGTTCTCCCGTGACTCTACCATCAGAGATGAGAATTGAAATGCCACTGTCATGTGAAAAGATAGGCATACAAACAACTTCATAAAGCACATACCAAGCATCATGTAGCTAGAGACATACCAGATGGGCAAGGATAATGTGCAGATTGCAGGTGTCCTAGTCAGGTGAACAAGACCACATTAATCATGAAGGGCACAGATGACATTATCAATAGTGAAATGTAACAGATACACTGCCTTACCGGGTACATCTTCCCTGTTTGGTGCACATATCATATGTTGTACTATGGATCTTGTAGCATAACAAGAAACACAAACTTCAACATGTGAAAATACTCCACAGTCATGACATGTAGCAGAGGAATATAACAACTATGGATCACACTTACAGAATATAGAGCTACTTACATGACAAATGGTACACATGTCAGCCAACTGTACCTGTGTAGGGAACAAGGCAACATGAGCATCATAGATCACAGGTGTGCTAAATGGTGCTGTATAATATCAGCCAGATGAATAACCTTACCTGGTCTCTCTGTATGTGCAGTTTCCAGGCCCATGTTTTCAGATGATGATGTATCTGTAGATTAAAATGGTATACAAACATGTGAGTGTACTCCACATTCATGATTCATGGCAGCAGGCAGAGACACACAGTATGTATGGATCACACTAACAGCACACGGAAACATTTATGTGACATGTGTTCCTGCTCTGCAGATGTTGTGAGACTTACGCAATTGAAAAACACAGCATTCCTGTTTTTCTTTCAGGTAGTATTGGGTTTAGATCTGTCCTCAGTAGCAGACATTACTGGTGGTAAAGTAGTGAGGACAGTATAGGCTATAGATTGCTCCTGTCAAGTGAAGTGCAGGTTTTCGCATTTTTTTTTTCGCGGGCTGAGATATGCAGATATCAGAGGTTCATTTCCACTCACATGCATTAACAGTAACCACGATGATGGGGAGAAGTGGGTTTCCTAATACCAGGATTCAGATTCTGGTAATCATAACTCCCATAACCAATTATTTTCTTTGTACTGTACTTAGCTCTTACCTTGCCAAGTTTGTATGTCCAGTAAGGCGATAGCAAAGGGTGACAGTGTTCTAGTCATGTAAATTGGATACATGGTTAGTGCCAGGCATTGCATGCTATATTTGTACCTGCAGTTTCAGCAGAATGCACTTTAAATCACTATCAAATAGCTCACTAGATAATTATGGCAATTCTTTCATTTTATGCAGTATACTGTATTGTGTGGCTAAAACTAATAAAATACCATTAGACTGGACCGCTGCTATCCAGCTGGAAAGATTAAATTTTTTCTCATTATTTCCCTAATGTTTTTTCAATAACCATTTTGAATTTTCCCACAGGACAGCTAAACTCTTAAGCTGGAAGCTTTTGTTGTTTTTTTTTTTGTTTTTGTTTTTTTTAAGATGTCTTTCTTAGGCAGTAGCGTTTATTTCTGAGCACTCAAAGAATACTTAAAGAGGAGATTCCTAATAATTCAGCAAAACTGCAGCTAGTTGTTTGCATTTGTCTAACAAATCCTTTCTGTATTTACATCTGTAAAGTTATATGAGATCCAGTGGGGGGAAAAAAATGTTTTTGCTAGCATGAGTTAAATTTATTTAAAATGACCGTTGAATCCACCAAAAAGAAGAAATACAGACTCCTTGTGCAGGATAAAATACGGTGCAGCTCGAACAGGAAAACTTTATTACATGAAAAAATCCATTGGGTTTACATGAAATAATCCATAGGGTTAAGCGCTTTCATCTGTTCTCATACAGACTTCCTCAGAACCTACTAATGCAACTTAGCCTTAGTTTATATATCCAATTTGGCGCCAAAAATATTCAAAACTGATTAAAAACCTTAAAGAGACATTCCTTATATTCATATATTACACGCAAAAAAACTTCTAATTCATTAATAAAAATACTTCTGAATATATATCTAAATATATTATATACATTATTATGTACACATAATTATGTCAATTTATAAATACATTTTTAAAAATTAAATAAAATAAAATACAGTATATTAAAATGCAATAAACTACAGTGCAATAAATATTCATAAAAAATTGTATGCACTGTATTAATATAAGAATATGTGCAAGAATATAAATATAAAAATATATATATGTATAAATATGTGTACAATATATACATTAATTTATATAACATTATTAATAATAAAAACTGAACATAAGTGTGCCACTGTTACAGAACTATGTCAAGGCATACATGATTTATTCTAAAATTAGTAAGGGTTTTATACTAATGCTGTCATTAATACCTGGAAATCTTGTGGCATCAGTGTAAATCTGCCACTTACTTTCCATCATAGCTAAATAGACTTTCCAATTACCCCCACATACACTACTATCAATTTGTTCAATAATGGAGAATTTAAAATTATGTTGATGTCCTCTACTAAATATGTGTTTGTATAAAGCATTCTTCATATCTTTTTTCTGAATCTTATAATAATGTTCATATATTCATTTTTTGATTTTCCTATCGGTCTTTCCTATGTAAAATGCTTTGCAAGATATACTACTTGTTTAGTATTGCAATTGCCTGCCTTGCATTTAATATATGTCTTATTGATGTTCTCTAACTTGATAACTGCGACTTCATTAATATATCTACATTGGCTACAGGAACCAAATTTTGAAGTTCCTTTAGATGTTTTCTTATGTTTCTCTGTATGTGTTGTCCTCTCCAATAACTTTTTAATATTTGGAGCTGTTTTAAATACACATTTGGGTTGATTACCTAAAATCAAGGCTATGCTATCTGTTATAGTTATCAAATCCCAATGTCTATTCAATATTTCTTTTATATGATTAGCAAAAGGAGTATACATAATCACACATACTCTATTGAATACTTCTACTGTGGTATCACTCTTGCCTTTATCCTTAACACTTACACTTGATGTACCTAGAAGGGGTAGAAACTTGATGCCCCATTGCCGTTTTACATATCCAACGACATCTTTTAACATGGGAATAGGGTAACCCCTACTACTAAACATGTTAAATATTGTTTCTAATTCATCTTCCATTATAATTTTGCTGGATAACATGCATGCTGCTCGAACACACTGTCCTTTTACCACATTTTTGAATATATAAGGTGGATGACAACTACTAAACTCTATATAATCATTTGAAAATGTGGTTTTCCTGTGCATTTTAGATGCAAACTCATTTCTAGTATGACTTATATAAGTGTCCAAGTAGGCTATACCTTCTTTGTTAATATTATATGTGAATTTCAAAAAATCAGTCGTCCCATTGATGTAATTAATGAATGAATTAATTTCTTCGTGCGTACCATTCCATAGGATGAATAAATCATCTAGATATCTAGTATATAAAACAATATGATGGTAAAATTCACTTTGAAACACATATTTAGACTCCCAATCTAGCATAACGAGGTTTGCAAAGATGGGGGCACAAGAGGTGCCCATAGCAACACCTCTGCTCTGCCTAAAAAACTCCCCTTGAAATTGAATGTAATTATGGTCTAATACTAAGCTCATCATATCCATAATTAAACTAATTTTACCCCATGGCAGTTTTGAGAATTGCCTCAAACTGTTGCAGAAAAATTCCAAGCCACAGTCCTTAGGTATACATGAAAATAGGTCAATGACCTCAATTGTCAAAAAAATCAACCCACCATTCCATATATCATGCATAAGTTTGCTTAAAAAATGCCAAGAATCCTTAATTAGATGTGGTATATTCTCATACAGGTCTACCTGACATGGTCGACAGTTCATATGGTCGACAGTTCAGTTGATCAACAAGCATTTTAGGTGGGGGGCTTCGCCCCCCACACCCCCCAATGTGGGGGGGCTGTGCCCCCCACACCACCCCTAACTATATATATCAACTCCAGGGTTGCACTACATTGGGGAGGGGGGCAAATCTACTTGTCGACCAAATGAACTGTCGACCAAATGAGTGTCGATTATATGAACTGTCGACCATGTCAGGTAGACCCTCTCATACACATGTTTTATCCATCTATCTATTGTTACTCCCAAATTGTATGTCTTGGACTTTGACCCAGATATAATAGGTCTAAAGGGAGGGTTGTCCATGCATTTATGAACCTTAGGGATACCTATTATATTTGCCACTATAGGAAATTCTACCTTAATAAAATTATAGATCTCTTTCGTGATTCTATTAGCTATCAAATACTCTTCGATAGCTAAATCAATTCTTTTATGACCTATATTAACTTGGTTTAATGAAATTGCTTCATAATTCCCTGACAAATGTAATATATTATGTATCTCCGCATTGTAATCAAAAGTGTTATATATAACAATGCCCCCTCCCTTATCTGGCTTCATTATTCTGAGCTCTTTATTTTTCATAAGTGATTCCAAGCATCTCCGTTCATCTTTTAGTTAAGTTATCCTCTAACATATTGTTATAAACATCTCCTGTCTTGATATTATTATATAGCCAGTAAATATCCTTACATACCATTTTTTCGTAGTTGGCAACTTGTGCATTTGCAACTGGGATGTATGAACTTTTTCTCTTTAAATTATTATATGTCATATATCCTGTACTTTCATCATTTTGTCCAAATTGTAGTGCTAAATTTAGCCTTCTACAGTACATTTTTATTTCTTTAATCATGTCAACTAAATTAAAACCAGTTGTGGGTATATATTTCATCCCTTTACTAAATAAGGTGAAAAATTCTTGACCAATTTCATATTCAGTATAATTGTATACATTGAAACCATTATATGTATGTAAAATGAAATTGCCTTTACTTTCAACTATATTCAATTTATTCTCCGCTGCTTGTGTATTGTCTTGGCAATCAAAATCTTTTAAGCTGATATCTGTACTTATATGTATATTATTTTCTTCATTTGAATGCTCAGTATTTCCATAATAAACATTGAGTGTATGACTTAACGTTCCTTTCTGTATTGCTGTTTCGGGGCTGGATAGAATCTGCCCCCTTGAACATTTTCTTCCCCTTCATTATTCCTATATCTACTTCTGCCATTATAAAACTTTTCCTTCTCATTGGCTGGTCTATCTTGTGGCCAAATGTACGCTCTATTATTCTTATATTGTTCCACATCTCGCTGTATCTTCCTTTGCTTCCTATTGTATATATTCATAGCTTTATTTTCTGCTGCTTGAAATTGTTTAAAATAAAAATCTCTCCACTGTTCAAATGCTATATCTTGTACTATATCATCATTCAATTTATCTATTTCCTTAATCAAAATGGATAATTTTTCATCATTATATTTAATTAATAATTTCATGTATGTATATCCAAATTCATCAAACATTTTGTTAAATACATACATACTATCAACATTATACTCAATTCCCAAAGGTAATTTGTAAAACCTGAGTCCCTTGGGTACAATATGCATAGCTAGTCACTTAGCTAAATAAGCATTGTCAATTTTTATGCATTTAATGTTAAGCAACTTTTTACCCAACATTTGTATTTTTTCCTTAATAGGCTCAACAGAAGTAGTCGAGCATTTCCTTTTGTTATCCACACCACAATATTCATTCACATTAACAAAATCATACTCATCACATAAAAAATTGTCAATAACTTCATAATTTTGATTAGTACTGACATATTTATGTCCCATTGTAGATTGTCCTCTAGTAACAGTTGTTTTATAGTTATTAAAGGGACTGGAAACAGTTTTATTACTAACAGTACCTTTACGAAGTTGTTTGATTTTTCGTAATTGCCGAGTGTGTTTTAACCGGCTGTCAGTGTTTAAGTCTCGCTCCCAATCGCTGGGCTTCATCTTTCGAATGGAATAAACTAAAATCAAAAGTAAATTCTGCTTCTGGCGATGTAATATTCTCCATGTGTTTGTTGTTGAGTTCCAACGAGTCATTTACAGACTGAATCCCGTCGTTGAATTCGCAATTTTGACCATTCGGTATTTCTACCTGTGTACTGGTATCAATGCCAGTACAAGCATTGCTGCATTTTGCAATAGATGTACTCTCCATAACTGCTGCTGGAAAGGAAATAGCAGTTAAACGGCTGATTATTCAACCAATCTGGTGACCTCCGCTTGGAGTGAAGTAACATCCGAACGTAAAGAATTATATTCTTCCCTGTTCAATGAAGCTTGCATCTCGTCTGTATTTTATTTTATTTAATTTTAAAAATGTATTTATAAATTGACATAATTATGTGCACATAATAATGTATATAATATATTTAGATATATATTCAGAAGTATTTTTATTAATGAATTAGAAGTTTTTTTGCGTGTAATATATGAATATAAGGAATGTCTCTTTAAGGTTTTTAATCAACTTTGAATATTTTTGGCGCCAAATTGGATATATAAACTAAGGCTAAGTTGCATTAGTAGGTTCTGAGGAAGTCTGTATGAGAACAGATGAAAGCGCTTAACCCTATGGATTATTTCATGTAAACCCAATGGATTTTTTCATGTAATAAAGTTTTCCTGTTCGAGCTGCACCGTATTTTATCCTGCACAAGGAGTCTGTATTTCTTCTTTTTGGTGGATTCAACGGTCATTTTGTTTGTTCGTGGCAGTGGTTTCCTGATGGCAGGTACTCCAGACGAGATGCAAGCTTCATTGAACAGGGAAGAATATAATTCTTTACGTTCGGATGTTACTTCACTCCAAGCGGAGGTCACCAGATTGGTTGAATTAGTCAGCCGTTTAACTGCTATTTCCTTTCCAGTGGCAGATACGGAGAGTACATCTATTGCAAAATGCAGCAATGCTTGTGCTGGCATTGATACCAGTACACAGCTAGAAATACAGAATGGTCAAAATTGCGAATTCAACGACGGGATTCAGTCTGTAAATGACTCGTTGGAACTCAACAACAAACACATGGAGAATATTACATCGCCAGAAGCAGAATTTACTTTTGATTTTAGTTTATTCCATTCGAAAGATGAAGCCCAGTGATTGGGAGCGAGACCTAAACACCGACAGCCGGTTAAAACACACTCGGCAATTACGAAAAATCAAACTGAACTTCGTAAAGGTACTGTTAGTAATAAAACTGTTTCCAGTCCCTTTAATAACTATAAAACAACTGTTACTAGAGGACAATCTACAATGAGACATAAATATGTCAGTACTAATCAAAATTATGAAGTTATTGACAATTTTTTATGTGATGAGTATGGTTTTGTTAATGTGAATGAATATTGTGGTGTGGATAACAAAAGGAAATGCTCGACTACTTCTGTTGAGCCTATTAAGGAAAAAATACAAATGTTGGGTAAAAAGTTGCTTAACATTAAATGCATAAAAATTGACAATGCTTATTTAGCTAAGTGTCTAGCTATGCATATTGTACCCAAGGGACTCAGGTTTTACAAATTACCTTTGGGAATTGAGTATAATGTTGATAGTATGTATGTATTTAACAAAATGTTTGATGAATTTGGATATACATACATGAAATTATTAATTAAATATAATGATGAAAAATTATCCATTTTGATTAAGGAAATAGATAAATTGAATGATGATATAGTACAAGATATAGCATTTGAACAGTGGAGAGATTTTTATTTTAAACAATTTCAAGCAGCGGAAAATAAAGCTATGAATATATACAATAGGAAGCAAAGGAAGATACAGCGAGATGTGGAACAATATAAGAATAATAGAGCGTACATTTGGCCACAAGATAGAACAGCCAATGAGAAGGAAAAGTTTTATAATGGTAGAAGTAGATATAGGAATAATGAAGGGGAAGAAAATGTTCAAGGGGGCAGATTCTATCCAGCCCCGAAATAGCAATACAGAAAGGAACGTTAAGTCATACACTCAATGTTTATTATGGAAATACTGAGCATTCAAATGAAGAAAATAATATACATATAAGTACAGATATCAGCTTAAAAGATTTTGATTGCCAAGACAATACACAAGCAGCGGAGAATAAATTGAATATAGTTGAAAGTAAAGGCAATTTCATTTTACATACATTTAATGGTTTCAATTTATACAATTACACTGAATATGAAATTGGTCAAGAATTTTTCACCTTATTTAGTAAAGGGATGAAATATATACCCACAACTGGTTTTAATTTAGTTGACATGATTAAAGAAATAAAAATGTACTGTAGAAGGTTAAATTTAGCACTACAATTTGGACAAAATTATGAAAATACAGGATATATGACATATAATAATTTAAAGAGAAAAAGTTCATACATCCCAGTTGCAAATGCACAAGTTGCCAACTACGAAAAAATGGTATGTAAGGATATTTACTGGCTATATAATAATATCAAGACAGGAGATGTTTATAACAATATGTTAGAGGATAACTTAACTAAAAGTGAACGGAGATGCTTGGAATCACTTATGAAAAATAAAGAGCTCAGAATAATGAAGCCAGATAAGGGAGGGGGCATTGTTATATATAACACTTTTGATTACAATGCGGAGATACATAATATATTACATTTGTCAGGGAATTATGAAACAATTTCATTAAACCAAGTTAATATAGGTCATAAAATAATTGATTTAGCTATCGAAGAGTATTTGATAGCTAATAGAATCACGAAAGAGATCAATAATTTTATTAAGGTAGAATTTCCTATAGTGGCAAATATAATAGGTATCCCTAAGGTTCATAAATGCATGGACAACCCTCCCTTTAGACCTATTATATCTGGGTCAAAGTCCAAGACATACAATTTGGGAGTAACAATAGATAGATGGATAAAACATGTGCATGAGAATATACCACATCTAATTAAGGATTCTTGGCATTTTTTAAGCAAACTTACGCATGATATATGGAATGGTGGGTTGATTTTTTTGACAATTGACGTCATTGACCTATTTTCATGTATACCTAAGGACTGTGGCTTGGAATTTTTCTGCAACAGTTTGAGGCAATTCTCAAAACTGTCATGGGATAAAATTAGTTTAATTATGGATATGATGAGCTTAGTATTAGACCATAATTACATTCAATTTCAAGGGGAGTTTTTTAGGCAGAGCAGAGGTGTTGCTATGGGCACCTCTTGTGCCCCCATCTTTGCAAACCTCATTATGTTAGATTGGGAGTCTAAATATGTGTTTCAAAGTGAATTTTACCATCATATTGTTTTATATACTAGATATCTAGATGATTTATTCATCCTATGGAATGGTACACACGAAGAAATTAATTCATTCATTAATTACATCAATGGGACGACTGATTTTTTGAAATTCACATATAATATTAACAAAGAAGGTATAGCCTACTTGGACACTTATATAAGTCATACTAGAAATGAGTTTGCATCTAAAATACACAGGAAAACCACATTTTCAAATGATTATATAGAGTTTAGTAGTAGTCATCCACCTTATATATTCAAAAATGTGGTAAAAGGACAGTGTGTTCGAGCAGCATGCATGTTATCCAGAAAAATTATAATGGAAGATGAATTAGAAACAATATTTAACATGTTTAGTAGTAGGGTTTACCCTATTCCCATGTTAAAAGATGTCGTTGGATATGTAAAATGGCAATGGGGCATCAAGTTTCTACCCCTTCTAGGTACATCAAGTGTAAGTGTTAAGGATAAAGGCAAGAGTGATACCACAGTAGAAGTATTCAATAGAGTATGTGTGATTATGTATACTCCTTTTGCTAATCATATAAAAGAAATATTGAATAGACATTGGGATTTGATAACTATAACAGATAGCATAGCCTTGATTTTAGGTAATCAACCCAAATGTGTATTTAAAACAGCTCCAAATATTAAAAAGTTATTGGAGAGGACAACACATACAGAGAAACATAAGAAAACATCTAAAGGAACTTCAAAATTTGGTTCCTGTAGCCAATGTAGATATATTAATGAAGTCGCAGTTATCAAGTTAGAGAACATCAATAAGACATATATTAAATGCAAGGCAGGAAATTGCAATACTAAACAAGTAGTATATCTTGCAAAGTGTGATGCCTGCCCAGCATTTTACATAGGAAAGACCAAGAGGAAAATCAAAAAACAAATATATGAACATTATTATAAGATTCAGAAAAAAGATATGAAGAATGCTTTATACAAACACATATTTAGTAGAGGACATCAACATACTTTTAAATTCTCCATTATTGAACAAATTGATAGTAGTGTATGTGGGGGTAATTGGAAAGTCTATTTAGCTATGATGGAAAGTAAGTGGCAGATTTACACTGATGCCACAAGATTTCCAGGTATTAATGACAACATTAGTATAAAACCCTTGCTAATTTTAGAATAAATCATGTATGCCTTGACATAGTTCTGTAATAGTGGCACACTTATGTTCAGTTTTTATTATTAATAATGTTATATAAATTAATGTATATATTGTACACATATTTATACATATATATATATATTGTTATATTTATATTCTTGCACATATTCTTATATTAATACAGTGCATACAATTTTTTATGAATATTTATTGCACTGTAGTTTATTGCATTTTAATATACTGTATTTTATTTTATTTAATTTTTAAAAATGTATTTATAAATTGACATAATTATGTGCACATAATAATGTATATAATATATTTAGATATATATTCAGAAGTATTTTTATTAAAGAATTAGAAGTTTTTTTGCGTGTAATATATGAATATAAGGAATGTCTCTTTAAGGTTTTTAATCAGCTTTGAATATTTTTGGCGCCAAATAAGGCTAAGTTGCATTAGTAGGTTCTGAGGAAGTCTGTATGAGAACAGATGAAAGCACTTAACCCTATGGATTATTTCATGTAAACCCAGTGGATTTTTTCATGTAATAAAGTTTTCCTGTTCGAGCTGCACCGTATTTTATCCTGCACAAGGAGTCTGTATTTCTTAAATTTATTTAAAAGTGTTCCATAGAAACTGAAAACATTTCTAGTTTCAGTTTGTTAACTCACTACACAGAGAGTTTAAGTCCATAAGCAAAAAATATTGTTTTTGATTTCCTGCCCATTTATGACTATTGCTCACCAGTCCCAAATATTTAATTTATCAATCCCTTAAGTAAATTTCACTGTTGTCTGATATAAAGTTATTGGTTGCAGGCATTTATATTTATATATATATATATATATATATATATATATATATATATATATATATATATATATCTATGGATTCACTTTATAATTTTGAAATACTGAAATACCGAATTTCAGTATATTGAAATTATAAAGTCGAACACCCATAATCCCGACAGCACACAATCGCGAAACACATAATCACGAACACATACAAACCATACACCATACAACACATACATCGTCCAACCCACACTACAACAAACAAAACATACACAAACACAAACAAGCAAACCTACACTACATGTAAGCACGAGGGGCAAGCCCCCCTGCACCCCCCACATCCCCCTACTTATATATACTAACTCCTAGATCGCACAGACACAAAAAGGAAACACACATCCACACATTTCACAATCCCTCGCACACACACAAACATCGCACATATGCATACATCCACACATTCAGACACACTCAAACTCCCACATATAACCCTTACAAAACACTCACTTACCTTCAATTGTACCTACATCCATACACGATACACTCCCAACACTGCAAGTCATGTACCGTAAGCCATAACCGCGAATTTGAGATATTCGAATTTGCGATTATGCACTTTCGCGATTTTCATTTTTCGACTTTTATGATTTCGAAATACTGAAATTCGGTATTTCGGTATTTTGAAATTATAAAGTGAACCCATATATATATATATATATATATATATATATATATATATATATATAGAGAGAGAGAGAGAGAGAGTCAACAGGTTGTGTTGTGTATTGTCATAGTAGAATTATGATGTTTCATTAAAACCAGTATCACTGAATAAGTCATTTTGAAGACCACTTTCACTGAAAAAATTCACAAAAAAAAAAAAAAGGCTGGCATGACAGTTTGCGAGAGAATGTGGAGTGCATGAACAGTAAGGGAATAAGGAGTTTGCTTACACTAACTTTGCTTACTGCCTTAAGTTGACGTTTCTATGTAGTGGCATTTGCAGAGGTTTATCCTAAAGGATTTCTACGGGGATGGGGGTAGGATAGTTATCCCTGGTGGTTCTGTGGTTTAATGCTTTCGAGCCAAGCCATGAGTCAACTGCGAGTAGTTCACTGCTCATGCACTGTGTAGCATTAACGGAGAACAAGTGGTTGATGGTAGGGTCTTGACATGTGTATGCCACTCAACTGTTAAGATTTTGCTTCATAGCTTTCTCTGTATTTGCTGCAGCATTTCTGTTTTCTGGCAAGTCATTGAAGATTCTCACCATACCATGACCCTACCACCAACCACTTCTTCTCCATTAATGCTACACAGCGCATGAGTGGTGAACTATTCGTCGGTGACTCACAGCCTCTGAAAACACCCGAAAACAAGACTTACTGCTCAACTCAACCAAAGCCCCCAATGCAAAACAGCATGGCCAACACACTAGTCATAGGTGACTCAATAGTGAGGCACACTGATGTCCCACTCACTAGGTTGAATAAGGAGAAAGTAACAGTCAGCTGCTTGTCAGGTGTCAGGATCTGCCACATAATGCACGCACTCAGGTCCTTCAACAACAGGTATAAATATGACTCTGTCAATGTACATGTGGGTGTGAATGACCTGAGACGTATCTCCCTGGACTACATGAAAAGAGACATGGAGCAGCTCTCAGATTATCTAGGCCAGGTGGGTATGACCCTAGCCCTGAGCAGCATCCTACCATCACCCAGAATGGGGTCTATGTTAAATGTTCAAACATCCAAAATGTCGAACATTACATGGTCAAGACCAAATGTTCGACATTTGGATGTTCGAACATAAAAAAAAAAAAAAAAAAACCACAGAAAAAAACACTTTAACAGTGTAGGCAGGGGGCAAGCTCCCTTGTACCCCCCAACACCCCCTACTTAAATATACCAACTCTGAGACCGCACTTCAGTGCAGAAAAGGGAAATTCTCCCTATCTGCACCATATGGTGCCATTGAAAGTCTATCTTCGAGCACTCAAAATTTTGAATGTTTGGTCTCGACCATGTAATGTTCAAAATTTTGAGCGTTTGAAGATTTGACAGGTACCCCCAGAATGATACCACAGTACATGCAGAAAATTATTGATTTCAACAATTGGATAAGTTTCTGGTGTCATTCTAAGGGGATCCAGTATCTATCTGCCTGGGATGACACGACTGACAGACTTTGATGCTTTGCCAGAGATGGCCTGCATCTGTCAACCCTGGGCTTCCGGATACTGACCAAGGATCTTGTCACCCACCATAGTGCCTTTTTTTAGGCGGTGCTCCAAAGACCAAATTACCAACATAACAGCTACAAACAAATGCAATCTCAGGGTCATGCTACTCAATGCTAGAAGTCTAAATCTAGAAATGCACTCGCTCAAAGCACTCCTTAAAATGGAGAACATTGACACTTATGCCACAACAGAGACCTGGTTCAAGGCAGCAGAAAGCACCCCTGCACTACCAGGCTATAACTCATTCCACACGGTTCGGCCCCAGAACTTGGACCAAAGCTCCAAAGGTGGTGGTGTTTCCATATTCATAAAGGATGCGCACACCTCCAGACTAGTAGCCCAACATAACGCATCTGAGATACTTCAGGTGCAGCTAACATTGGGTAAGGCAGCGATTCAGGTCGTAGCCTGCTATAGGTGCCCAAACATGTCCCAAGCCTCACACTCCATGTTCCTAAGTACCCTGGAGAATATTAGGATCCAACCTAACACTCTCATACTGGGGCGACATCAACTACCCTTCCATTAACTGGGAAAACTACTCATGTACCAATACACTTGCCCAGCATTTCCTGGAATTCATTAATTCCAATGTCCTGGACCAGTTCGTTCTTGCCCCCACTAGAAGTAGCAACATCCTTGACCTGGTCATTACTAACATGGGCGACCGTTGCTCTACACCAGTAGTCAACTCCTCTTTGGTTAGATCTGACCAAAGACTAATCACCTTGGAAATCTACATCCCTCCCAACCCCCCCCCCCACTGCAAAGGTAACCACCATGAAAACTTTCTCCAAAGCTAACTTTGGGCTCCTAAAAACAGAGATGGCTAACTTCATGGCACCCATGCAAATGGACAACAGTTGCATGACTGCCAAATCATTCACCAATGCACTGTACGAACACGTGCACAAATGTATGGATCTTGCCATATGCAACAGAACCAAGACGCTCTCCTCCAAAAAATGAAAGCCAATCCGGTGGTCCCCTGCCATAAACAAACTCTACAACAGAAGGAGGAAACTGATGCAGAATAAGGTGAAGTCCCAAGACTGGAAAAACTCCCTTATCAGCCTCAACAAAAAGTTGAGATCCTTCATCAAATCCTCTAAAGCTAGCTATGATAGTAAAGACAACCACAAGGGTTTCTATAGTTATGTAAAGAATCTGCATGGCAATACCCAGATTTGCTCTGAACTACTGCCAACAGATTTAGTGCCAACTTTACCCCTCTCTCCCCACAAGGGACCAGTCACAATACCAGTAGATTGCCAGGCACCCAGTATTAGTGCTGCACTGTTTAAAACAGCACTGTCCAAGGCCACAGCTTCTATGGGACCTGACAATATCACTGGCTGTGTTCTACATGAACTACAGAGTGAATTGTCACCTCACCTGTGTGCCCTGTTCAATCACAGCCTCACCTCAGGCTTTGTCCCTACCGAATGGTCCATTGCTACAGTCATCCCTCTCCACAAAGGGGGAACGACTACAGACCCTAGTAACTATAGCCCCATTAGCTTGACAAGTCTGATATGCAAAGCTATGGAACACATCATCATGGACCTAATCAACAAGGATATAGGAAATATCCAAACTCTGCATCCCACACAGTTTGGTTTTGTGAAGGGTAGATCATGCCTGCTCAACTTGATCAACTTCTTTGAGTCAGTAACCAGAGCTGTGGATGAAGGCAAGGTGGTTCATAGAGCCTACCTTGATCTGGCCAAGGCCTTTGATACCATCCCCACTCAGGAATCATAGAAAAACTCACTAAGCTAGGCATCATCCCCTATATCACTGCGTGGGTTGTAAACTGGCTCACAAGTAGAACCCACAGTTTGAAAGTAGCTGACTACAAGTCAGACTGCTGACCAATCACGAGTGGAGTCTTGCAGGGTATGGTCTTGGGTCCTCTCCTGTTTGGTATCTACTTCTCTGAGGTCCAGGCCAACACAAAGGGACTCTGGCTGACAAAGTTCACAGACGATTGCAAGTTGGGAGCTATTATTAACTCCCCATGTGATATTGACATCCTACAGAAAGGCCTCAATGAGACCAATGACTAGTGTCAGAACCATGGCCTTAAGCTTAGTGCCAAAAAATGTGTTGTCATCCCCTTTGGAAAAACCCAGTTCCCATGAATTATGACATTGATGGTAGTCCATTGAACACAGAAGGGGTTATAAGAGATCTATGAGCACAGGTTGAGAGCAACCTCTCTTTTGACCACCACATTGCCACTGTGGTCAGAAAGTCCTATGTGGCACATCTCATTACTAAGGGTTTTGCATCCAAGAAGAATGAGGTTATTGTCTCCCTCTACTCTTCCCTCATTAGGCCAATCATTGAGTATAATGCCTCATTTGGCATGCACCTCACTAAACACCTGCAACAACTAGAGAGGCCACAAAAATACCTCACAAAGTGGATCCTAGGCCTTAAACATTTGTCCTATATGGACAGACTAAAAAAACTCCACCTATTCTCTGTCTCATATCGCCTACTTAGAAGCGATCGCTGCTTGACTTACAAAGCCATGTCTGACCCAGCTCTGTTAGAAATGATACATCTAAAGAAATCCCAATCCCTCCATACCACATGCTCCAGAGACAACAACCTCATTACCACAATCAACAGAACATGCTGAAGGGACAGGTTCATAACCCAGAGACTGCCCATGCTATGAAATAGACTTCCCATACATGTCAAGCAGAGCACCTTGCTGACCCTCTTCATGTAGAAATCTTGATTAGTGGATGGGAAATAAAAAATTCACCCCAGGATCACTGCAGTGGCTTTATTTGACAGAGGCACTGGGAACTAAGGTCGGGTGGCACGATGCTAGGGTAATCCTATGGGATAGGCTTGTAAAGGCCCCAGAGCCATTAGCTTAGTACACACCTATGAACCTATGGATGATGGTAGACATTTAAGGGCCCCCCCCCAAAAAAAAAAAAAAAAATATATATATATATATATATATATATATATATATATATATATATATATATATATATATATATATATTATATAATTATGGTTTATTAGCTGATGGGGTGAAAGTAGGGAGGTTGAACTAAGCTAGGCTTTAGTAGCTATGTTATTGGCCCTCTCTTTTATGAAATCTGGGTAGGGAAGCAGACTGGCACTAATATTGATTCAGTAATTAAGAACCTCAAAGCACAACCTTACCGTGCCGAATGTCAGTTAATAGAGGTGGATTGTTTTTTTTTTTTTTTTTCTTTTCATACCCTTCAGAACATTGTCAAGAAGTCTGATGCTAAAACCAACAGACTGCATCAAGATTTGTAGTGGTACTGCTTGTGCAGATATGGACAGTCAACTGATGGTGCACTTTCTCAGTACAGTGGTAGAGCACCGGTCTCCAGAAAACAGGTATGTGAGCTTGAGGACTGAGGGTTCAAACTATGGGGCATTGGGAAAATGTTTCATTAGGTGCTAGTGAAGGGAAGTTTCATAAATGGGCAGGCTACTGAGCAGATGGTTGGGGATGTTTCATCGAGAATGCAGATTGGCTAATATGGTGCCTGCCTGGCATTTTAGTTGCATTCATGACTTCAGAAAGGTCAGGCATATTGCTGCCATCACATGGTATGGCTGTAAAAGATCTTACAACTACTTCCTCCAAATTAGGTACATTAGGAGTTGTGGGTGAATTATGGAGGTACTTAACATTCTTTCTTTTGTTCATGGGTTTTCAAAGGTAGCTGCTGGTGGAACAGGACAGCACATGGGAGATACTGCTAAGGTCACACCATTCAATGGGTACTAGGTATTTCAGTTAATTTTTACTTTAGGTAGGATTGGTTATAGTGTGGTTTATATGAAACCTTTTGGAGGTTTGGTAAGGTCATAGGGTGTATGTAAGGAAAGCATACTTTATCACAGATGCTGTCGCAGGCTCTGTAATGTCTTGTATTGGCAAAGTATGGAATGGTTTAACTTTTTCATTACCCTGATTGCTTCTCCTTCCATTACCAAGATGTGCTGCCAGTATAATGGGGAGCAATTGGTAAAAGGGAGAACACTTAATAATGCATTTCATAGGATTTAAATTTGTCTTTCTCTTTGCAGATGGTGGAGCTGTGATGGGCTTTTCAGTTGCAGCAATACTATGGTGAGAGCTCGTAGATGGTGAAAGCAGGTTGTTGCAGTGGATATCCCCGTGACTAGAGTCGTGTGCAATGCTGTCACATAAGGGGAGAGCAAGGAGAGTAACAGTTACTGGTCCGAAGGAAGTGGAATTCAAAGGTAATGGATTCTGCTGGGGGTGGGGACTTTGGTTGGGGAAGTGGCACACAATGAAGGTGCAGGAAATTCATTTTATTTTATTAAGTGCTCATTAAGGCATGTCAGTGTTAATGGGGCTCGGGATATGTGGGGTCAAGTCACAACAATCTTAAGATCACAGGAAGTTATTAGGTTTTAGGGACCTTACGGGCTAGCCAAGTTCAACACTTATCCACGTGCAGTACCTGTTCTTGTCCAGGAGGGACATGTATGGAACCCCTTGGGGGTGAATTTACGGTTGCCCACTCAGTTGTTCAAACTGAGTTTGAACAGGACCAGTGATGTATTCTGTTGGAAGATTTCTCCAAGGTATGGTATTTTTCAAAAGATAAAATCTGTCTCTCGAGCAGGTCTTACTAATGTTACATTCCAGGATAAGGTTTTTAGAGCGAGTAACACGTGCATCATTGAAGGGCACTTTGGGCTGATAAGAGGTGGTTTGGTATAGTAGGTAGAGTCTGACAGAGCTTTGCGGATATGAGGAATTGAGTTCTTTGTTAGCTACGTGGAAGTAGAAGGTTTAAGTAAGGCTTGTAAGGTTTGCTGCAGGAGTTTGAAGTACTTTTATAAGGAAGGCTTATGGAAGGGGATTGCCAGACTGGTTACATTTGTGTCCCAGCTCCCAGTTAGAAGGATTGTAGTGGGAAGAATTAGTTATTTGTCCAGGTTTGGAAAAGGTAAGGAAGTTCAGTTGGTCAAGGTGATGTTAGCTATGAGTAGTCTAGTCACAAGGGTGACAAAACTATGAACTCATAAACTTTTGGTCGGTGGTGCATTAGTTAGAAGGGTTGGGACAGGTTTGATAGTGTGAAGATTGGCTGACATTGGTTATTGAGAGGATAGGTTTTTTTGAGGGTTGGTGTTGGTAGTTGGAGGTTTATCGGGATACAGTTCATAGGGCATTCATTTTATGGATGTATTGAAGCCATTTTGAAGGTGGTTTGTTGTCCAATAAATGTTATGTTGGTTGTAATTTTTTTTCCGATAATGGATAGTTGGTTTAATCTCAGGATTGCTATTAAACTGATGTTGGAAAGGAAAGCTTATTTTGGTCATTTTATACATTGGGCAATATATGTGGGTTTCAGTTTGGCATGATGGTATGCAATTGCCTTTGTGTTCATGTGGTATTGTGTTTAGTGTTCTGGTACATTTGGCAGGTAATGACCTGGGAATCATTATGAAGATAATATTGGTAGGATAAGTGAGAATTTAGTTAATATACAGATGTTATGCATGGTTAGGGTTATTTTAACATTTGAGAGGATCATTAGTTTAATCTCAGACTTTAGGCAATTGGGTGCTTATATGTTGGGGATCGGGGAGGCAATGACAAGGATCCAATTTGGTTTAGCGAGGATGGAATACACTGTTTGGTTTATCCCCTTGAGTGGGTAGGTTGTAGGAAGTTTGGTAGGAGGGAAGAGGGTTCATTTTCAATTGGTTGATATGACAGTGGTATGGTTTGCTGGTTGTCAGTTTGGGTTAGCAGGATTAGACGTTTGTTGCAGGACTCTGCAGCAGCTTTTATAAGTAAAGCACATGGTAGGGTAGTGGCTAGTTTAGTCGAGTTACATTGTAGCCACCAAGGGGTAGGAGATTGGTGGGACAGGTTGTTATGTGATTTGGTTCAGGGTTGTGAACAAGATGGGACACTTCAGTTGGTCAATGTAGATTTAGCTGCAATTTCTGCATTCTCATTGTTGACAGAGTTATGTTAATGTACACAATTCTGGATGGCTCATATCCTGGAAGGGTAGGCTTGATGGTGGGAAGATTGGCAGATACTGTATATTGTCAAAGTTGGTTGCAAGGGTTGGTGTTGGGATATGGAGAGTCATTGGCTTACAGTTTGTGTGGTTATTGTCATTGACCTTACTGTGTTCCAGGTGACATTGGGCTTTGAGTTCTGCTGGTACATTGTGCTTCAGTGGTTTTGTCTGGCGTGAGTTTAGGGTTTGGTGTTGCATTTGGCAGGTAATGACATGGGAATCAGTGTGAAGCTACTATTGGTGGTTAGGAAAAAGAAAGTGTACTCAATGTACAGAGATTAATGTAAGTTATGGTTTTTCACTTTATAATTTTAGAGAGATCAGGGTTCAATTTCAGCTGTTTAGGCAATTGGATAATTTGGCTATTTATGTGAAGAGGGCTTTGGGTGGTGATGACATGGATTCAGCTGGGTTAGAGAGGATTCTGTACACTGAATGATGTCTGGCTTAATGCCTTTTAATGAGTTGTTAGGTTGTAAGTTTGGTAGGAGAGAGGGAGAACAGCCTGGTCAGGCTAGTGGGTGGAGAAGAAGGAGAGGCTTGCCCTCTTGTGTTCCCCCTCTGGTGCTGGATGTTCATTTCATTTCAGTGGAAGGTGAGCTGTTGGAAGCTGCTTGGTAAATAAAATAAGCAAGCAGATGTAAGGACACTGCTTACTGGTTGGCTGTTTAATTTAGTAACTGGTAAATGAAGTGAGTGAGTGGACACTGCTTCATAAATAAATGCAGTGAGTGGTGGGATGCTGCTGCATAAGTAAAGTAAGCAAGTGGAGGTAAGGACGCTGGTTACTGAGGCAGGACGACTAAGGTCACACTGTCCTGATTAATATTACATGGATTATGCTCTGATTACAATCAACTACACTATGGTTCAGTTTTAACTTTACATCCGAGTGACGCCTCCAGGTGCACCTGCAGTTAACTCATACTGACGCCTCCAGGCATCAAATATTGCTTGTTCACATTTGCCTCAATAATTTCAAAACCATGCTATGTACAAGGTTAAAGCTTACACAATAACAAACTCAACTGCATTAATATTTGACATCTGTCTAGTGTAGGTGAAGAGATATTAATTGTTATGATATTCATTTATATATATATATATATATATATATATATATATATATATATATATATATATAATTTTCACATTTTTCCAAATATCTCAACAACCAAGAAGCACAGACAGAACTCCATACCCTCAAATGAAAGCTGTCAGCTAGCTGAATAAAATGTTGCTGACTGTATGTGTATAACTTGAGTGGTTGCTGAGATATTATAAGTTGTTTACAAAATATTACAAACATAATATTTACTGTGTTTACTGTGACTTAGAAAACTCAGTTTAAGACCTAGAACCTAAAGAATACTACCACTATAAAAACAATTTTTGCTCAAGGGTTTGCCATTTATACTTCTTTCATAAGCCCTATGGTTCCAGAGATGTGAACATTTGTTTGAAATGTGAGGACAAGATTTGATTCTGTTAAAAGGTTTAGGCTCCGCCGGTCCGCCCATTGGAAATTACAGTGCAAACTTCCTGAGCTCCATTGGAGTGAATGAGTTAATAAATGTTGGTTAACAAAATTCTGTTTATGGAGGTTTAATAAAGGTCATCAAATGTTATTTCATGTGCTGTGTTTATTGAAGGGGACTGGGACAAAATATGACATATTTCATATCAAGGCTAGGTGAGATGTAGTCCTCATTAGTTTTCACTGTTTTGTTGTTCTACATCGCAAATCATTATATATTGACATGAAGCAATCCTTCTCTTGCTGTAATACATCCTGTTTTCCAGTTTTCAGGTGATGAAAAACATTTCCAAAATCATGTGTTGCGAATACTGCATATGTACAGACTTGAAGACCAGTGGAGAGAAAGAGGTATGTGTTATCACTGTGCACCTTTATTTCTCCATAAATACTCCTAGCACAGTTAAAACTATTTGTAGGACTTTCAGTCATGCTAATCCTTATGTCAGATTTCTCATAATGTATCTGCAAGGTAAGTGTAATACTCATTGATATGTTTTAAATAACAGTAATGTGTATATACATTTAAGTTCAACACTGTCTGAGGAGTTATCAACAAGATTTTTGATAATTTGAGTTTATCGGTAGGTTCATAGGTAGGTACTAGGCTATTGACCCTAAGGCCTATATAAGCCTAGCCAAAAAATGTACCCTGGCTTTTGCCCCCCAAGAAAATTATTTTCCTGTGCCCCTGTCGAGCAGAGCCACAGAAGTGATCCCTGACTTTTGCTGGCGCAACATAAATGAAAGACATCTGTCTTTAACTGTCCTATTGATTTTAACTTGAATAATTGCTATATATGTTGCTTATATTGTTATTACTGTTTAAACAAGCCTTTATGTGTGGTGGTGGTTTTCAGTGAATATTATGTTATGCATAGTCTGCTTCTTCTGTTCTTGAATGGGTGTCTGTTGTCTCAACATTCTTAATGCTGTAGACAAACATTTACTGGCATGTACTTGAGTTCTTTCTCTCTTGCCATGCTGCAAAACTGCACTGTGATGGTTTATTAAATAACAAATTACATGCCATTTCCTGTTATTACTGTACCACAAGCCCCTCATGCTTTTCTGGAATGTCTAAAGTATTTATATAGTATATTCACAATCATCATTACATTGTTTAACTGTGCAGATACATAAATGAGCATAATGCAAATGTAGACGTTGATGCATTTGTTGGGGACAGTCATGTATGTTTGTCATATACATAATATGTTGCTGTCACAAGCAGCCACTGTACTTGTTATTAAGCAGTTGTTCAAAGCTTTTGAAATCTATTCTAATTACATCACGTTGTGATGTCCCCCATTAACCATGTTGCATTGTTCATCACATTTGCATATACAATTTTAAGAGTACCATTGCTTATTTTATTTACAATATATTTTGAGCACACGTATTTTACTTATGGAAAGCCAACATGACACATTACTTGCACATGATGATATATTACAGTGAAAATGTAAATACCATATTGATACTTCAACATAAATGTGTGAGACTTACAGTGAGTAATGAATAGTGGCCTCCACCATGGAGTTTTTCTCTGTAGATGTGTTTACTATTTATGTAGAATTTATATGGTAAATGTTATACCAGTGACCATTTTCCCAAAAGTATAGTGCCGGTGTTAACTTATATTGTACTAAGTCTTTTGGAATAGAGCACAGTATAAATTTTGCATGCCAGAGTTGCATGGCATTCTTCTGTCTTGAAATGTAATGATATGCAAGTCTATGTGCTATGGATGTATACTGATAGCTGGTATGTCAGAAAATTAGCAAGTAATACCAGAATCATGTCTGATAAACTGTGTACTGCATGCCAAGTAACATGTTGGAGTAAAATAATGATAATGTATGACAGGCACGCTGGCCTTCCATACATACATCTCATTCCTTGAGCAATCTTTAGTGATGTTTGACCCCATCACTGTGGTGCTTCAGAACTAAGCATTGTCTGTGTGATCTACTTTTGTAATGCTGTCATCATTGTGTTTTCCCTATCCGATTATTTATAGTATAGGTACAAATGTGAAGGCATTGTATATTGCTGTCATGCTTTTCTGACATATCATAATGTACACTGCACATATCATGTCATATATATGGCATTATGTTGCTACTGTAGTATGACACACATTTCCAAATTACACATGTGGCAACCACTTTCATCTACATGATCATGATGTCATTACTGCATACCTTGTTCCATATGTGAAGGGTTGATACTCCTTAAATCTGTGTGTGTGTGCATGTGTGTGTGTGTGTGTGTGTGTGTGTGTGTGTGTGTGTGTGTGTGTGTGTGTGTGTGTGTACATGTTTATACTATGAATGCAATAATGAAACATAATATTGTAATGTCAATATATTCTGGCCCTGTATGTGACAGATTTGACTGTTGCAGTTAGCATAATGCAAATGAGGCACAATTGTCCAGCTTGTCTTGTTCCACTATGTACTTATGTATGATGACAGCAACTGACATATTACATTATCCCCATTGTTCTCACATAACTCAAAAAGGTTGGTGTGGTGTGTTGATTTGCGCATGTTATCCATATATATGCATTGCACTCATTTCTGTAATGGCTACTGCTGTCTGATGTTTATTCAGCAACATGACAGGTCCTTGGTTATGTGACTGACACAGGGCCTAGTGTGTGTGTCATGTACTGGAAAATACTGTGCCATGTTGTATTATACTACTGCGAATGGTCTCTATGACCATGTATCCTTTCCATACTGCATTGACATTCACCAGTCTGTTAGTGAATATATAACAGTGATGCTTTCTTTGGCATCATTTATGATCATGGCTCCCTTGGTTGCCTATATATTGCACTTGTCAATATCCACTCTTTATGATAGTAGCTTATATAATGACATGCTCTCATGGATTTGCATACATGTCAATGGGTAGACATTTTAGCACATATACACTGATTTACATGGATGTACATATGTGTGATCATATTATCATCGCTATGTAATTGCCCTTGTAACATGTGACTAGTTACATGCACTTATTCCATTTTTCAGTGCTACACCTTTGTTCACAGGACTGCCGTTTGATCAGTCCTACACATGCATTGTGTTATTTATATTAAGAATGGTGATGGTGGCACCTGTTGTTTTATGTTTGAATGGTGGTATATATGTGCGTGCATTACTCAAAAGTATTTTTGCTGTCTACCTATTTGTCTTGCTGTTTAACTGTTGTGCACTACTGTGGCTGTGTCATTTGTACACAGACATGTTTATAGCCATCACCAATCCACTATGCCCATGTGTCATATATTGGCCATTTGCTTCAATGTACCTTGCAAAGACTTTCAGTCCATTCTGTTGTGGACACATGCATGTGCACTGTGTCTGCTTAGATAGGGTTGCCTTGCTTTATTCTGAGCTGACATTTTCTTGCTGGTCTTTCCTCCTTGCTATGGGCCTATGCTGTCCATCTCCCTTCCCCTTATAGCTTTGGGCTACATGTTCCACATATACATGGTTGTCATATAGGTGTACTGATACAATATTACATTATGTCACCATGTTGGGTATTATACACTTGTAAGCAAGGTGGTGGCAATTGATTTAATTCCATCGTTGTTCATGTTGTACTTGTATGTTAAGCATTACCCAGGAATTTGTATACTTCCTGCCTATGCAGAGGCTGGCATTTCTAAACTGTCATTACTCATGTACATATCATCATTTACTTTATATTTCATGTCACTGGTATGTATATGTGTATGTGTGATGAAATGTTTTTCTGACTGGATCACGTTATTCGGTTGCATGTCACACATATACATTGTATGCCTCACAATGCATCTGTGTTGCCTCTGACATGGCATTTGTCTTTGATGTAGTGATTGTGCTTCCTGTTTAGTGTTCTCCAGCATACAGCTACTGATGGTCATATACATTCTGGTATGACAATGACATGGTTTTGAACATCTCAACAACGATTTGTGCACTGGTATATATGTATTTTGATGTTGCACCATGGCTGATATGCATCCCTACAATGTTTGTAAATTTTCCTTCACTGTGTTGTATAATCTGTAATGTGTGCTGTTTGTGTACCTTACCTCTCCTTTATGTGTATTTCCAACGTTTGGTTGTCATGTCTTGCCATATTTGTTATTTGTTTATACCTGTTCTTTTGCTCTCCTCTTCTTTCCTTGTCCTTTCCATCTTTCTATTCTCACAAAAAAGGATGTGTATTTCCACAAAAAAAAAAATATCTATGCCCCTCCACTCGTCTCTCCTAACTTCCTATTCCATCAGTCCTCTTGTGTCCCTCTTCTTCCCCCTCACTTAACATTTGGTTTACTATCACCCTATTTCCTTGAGGGTATGCATTACTCATGTCCCTACACATGTTCTGCACCCATTGTTAGCTACTGCTAGCAATGACGAAATGACTGCGATTGCCCTTCTCCTTACTTAATTCATTTTTTAACAGAAATTTTGCAGAGTACATCAGATTCTGCAAATTGTGATGAGTGTAGTTATATATGTCTGTATATGAACTATGACAGTATCCATTACGGTTTGTGGATATTTGTCACTTTTCAGGCAGACTGATGTGCATTTCTTTGCTTTATTACTTAGCTCCATTGGGCTTGTATAATTTCTGTAAATATGCATTGATAATGCACATATATGTCTTACTTTATGAACTAGTTTTCTTAGCATACAGCTTTGACATGCCTGCTTGTGGCTGTGCTGAGATCGGTGGTTATGTTTGCTTTGCACTGAGTTATGCTCAGTAGACTGATACATATTTGCATAAACAGTGGTTTTTGCACAGAACTCACGTACTCCA
>NC_056737.1:1857893557-1857923557 GCF_019279795.1 Protopterus annectens
TCATGTTTATAATGGTACAGCTTGTGCCCCTGCCTCCTACCTAGCAGTTCTACCATGTAGTTAACATTACTGACAATCTTTACCACTTTGAAGGGCCCTTCCAAAGTTGCCTGCAGCTTGTTGTGTCTGATAGGAATGGGAACCATTACCTGCTACCCTCCAGCATACTCTCTAGCTCATGCATTCTGCTGTTGGGCTTCTACCAGATTCTCCTGGGCCAAGCCCATGAGCTCCCTGAGCCTTGTCTTGAGGTTTAGGACATATGCCACAACAGACGCCTTATGGAATTCACACTCACCCTCACTCTCATCACAAATCGAATCTAGAGGTACCCACATCCTATGCCATAAAGCAACCCAAAGGGTGAAAAACCTGTGGATTCCTGGGGCACCTCCCTGTAAGTAAATAACTAACAGGGCTGATATCTGTCCCACTCCCTCTTAATTTGGTCTGCAAATGCAATTAGCATGGTCTTGAGTGTAAAGCTTAACCTCTCAACCAGACCATTAGTCTGAGGATGGTAGGGGGTGGTCTTTAGGTGCTTCACCCCACAGTGCTTCCTCAGACAAGCCAACAGGTCTGACATGAAATTGGCATCTCTGTCAGTCAGTATTTCTTTTGGGAAACCTACCCTGCTGAAAATCTGTAACAAAGCATTTGCCACGTTTTCTGCCTTAGTAGAGGACAGAGCCACTGCCTCAGGGTCAATCAAACACACAGTGAACATTCAGAGTTTCATATCACAATTGTTTTATTCTTTCTTATAGTTTAGTTAGTCAGGGAGAGCAGGCAAGCATGTCAGCAGAGGAGTATAGCAAACTGACAAGGAGCCAGTTCGCTGAGATGTGCAAGGCTAAAGGACTGGTTCATGCTAACCTGACTAAAGCAGAAATGGTTGCAGCCTTGGGAAAAGCTGCATCACAGACCAGCAATTAGGAGGATAACCAGGCTGGCCTTGGAGATTTGCAACTCTCAGAAAATGGACAGTTCAACCATTCCACAGAGGACTTAAAAATCCATCTGGAGTTAAAGAGTCTTGAACTTTAGACCAGACATTTGAAAATAAAAGAAGCAAAGAAACTGAGATGTCTGGAGGTGAAGGAACATGAGAAGCTGTGATGTCTGGAAGCTGAGGAGAATGAGATGAGAGGCAGAGGCAACATGAGAAGGAGATGCTGACTATTCACCGGGGTCATAGCAGTAATGGGGAAAGGAGTAACTGAACCCCAGAAGCAACAAAGTTCGGTACACTTCTTCCACAATTTATAGAGGGGGATAATTTTGATAGTTTAATTTATATATTTGAAAGGGTATGCAAAGAGTATAATGTTGACCAAGGGCTCTGGGTACAGTTCCTGACCCCCTTACTCCATGGTAAAGTTGTAACTGCTATTTCTAGTTTGTCTGATACTGATTGCTTAAATTATAATATGGTCAAAAATTATTTGTTAGAATGTATTAAGTTAACATCTGAAGCTTATAGGAAAAAGTTTTGTGAGCATAGATGCAAGGCAGATGAAAGTGTGTATGACTATATTGCTGAACTAATCACTTATTTTCATAGGTGGGAGAGTGGATGTCAGGTCACCCCTTTTAAAGGGCTAGCAGACTTTTTGGTGAGGGACCAAGCCCTTAGCACTTTGCCTGAGGACATGAAAGTCTGGTTAGTGATTAGAGAATGTAACACAGCATATGAGTTGGGGAAAAAGGGAGACCTATACCTAGCAAGCAGGGCATCACTGCACAGGAAAGGGATACCCGGTGCTGCTCATGGATGTAAGAAAACCCATGGTGAGGAGCCTAGACTGCCCCAACAGAGTTGACCAGTAGCAGGGAAAGCCACTAGTCCAAGTACAAAGCCAGGACCAAGGGTTAAATGTTTTAATGCAACAAGTGGGGCCATGTAACATATAGATGTCCACAGAGGTTAGATAGGGAACAAAAGGTGGGAAAGCCAGTAAGTGGGAATGACAGAATACCAGCAGTAAGTTGTATTGAGACAACAAGGATACCAAACTGCCACAAGAGGTTATATCCAATCTTAGTAAATGGGAAATAGGCCATTGCTAAGAGATACACAGCCTCTGACTTAACCATTGTGAAGCCTGCAATGGTTAAAGAGGAGGACTACTTGGGCAGTCTACTCCATTCAGAGCTTTAGGAGGCACCCCATTCCAAATAACTTTGGCTAGGGTTCACCTCAACAGGAAGGGTGGAAAAGGAAGCCAGAAAGTAGGGTTGTTGAGGATATCCCTGCAGATGTCCTGATAGGGAATGATTTTGATAATGAAGTATCTTGTGTGCATGCAGAGACACACAATCAGGCTTGGAGACAAGCATGTGGGTCTGGTAGCTTGGGGGAGACCCAGACAGACCATAGACTTGAAGCCAGGACAAGTATGGTGCAAAGTTCAGAGAGGGAGCTACCCTGTAGCAGTGAGACTGAAGGTGAGCCACAGCTGCTTGTGGGTACTAATGCTCCCTTGGACAGAGTGACTGCAAGGACAGAGGTGAGAAGTCGAACCCAGGCTGACAGTGAGGGACCGCTGTCAGAGAATACCAGACTTCCTGTGGAAGAGGAGCTAGGAAGGTTACAAAGAGAGACTTGAGAAGGCTTAGGTCTCAGATGCTACATTACAAGGCCTGAGGGAGGTAGCCAGTGAGGCACTTGATTGTCAAGGAAAAGGGGAATCTGCATACTGGGACAAAGGGTTACTGTTTAGAGACTAGACCCCTGTGGGAGGACTAGTAGGTGAGAGAATACAGCAGTTGGTAGTTCCTAGAGTCTACTGCCTGGCACTTCTAGCCATAGGCCATTATATTCCCTCTGCAGGTCATATGGGCATAAAGCATACCAAGAGATATATTATGCAGAACTTTTATTTGCCTGGGATTTCCAGAGATATAACATGGTACTGCAGGACCTGTGAGCAGTGCCAAAAGGTAGGCAAGGCAGGAGACAAGCTGAAAGATCCTTTGATGCCTTTGCCTGTGATTGAGGAGCCATTTCTGAGGGGAGCTATGAATATTGTGGGCCTCTGAGTACCCCAGGTTCCACAAGGAAAAAAGTATTTCAGAGTGGCAGGAGATTACACTACCAGATACCCTGAGGCGGTGGCTCAGTCTTCTATTGAGGCAGAAAAGGTGGCAAATGCCTTGTTGTATATTTTCAGCAGGGCAGGTTTCCCAAAAGAAATACTGACTTACTGAGGTGCCAATTTAATGTCAAACCTGCTGGCTTGTCTGTGGAAGCACTGTGGGGTGAAGCACCTAAAGGCTACCCCCTACCATACCCCATACTAATGATCTGGTTGAAAGGTTAAACTCTAAACTCAAGACCATGCTACGGGCATTTGCAGAGCAATGTAAGAGAGAGTGGGACAAATATTTTCCCCATATGTTATTTGCTTACAGGGAGGTGCCCCAGGAATCCACAGGTTTTTCTCCCTTTGAGTTGCTGTATGGGCATAAGGTGAGGGGACCTCTAGATTTGATTCATGATGACTGTGAGGGTGAGTGTGAATCTCACGAGCAGTGTGCTGTGCCATATGTTCTACACCTCAGGACAAGGCTCAGGGAGCTCATGGGCTTGGCCATGGAGAACCTGGCAGAAGCCCAACAGCCAAAAAAGGTCTGGTATGACAGGAATGTTTGAGCTTGAGAGTATGCTGTAGGGTTGCAGGTAATGGTTCTCATTCCTGTCAGACACAACAAGCTGCAGGCAGCTTGTGAGGGACCCTTCAAAGTGGTAAGGAAGGTCAGTGATGTTAAGTACATGGTAGAACTGCTAGGCAGGAGGCAAGGGCACAAGCTGTGCCATGTTCACATGATAAAACCTTACTATGATACGGAGTGCCTGTTGCTAAGTATTTGTAGTGGATGGCAGGGGGACTCAGAAGGGGATCTATGGCTACAGGGACACAGCCAGGAATATCCAAAATTACTATGGTGGAGCCTAGGGTTGCTGGCATATGATGGGACAGTGCAGCACTGTGCTGGGGTCAGCAATGCCAAGGCAGCTGGAATCTCAAGACAGGGAATGGGATAATGTATTCCCAGATAGTCATCCCTCTCAAGCAATGTTTCTCAAGAGTTACTTTAAAAGCTACCTTCAGTTTTTTTTTGGGGGTGGGGGGTCAAAAAAGGAAATACTACCAGCCCAGCTATCTGGAATGTTGTAAATAATGATATGTCATTTGTGAATATTAATATGATTTATACAGAAGTGTGACAGAAGGAGATACTGCCAACACAGCTATCTGGAATTTTGCAAATAGTTATATGTCATTTGTGAATATCAGCACAACGCAATTGCTTGGTTTACCACTATATTAGAACTGTATGCTGTCTGTATCTCAAGGTGCTGGTACAGAAGTGTGTGTGCAAAGTACTGTGCTTAAGGATGTGTCCACAGTGTACCCTACTGGGAAAGAACAGAAATGTATATAAACTATTGCACCTGTGCAAATCTATGTTTTTACAGTGGGAACTAGAACATAGAGGGTTAACTTACAAAACTTCAAGAAAATAGTTGAAATTAAGTTGTTTTATAATTATGCTATAACAGTTAGTTTCAATGCATTAAGGAGACAGGATGTCTAGAACTAGGGGAGCCTTCTGCATTGCGTTGTAAGTGTTTTATTGGTTTATGTTTTCTAGCAGCTGCAAACATCTGAACACAATGTATTTTCACAGGGAAATGCTAGATGCTGCATCAATGGAGTCTGTTTGTGAGCCTTGGAACTGAAGTCAGGTGACAAAAAGTGATGTCATGCTGCAAGTATGCCAGCAGCAATATTTGAGATATTAATTTAAGAACTGAGAGAGAGGGGAGCATTTTGTATTTGTCTTTGACCTGACAACATCCACTCACCACCTCTGCACTTGTCTTGTAATTTGTAAGTTACTAGGTTACAGTAATTTCTTTTATATCCAGTAAGGAATATAGTACAAATTAATTTAGATGTGTTCTGTATTTGTTTGAGACTGTCCTGTAATGTTGTTTTAAATATTTCCTGTGATTTTGAACTCTGAAGTCACTGCGAATACATATTTAGCATTGTATTATTCCTTTATTATTTATTCTTAAAATATATTTAAACCTTTCAGTTGTGGCTGGTCTGTTTACATATATTTAAGCTCTTAGAGTACTTTCAAATCTATTTGGTGACATTGTGCAGGCCACTCCTAATAGCATGGTCCTTGGTCAAAGTACAATTGGGATTAATAGTAACATTACCCAGTAAGATTGGACACCCTTTGCTAAGGGCCTTAAAGTAGCTGATAAAGAGTTAGCTGGTGGCAGTGATAACTACCTTATAGTTTGGGCAGAAGGGGGCATAGGTAATAAACCTGTTCCAGCCTTTCCCAGGTGTGTGTGTGTGTGTGTGTGTGTGTGTGTGTGTGTGTGTGTGTGTGTGTGTGTGTGTGTGTGTGTGTGTGTGTGTGTGTGTGTGTGTGTGTGTGTGTGTGTGTGTGTATGTGTGTAGTTGTGTATAAATCAAATCTCAAAGTTTGTGTGTGTCAGCTACTTGGGCAAGGACACAAAGCACTGATTGGACAGAGAAGGTGCTGGAGGTCTTGACTTGGCCAGTCAGCTGAGATCTCAACTCTATAGCTGTGCCAGTGGGGTGTCTTATTGGGGATCTGGAGAAAGAGGGAGAAACCAGCCCCAAACTGACTGTGGTCTCTGTGCTCTTAAGGGAAATTGCACTTAACTGTGTGTGTGTACTTGTCATCCTCCTCAGTGTGTACATCCCCCATCATTGGTGAGGTTTGAGGGTCCTTTATTACTGGGCCTGTGCAGGGGCATCACAATCAGTTAACTGTGTTAGATAAATTCTTTACTATTACCTTTAAGTTTTAATTCAAGAATAAAAGTACACTGATCTTTCGTGCATTTAACAGACTGCATTGCTGTTTGCAAAAGGCATTTTTGGTCCAAGATATGCCAAATGTTCTAATTTTTTTGGTGACTGGACAAATTATACCGCATGAACTAATTTACCCCCTAGAGATGAAACATTTCTGTGCTAACTGGTAACACAAATTGACTAGTCCTGTGCCGTGACCTTTGTTGAGTGGGTGCACTTACGGAACATCTGAGCTAAAATGTCTAAATTAGATCAGTTATTACAAATCATAGGCACTGTAGCTGAAAGTATGGTGCTTATTGCCAAAGCAATAATGACACCAAAGATAGCTACCTCACTAAAGAAACTGACCAGGGAGCATGACTTTGAAGCATATCTAGTGGCAAGTAAGATAATGTCCTTGAATGCAAGTGGGACTGAAATTACCTGGCAAGAATTCTTTCTCACCAAGTTACTGGCAAGCCACTAAAAGCCTTCCTTCATATGGTAAAGGACTTGCTATAAGGACTGTGACAAAGTGAAATAAAACATTGTTAACTTGATCTGGTGTTACTTCAGAAACATAAATTCTGAGGTGTTGTAGCTGAATGATATTTTCTAATAAAACAGTAGGGACTCAGTTGTGTGAGTTGAGGCATATTATTAATTTCTGGCTAGATCCCAAGGGTCAGCATTCTGAATGAAAAATCACAGGACTGATAAATGCATTGCCTACTACTGTACAAAAGTAGGTGTTTCAAAGTGACCTTGACAATGCTGAAAATGTTATTATAATAGATGAAAGATTGTTAAGTAATGAATCAATATTCAAAGCTGGCCAGTTTAGACATGTGGACAAGCAAGTATCAAATTCAGGTAACAAACAGAAAGCATCAGCTGTAGGCATACTCTGTTTTAATTAGGTTCATAGGTTCATAGGTAGGTACTAGGCGATCGGCCCGAAGGCATTTATAAGCCTAGCCAGAATGTGTTGGCTTTCGCCACCCCCCTTAGATTAGTTCCCTGTGCCTCTGTCCAACAGTCATTGAAGTGATCCCTGGGGTAAACTTTCTGTTTCCTATCCACTTGTCAAGGTTTCTCTTGAAGAGGGTTAGTGAAGAGCTATTAATTGTGATAAAATGGTCTGCATTGATTCAATTTGCCTTTTGTAGGGGGGAAGACTATTATTATACCTATGGAAACTTCAGCCAGTGAAAAATCTACCATTATTAAGGTTATATTTATGGAATAAGATTACTTTTATGCAAGGGTGCTAGAGTCAGCCTTTTTACACTCTACTACAACCAAGTTAATTAATTGTAATATTTTAATTAATAGGAGGGAAGTGCATGCATTACTACATTTGGGCAGTGCAGTCACGGTTTAGAATCATATTATTTTAGCAAAAATAAAATCCTCACTAGGAAATCTGTAGAAATAGTCCAAATGCAAGGATATATGAAAGAGTATCCCTATTACTTAAGTAGAAATATGAACTGCGTTTAGGAAACTAGTTCATCTTACCTGCTGCTCTATATTACTGTAAATATTGCTCTGCAATGTACTGTAAAATGTTTTGTATCATCTGCTATGTTAACTTGATTGTAACCTTACAAACACTATTTTGAATTTGTAACCTTATACATATTGGTATAATGGATCTGTCTTGGAGCTTTTCTCCCCGGGCCTCTACTGAAAATGGACATATAGCCAGTTGGACTAGCCCAGTCAACAAATGTAAAATAAAAATAAATAAAATAAAATGCTGCAGTTCCCAGCATAACAGCTGATATGATACTAGATAAAGATTTTCCCCACTTTAAAGACTTGAAGCAATGAGAGGCTGGATATTCCTCCTTATCAGTACCAGGAGAGGAAACAACAAATGAATAAGCACAGAAAAAAACCTCTGCCTAACATGGAAAGTAGGGAGAACCTCCAGATGCACTCATAAACGTATATAAGTCTACCAAAAATCAAGAGGCATTGTTAGAAAGTCAAAAAGGTATTAACATTTGGCTAAAGTTACAGAAAGAAGAATAACCTGCTAATTTTCAAAAATCATTTAAGATCTACTGCAAAACATAACTATTACACTGCAAAATTATGTCAGATTACAAAGGAAGAAATCTGCAGCTGAGAGCGTTAAGTCCTGTCAGAAAGAAAGGGGGAGAGAGTGAGAGAGAGAGAGAGAGAGAGAATGGGTTCTTGAACTTATACTAGTAAAACAGATAGGCCTTTTAGGATTTAATGTCTTACCCTGAAAGTGTTATAAAGCAGGGAATAGAGATGGGTAGAAGAACTATAGAAAGGAATCTGTTTCTGAAAAGGAGCATTTGATAGAAATGAAGTTAGGAAGGCAAGAAAATTCACAACCTGAGAACATTTCTAAGTTTTCTGGCAAGCTAAAACAGCCCCCAAGATGAAGAATTCTGAGTGGTAGGTTAGTGCTGAGAAGAAGAACATTAACAATAACAATAACAAATATGTCACTAGTAGAGTAAATAGGGAAGAAAACAAATCTGGTCAGACTTCTAAACCGATTTCTGATGGTAACTCAGAAAACTCAAGTAATGGAAGACTAAGAAAAAGGTATCTGTAAGTAAAATTTAAGACAAAATATTTCCTAAATTCATTTGTAAACAGAGAGAGAGAGAGAGAGAGAGAACAACATAGAAAAGGAAATGAAAGTTATAACAACAGTAAACAGAGCACAATTGTTATTCATACTGAGTCAAATTACTGGAACCCCAAACAGAGGAAATAGGGTTCTACACATCAGGTTCATAAAAAAATAACAGTGAGGCAGCATCCAATACTAAGAATATAGGTAACAACTGCTTTCACATGGGAAGAATTAGACACCAAGATCTCAGGATCTATATTGGTAAGAAAGGAGACAGTATTTTGCACCTAAGAACAAGCTGACCCTGAGGAAAACCCATCACTGGCTGATGTGCAGATAAGCAAGATAAACTGTAAGACTTTTAAAAAGACACAGAAGATGACAGTTTAAGCAGAGCAAGAAGAATCATAAGTAAAATTGAAGGACCAGAAGCTGAACAAAATGTTCCCACTTCCTAGATGGACTTTAAACTAGAAAAGTATTTATTGTACACCATAAGTATAGACATAGAGGAATTAACATGTCAACCTTTGGTGCCTGAACTATTTTAGAACCCTATTTATGAAGCTCACACATAGTCATGTACTACAGGAACATCTTGGAATGGACAAGACAAAAGCAAGAGTCCTACCAAGATTCTACTGGCCAGGAATATAGGGACACATGTCAACAGTGTGAGGGGTCTATTCAGCTGTATTGAAATGTTTGTGATACCATAAAGCCAGGCAGCCTGGAGTCATTATATACTGGCTGGTCAGTATAAAGTTGCTCAGTCTCAACCTCAACCAGTAGTTTAAAAAAAACTCAACAATGCAAAGCACACAACACTAGATCACAGACGTATGTCTGCAGTGTACATATAAACATTATCCACTGCCTTAGCATACCCTATGACTATATTAATCCAAAGACCATTCATAGAATCCCATGTTTCTGCTCTATGGAAACAACCAGTATTCTTCCAGTCTACAGAAACAGAAACTCATCTGACATTAAATTACAGCCCCAAAACTATACCCTCTCCATTATCTAAAATACTTGAAAAATGTTGGGCTTTCAACCCAACCACAGCACTGAAACTGCTCTCCTAGCTTTCCTAAACACTTTCAATTCTGCCTAGAGCTTCCAAACTACTCACAACTCAGACAGCCTGATATTGCTTTTAACATCTTGCACCAACTCAAAAAATGCCCCCATTAAGACACTAATCAACTGGTACACCCCTGGTACGGAACTGCACACAAAAGACAAATATATCTCCCTTCCAGTTAAATCTAAGAATCCAGCTGGAGATATGCTCTTCGGCAGCTATTTCTACAAACTGTAGAACAGCATACCTCCTGATATACATCAGATAGCAGCTCATAAGTTCTTTCAATCATTTCTGAAAACTCATCTTTATCAATATTTGATCTGTAGCTACACCTCTATTCCAGGATACAATCCCTTTGAGCTCCTCTGCCTAAGTATTAGCTACACAAATGCTCTATCAAGACTTTTTACAAATTGAATGTTTCTATGAAGTTATTATTCTTTCATTATTTTATTAAACTCTGTAAGCCAATCAATGTATAATACTATTCAGTTGTTATATAATAGTAATCTTTTATGTCATTGTAATACTAATGTAATTTGTGATTATTTTCCCTGGCCTCTGCTAAAAAGGATTACCCCATGGTTAGTCAGACTTTCTCCATAAACAAATGCAAATGAATAAAAAAAAAAAAAAAAACACATACATAAATAAAACTGGCAAACAATAACTAAAAACACAGCTTGGAAGATAAATTGATGATATAGAGGAGACTGTGCATCCAGGAGACAAGATGGAAGGACAGTGCATCAAAGCAACTTGGCTTGAGATCCAGAGTCTACTACACAATGGGAGGACAGACTAGAAATGGCGTGGGGATTGTGGAAAGTGATAATCTTCTTAAGGCAGTGAGGGATGTCATCAGAATTAGTGATACTTATGGTAAAATCACATTCCAGTGTAAAGATTGGGCGGTATTCATAATTCCACCTTGTGCCCCACAACAATGTTATGGGGATGAGGAAAAGAGTGCATTCAGGTAACAGTTGCAGGACCTATTAGATAATGCAGGACAATATGATGTTGAGAAAGGGGTACCACCATTAGTATATTTGGAAACACAGAAAATGATATGAAGACTGGCTGGGTCCACATGGGGGAGGCAACAGGAATAAAGAAAGCAAGGCTATTCTATACTTTTGCCTGGCAAATGGCTTAGTGGATACCAACACATGGTTTAACAATAAAGAAAGTCACAAGATCACACACAATACTAACCAATATGCAACTCAGGTTGAGGAAGAACATTGGGGTAAGATCAGATACTGTTATATTATCTCCAGTGAAGCAGTCAACCCAGAGCATAAATGACTGATGGCCACAATTAGCTGTAAGCAGTGGTCAGAAATGGCTCTAAGATCAACTGAGACTATGTGGAAGACCTGAAAATTGACTGAAGTGAAACTACAGGAACTCAAGAAAATATGCAGGCTCTATCTCCTCAGGAAGCGGAGGAAACAAGTGGAGATGAAAATGAATGTCAGAGTCTCAGTGCAGCATGTGTGAAGACTATAGCAAAGATATGTGGCTGAGCCAGGTATCAAAATAAAGTGCATAAGGAAAACTGGTAAGATAATGCAGAAGTCAGCAAAGCTTTCAAAAGAAAGAAGGCATTCAGGAAAAAGTGTGAGATAGAAACGATTGACCAGGCTAAAAAATATACTAGTTGGTTAACAAAAAGGCCAAGAGAACAGCCACAATAGCAAAGAAGAAGGCATAAAAGGAGCTCTACCATCTTACAGAAATTGACAGAAGATGGCACAAAGAAATTCTACTTTGTTGCACGATAAAGACTTAATGATAAAGTAGGTTTTCATCCACAACAATTCATAAGGAAAGCCAGCAACAACCTGCTCATTGATCTATAGGATATCAAAGAAAGATAGGTGGAATACTTGCAGTGCTCAAATAGCTTTACTGTGCCACACATAGCCTATAATGAAACATAAAGAAGAGCCCACCCTAGAAGAAGTAACAGTAATACTAAGCAAAATAAAGTCAGGGAAAGCAGCAGGCTCAGATGTGGTCATGGCAGATATGATAAAGATGAATGAGTTATAGAAGAAAAGGAATATGATGCTTCTCATAGCAGTTTAGAGAGAAAGGTGCAGCCTAACATTCTAGTGTCAGTGTACAAGAGCAAAGTGGACCTTCACAATCATGGGAAGTATGGAGATATCAAACTTCTGTCACACTGCATGAAATTGCTGGAGAGAGTGATTGATAAATTAATATGCAGAACAGTGGAGTGTATGATGGAAGATGAACACTGTGGACTCAGACCAGAATGCAGCACGCTCAACCTGGGGTTTTCAGTGAGAAGGATAGTGGAGGAGAAGCAAGAGATGAGGAAAGAGACAAATGGGAATTCTTTGACTTGGAGAAAGCATATAAAAATGTCCCAAGAAGGCTGATATGGGCAGTCCTATGATGGTTCGAAGTTCTGGAAACATTGGTAGAATTTGTGCAAGTTATGTACAAGGAATCAACAGCACAAGTAAAAACAGTGTTCAGAATCACTGAGGGGTTCCCAGTGGGAGTTGGTGTCCATCAGGTTCATCTCTGGACACACTGTTGCAAATTACTACATTAGCAAACAGGTCTGTGGACAATGTGGCATTACAAGAGACTGAACCAAAACTCCAGCAAATGACATAAAATGGAATGAAAAATATGATGGCATGAGGGATGAAACTAACTACAGACAAGACAGTTGTCATGGTAGCAAATGGGGAACTCAACCAAAACTGACAAATGATATAGAAGGGAAGGAAGAGGTTGAAAGCTTAAAGTAACTGGGAATTATGGCTGAGGAGTAGGAGGAAGAAAGTCTGAATAATTAAGTCAAAGCTGAAATCAGAGGGACTGTAGCCATATTGCACAGTTTTTCAGGGGTAGTGTGTGACAGAAGAATGCCAAAGATGCTGAAAAGTAAGGAGTACAAAACAGTAGCGAGACCAGTACTTCTATATTGTACCAGAACCTTGGCAGTGAAGGCAGAGCAATTGTGAAAGCTAGAGGTGATGGAAATGAAGTGCCTGAGATTGGTGGTAGGATGTGCACTGATGGACAGATGAAGAAATGATGACAATTGCAGAAAAGATCAAACAGAACAGATTACAGTGGCCCAGAATCATTTATAAGAAAGTAGAAGTTGATTTGGTGAGGAAGACTTGGGACAGGCAGGAAGAAGGGAAGAGGAAATGAGGACCTTCACCAATGAAATGGATGGATTGCATGAGAGAAGAGTGGTGACAGTCAGGGAAGACTGTTGAGGTAAGTTTACTATCAAATATTGGAATGCCCATTTACTGTTTTTGAGATGGTCGAGGGTACAGGTGCAAAAGTAGAAAATCCCGAGTTGAAATTTAGTTGCCTCCAGAACGTTGAGACATAGCTGGCATTCATGGTTTTGGATAGATTACACTACAGTGGGGATCGGGAAACTTACCCTTTTCCTCACTATAGTGTGATCTCAGAGTTGGAATATATAAGTAGCAGGGAGTGTGTGGGGTGTGGAGGGTGCGGGGCAAAACATGTGTAGGACATCTCTGGATGTCAAGGTAAGTTGGGTAATGTTGATAATGTCGAGACTTTGACATTATGGGCATTACCATGTTCATTAGTGTGAGGAAACGATGTTGTAATGTCCGTTCATTTGGTTTGAGTAAGTTATTACTCGAACAAGAGGTTTGCAGAATTTTGATAGTAAACCATTGAGGAAGATAGGGGAGCGGCAGTGAATCAAGAGAGGTGGTAAAAGTTGGCATGACACCCTGACCACATGTAGAACATTTGAAAAAGGGGGTTGTTGATGATGATGATGATGATGGTGATGCATTCATATCTAACACAATCAGATATGGAATAGATCTAATATCTCTTGCAAGGAAATGCTCATTCTTCATTTGCAAGAGGACTATAACCATATTGTGCCCCTTTCCTAAACTTGCCTCAGTTGTTTCAAACATCCTGAGACTGGTTAGGCATATTTTGAATTGTAATTATGTCACTTTAGCAAAAACTTTCTTCATAAATACAAGATTGGAAATATGTTTTGAGTTTGTGGTTTCCAAGGGATATTGTGATAGTGTCTTCAAAGGTTGGGTTATTTCTGTTTTTTTTTTCTAATGGAAATCTTGAAGGAAGGTCCTTACAGTCTCTGCAGTGGCCTCCTTCTAGTGCTGATCCATGCATCCAGAGAGTTGGGAGACAGTCCTGTTGAACACTTTGGCATATAGGTACAAGGCCTTCAGAGAAGTATTGCTTCATGCTCTGAGTAATTCACATAGCCCCACTACATATATAGTTACTAAGATCTTTATGATAACCAAATGAATCTCCACCAAAGTAAAAAGACTGATTAAAAACAAAAAAAGTTGGTCCATTTACATTGTAAAAGGAGCTAAATCATCTTTTTATGTGATAGCAAATCTTCTGTGGGTAAAAGAGAGTTTGCTAACTCATGGTTATTACACAGCAAGTCCAACTACTACTTTTAATAAATCTTGAAATGTTTTTGGTATAGGTGTTTGTCACTCAGTGACGTTTGCATTAATTGGTATTTTGAATGTGATGTATTAACTCATATTTGGAAGCTTGCTGTTTTGCAGTAGTACTGATGGTAAGCAGCACTTAGTATAAACCTTTCCACTGGGATTCTAGTGAAGTATTTCATTGCTGGTCCTTAATATTTATCAGATCTCTTGATCAGAAAGAATGGAAATGTTCTTCTAGTTCTTTTGGAAAAAACATCTCAACCTGCATTGAAAAAGCTTTAACACATTTGTAAGTGAATTATAATAGCTTAGAATGGTATCAATAGTCAAATATAAATTTGAAAATGAGTGAAAACATAAGGAGAAGCTGGTAAATTATAGGCTGGCCCACAAGTTTTTAATTTGGGCTAATTCCAGTGTTTGTACTTGTTACAGATTGCATACTCATAAATGTTAAAACAAGAGGAAAAAGATCTGTTGGCCTTTTAATCAAGTTTAAGCAGATATTTAGACTAACCTGGTTTACAAAACAACATTTTGACATTCTTCTAGATCAACAGCCAACACTTAAGAAAGACAAAGGAATGTTTTTATTAATTTGCAAAGCTATATAAAATTCTTTCATAGTTTGATCAGTGAAGTGAGTTGGCCTACTAATATTAATAAACAAACTTCTTAATTTCAGGTCATTTTACAAAACTGAACATTTTACAAAACAATATTATGAATTAAGCCACATTAAATACCTCTATTTCATAAGTTTAGTCCTTTAACACTGCAGTTTCTTTTCACTAGGCATCCTTACTTTGTCTCCTTTATGCCTTTAAATATACACTTGCAATCCTTTTCCAGTATGTTATATTCCATATTGTTTACATGCTCCCCTTATATATACCCTTGCTCTCTAGGGAACAGTGTTTTATCCTGGTAAATTAGTTACAAATAAATACATAAATGAAAATTAATAGTAAGAGGTATAACAAACTGAGGAAAATCTCTTGTAATAACCTTGCACAATGTGTATTTTGCATGCTAATAGTTTTGTACCCACCTTAAATTCATGCAGACAGCCACCAGTATATGTTCACAGGAGCAGCATGCCATCATTTTTATAAAACTAACCTGATTATTTACACTTGGACCACATGATGGGAACATGCTGCCTGCTTCATCATTTCTGGGCTTTCATTACTGTGGGCTTGAGATATAGGCCAAGTTTTCCAGTACTGATATGTCACAGATGGGATCATTTGGAGCCTACCAATCAAGAATGATATTACCCATTGCTTTTTGGCCTTTTGGCTAAGATCAAGTGGAGAATGGCATCACCAATCATATCCTCTTTGCTCAACCATGACCCACTGTGGTGTTGTAGGTGAGGTGATGGAGGAAAGACCATAAATGCAAGCAGGATGCTAGACAGGGATGGCCAAAGATGACGAGCATTTAAATGAAATCAGTTCTCACTCCAGGGCTCTTTGTTTTTTGATTTAGGTGTCTGATTTGGGGAAAGGTGACATAATGAAGAAGGCCAAGAGAAAGTGATCCAAAGAATAAGCAAAACCAAAAGTGTGATCACAAGTCCATTAAGCTAACAAAACAAAAAGAATGAGAATTTTTAAATTACATTTTATTCAAAATGCACTTAAAATATTTCTCAGACAGATTAGGTCATAAACACATCAGCAACTCAACACCTCTCTAGGTGTAGCCTAAGAACAAGTTGTTGATCTATTAAATACAGAGTTCCATTAAATTTAAATCAATTAAATGTGACCAATCACAAAACTCATGCAAATATTGATGGAAAACTTTAAAACAGGCATACTTTAAATGTGAACCTAAAAGAGGACAGCAACAGTCACTCCCCTGTACTAGAGGAGCCCCCAGGATTTTTTGCAGGGGGTTGCAAACGTAAAGCCCACCACACACACAGTCCCCCCGTGAAGCCCCCCTACACACACACACACACACACACACACACACACACACACACACACACACACACACACACACACACACACAGCCATTCCAGTATCCCATTACTTCGCTGTTTCTCCCCAATTGCAATAAACACTGTTCAAAACTCAGTGTGCATACTGTTTTATGCTTTACTTCTACAATGGTTACAGATATTTGGATTTAATTTGCAACTTTTATTTCAAATTTTATAGCACAAACACTGACAGACATTTGCTAAACAAAGTAGTAGTCTTACAATGAAACAGACTTAGCATAAAGCTTCTCTACCTTTGTAACTCACATTCACTGAAACAGCATTGATACCCACATTCAAAGAAAATGATTGTGGCCAGTGGCAGGTTAAGTTTACCTTTAGACTGTTTTCAAACCATAGGCCTCTTGCACAAATTTATAGGGCCAGGCAAAAGTTATTTGATTCACCTTCCTGGTTGTATTAATTATAATGTATAATTGAATTATATCTCATGTATAATACAGCACCACTTGTTAAAGTGTGTTTTAAATTTATAGTTTTGAACATTTTTCCAGTAAACAATGAAACAAAACATACAAATCAATAAAGACACACTGCCCAATTCAAGACATTTCAACCATAAAAGGTCACTCAAACTTTTATCATTACAATCCACCAATATCAATCAATATACACAATCTCTGCAGAAGTAAGTCATCTGAATAATTCCACATTAATATCTGAAACTAATGAAGAGATTGTTGCCAGAAAACAACTGTATATTTCAGTGTTTCATCTACAAATTCAACGTCTGCTGCTGTCAAAGAATAAATTGCCTATGTTACATTAAAGAAATGGTAAACTGGTATATTGCAATAGAGAATGGGTGGCAAACTAAAAAACAGGGTCATAGTTACTAGGCATCTTATCCAGAGGAGGACATCCTCTGGACTGCAGCACCCCACCCCTTTAAAAACAAATCAACATGCTGAGGAAGTAGAACCTACAGCCCTCTATATCCAGATGCAATTATGCATTGCTTCCTGCTGTGCTACTAACATTGCTTTAAAATTCTATACCACAATAGTGATACGATTCGCTAAACAAAACAGTTGCACATTTTAAGCAGACTTATTATGAGCAGCAGTAAACTTCTCTTCCCTTGAAACTCACAATTCCTTGAAAATGCACTTGAAAATAAATTCCACCTGCTAACTCTAACTAGGGCATTTCACTCACACACACACACACACACACACACACACACACACACACACACACACACTTACTTCATAACCTCTGCTCTTGCATTACACAAACCCTTCATAACCTCTGTGCTTGCATTACACACACCCTTCACAAGGGCGGCTTGTGCTATAGGACTGCAGCCCCCCAGCTGTAAAATGAATAAAATAAATTCCCCATTCCCCCCACCGTAGAACATATAAAAATAAAATTAAAAATTTCCAGACTACGCACTTAGTTCCTGACTGCTGTGTTAGGCAGACCAGAACTCCACGCACACATGCGTGCTCATTCCTGAGCTCCAGACTACTCTGTTAGGCAATCCAGATAGGGAAGTGGGCGGCACAGTGGTGCAGCGGTTAACGTTGTCGCCTCACAGCAAGAGGTTCTCCAGTTCGATTCTCGGCTGGGGTGCCTTCTGTGTGGAGTTTGCATGTTCTCCCTGTGTTCGCGTGGGTTTCCTCCGGGTACTCCGGTTTCCTCCCACATTCCAAAGACATGCATCTGGAGCATTTCTCCCCGGGCCTCCGCTGAAAACAGGCTCTGTGGAACCTAGTTGGACATTCCCGGTCAACAAATGATAAATAAATAAATAAATAAATAAAAAAAGTTAGGAAACTCCACCCTTCCAGTCCAGAGGTCTATGCAGTGATGGCTGCACAAACCAGAAGGTCACCAGACTGCACCATCTGCAAGCTGGAGACTCCAGCCTTCTCACATCTCACGGGGACCCAACAACAGGTGGCTCCAGCCTCCTCATGTCTCACAGGAGACCCAAAAGCATGTGCAGGCCATTATGGAGGACAGAGACAGGTGATCAGGCTGCAGGATCACTACAGAGGACTTAGTTGGGCTGCTGCAGAGTACAGAATCACATGGAGGACAGAAGTGTGTGTGTGTATAATGCCCCAGTTGCTACATGGTGGTGGGTAGAGAATAAGGCTTGAACCCTGTACCTTGGGCCAAAGGGACAAGAGCCTGAATTTTCTACCCACCACCATTTGCAAAAAATTTGCAGATTTTTGCCTCATATTTGTTCTGTTCCTCATAAAATCTGTGGTTTCTGTATTTTTGTTACTTAACACAGCCAGTAGTACAGTGGTGCAGTGGTAACATTGTTGCCTGACAGCTATTGGTTGTCTGGTTTGATTCTTGGCTGGGGTTCCTTCTGTGTGGAGTCTGCATGTCCTCTCTGTGTTTGTGTGGGTTTACTCTGGTTTCTCCAATGGATATTTGTCCCTATTTTTTGGACTGTATACCCCCGTTATTGGCTTCGTCCAGGTTTTTTGTGCCAAAGTTGAGAGCTATGGCGATAACTGAACTCAATGAATATGTTTGGGCGGCTGTATTTCCCCATTATTGGCTTTGTTCAGGTGTTTTGTGCTAAGATGTTGACAGCTATGGTGAGAACTGAATTCACAAAATGGTAGCCATTTAAGTTTCAGTCTTCCTTTCTTTCATACAAATAGATGATTTGGCATAGTGGTATATTGCTCTGACTGTTTTGCACAGGGTACTGGGTTCAATACATGGCAGTGAAATGTATGGTGGTAACACAGCATTTTATTCTAGCAACTTTCCAACATTATACAAGCAATGTTTAAAATGCATCCCTGGTTTTGGGGCTTTTGTCCCCCCCAAATACATTTTGGCTTTTTCCAGATTTCTTGTGCTGCAAAGTTCAGAGATACAACTGAGTGTCGAATAGATTTTACAAGGAGCTGAGAGCTGCAGGGGAACAAAAGTTTAGTGCTGCTTATGCCAAGTCTGCTTACATTGTTAATAGCACAACAGGTAGTGTACTTGTTTTTGATGTAGAAGGCTGTGGGTTCTACTCCCACAGTAGATAGATCCATTGCTGATAACTGTACTCTGTTGTAAAGGGGATGGATGCTTCAGTCCTCTTTGGCAAAGATACCTAGTAACTATGAACCTGTTATCAGTTTGCCATCCATTCCCTATTGCAATATTACTAGCTTATCATTTTTTAATGCAACATAGGCAATTTATTCCTCAAGGGCAACAGGCACTTTATTTGTAGATGAAACAATGACATATAAAGTTGTTTGCTAGCAGTAACCTCTTCATTAGTTAACAAATTTCTTTAATGTGGAATTATTTAGATGACTTTTACTTCTTCAGAGATCGTGCATATTTACTGATACTGGTGCACTGTAGAAGTTTAAGTAGACTTTTATGATGGAAATGTTCTGAATTGGGCAGTTTTGTCATTATTGGTGCATGCATATTGTTTCATTGTTTACTGGAACAATGTTCAAAACAATAAATTTAAAATGCCCTCTAACAACTGTACTGTATTGTACAAGGAATATAATTTAATACAGTCAGGAAGGTTTATCAAAGAGCATGTGTAGGTTTCATGTTCAAGGGGCCTATGATTTGAAAACAGCCCAGAATTAATCTTTATCTGCCACTGGCAAATGTATTTTCTTTGAATGTGGGTTTCAATGCTGTTTCAATTAATGTGAGTTTCAAGGGCAGAGAAGTTTTAATGCTAAGTCTGTTTTCATTGTGAGACTGCATTACTTTGTTTAGCAGATATCTATTAGGATTTATGCTGTAAAATATAAAATAAAACGTTCAAATTTAATCCATATCATCACAAAAGTAAAGCAGTATGCACATTACAGTGTTTATGGCAAATGGGCCGAAATAACCAAGGAATGGTACATTGGAATGGCTGCAGTGGGGATGCTTCATTCGACCATGACTTTGTGAGGGGGGGGGGCAGGGACTCAGACAGCCCTGGCTAAACTATACCTCTCAACTGTCCAGAATTTTGCAGAATGAATAGTTTTTTGCTTCTTATTTTTGGTTTGTTCCTCATAAAATTTGTGGTTTTCTGCCAAATCATTTGGGAATGAAGTCACTAAATAATGATAGACACTGAGTTTCAGAAGTCATAATCTTCAGAAAAATGCATGCTAAAGCAATGCCTGTTATTCTATCCACTGTCTTAAGTTTATACAAGAGCAATTTTTGGTACTGTTTGTATGTTCCCCAAATATATTTGGCCTTGTCCAGATTTCCTGCATTAAGAGGTTGAGAGGTATGTGCAAATAAATCGCTTTATAGAATTAGGAATATCCAAACCTCTCAACTGTCTCCAGTTTTGGCTCAAAATGTTGCTCTCCCCCTAATAAACCCTCTGCAAAATGGCAATTTTGGAAGAAAACGTGGAGGGTTTACAATTATAAATAACTGTAATGATCAGAGTTATAGATTACTTTTATTTCATGAATGCATGTTGATGCTCTTATTTTGTCAGCTGCTCAAGTTAAGAGTATTAATTTTAAAAAGGTGTCCATTCTTTAACAGGTTCCCAGCTGTATTGTGTGGCAATTTTATATTTTTGCATAACATATTTAGTCTGTTTTTCATAAAATTATGGTTTTCAGGCAAATTAGTAGCAAATCATTAAAGATTAAAGTTAGAAAATAATGGCAGACATTTGAGTTTCAGATTTCATACCCTTCAAAAATTCCTACTAATGCAAGACCTACTACTATTCTATTATCTTTCTAAGTTTATAAGAGCAATATTTAAAAATTGTCTTTATTTTTGGGCTTGTGCCCCACTTCTATGTATGGCTTTGTCCAGATTTCTTGCTCTGAGGTTGAGAGGTATGAGTGACAGAGCCATCACCATCAGCCAGAGACATTTCAAACTGATACCTACTTGTTGCACTCCACTCCCCATTGTAGTGACTTTGGATATGTCTAAGCAAGGCAAGGAGCAGTTATGCAGTGTAAGTGTGCAGAGTATTCCCCCATCCAAGGTAGACCACAAGTACGACCATGGCTTTTCATCTGTCCTTGAATTTGCAGAATGTTCTGGTTTTCTGTCATATTTTTATACTATTGATTTATGCTTCTTATTATTCAGAAAATGCATGCTGTTGAAGTGCCCTGTTGCTCTGTATTAAAGTAGCAATGCTTTAATGACCATCAGGTAAGCTTGTAGGAGATTGCAAGATGCAAGTAAGCTTTAATAAGCATACTGTTAAAGAATTACCAACATTGAAATCATTTTCATTGTTGCCATGCAGAGAATATTTACATAACCAGATAACGTATAAGCCTTAGGTATTGAAATGCATATGACAGTATTTGTAATAAAGGACAGGATTACAGTATTTTCAGAAGCTCATTACATTTGTTGGAGCCTTGCAGTTATCTTTGCAGGCTTTACCAGTAAACTAAACAGAATGCCAATCTATCATGTGTGCTCCATAACTTGTGCAGTAATCCTTTAAGCAATTTATCTTGAGCTTGTTTCTTGTTCACTGCTCATTTTTTACTTTGATCATGTGTTCTCCATGAAACAAGTAGATAGTTGTTGTCAGGCAGCAGGTCTTTTTTGGATAAGAAACATTTTTACAAGTGGGGGTATCAGAGAGCTTGCTACTTTCAGCATGTTACTTGGTAATTTTATAAAGCTGAATATAAATTATAATTAGAACTGCAGTTCAAGGAGAAGTGGTTTGAGTAGAGTGCTGCTTGTGTTTTTTTATACTTGCTTTTGACTGGCACTCCAGTAATGTATTTAAAAAACAATTTATTTTTTCATGCCTCACAACTTTTGTGCTTCCATCTAGATATTAAGTTGTCATGGAGCCAATGCATTAAAATATTTTTTTCTTCTACACTTCATTTTGTCTTGATTAGACTCTCATAATGATGGTTTGGCACCCAGGGCAGCGTATTTAATTAAAGTTCCAGTTGTTGTGGTTTTGAGCATAGCTCCACCCCTTTATGGTTGGTCACACCCATTTCCATTGGCCCCACCCATTCAGCTGTCTCCTGCAGACCCCTTTAATTTGAAGTCACCAGCCACCACTGACCCTTTATAACCTCTGTGCTTGCATTACAGACACCCTTTACACCCTCTGTGCTTGCATTACACACCCTTCGTAACCTCTGTGCTTGCATTATGCATACCTTTCGTAACCTCTGTGCTTGCATAACACAGAGCGTAAGCATACTATTTCCCTTACTTGATATAGCAAATGCAATTGTCCATGTAAACACACACTTGTAAAGTCACTGTGAAGAAGCAATTTCAAATAGCAAGGTTCCCATAAACACACCCTTACTTCATAATGTCTGTGCAGCATAAACATACTAAATTCCCTTACTTGACACAACAAATGTAATCATCCATGTAAACACACTTGTAAATTCTCCGTGAGCAATTTCAAATAGAATGAGTGGATGGACAGGAAGAACAGGATGTCTGCATGCACAGATGTGATGCAACCTGACCAGCAGGACTGTTCTTAAAGAAGAAGGCAAAAAACAAAGTCTATTTTTTGTAATTAAAAGACAATTAAAGGAGAGCACAAAAAACAACATTTTTTTTTTAATTAAAAAAAATTAATCACCCAGTCAGCCCATTCCAGGGGGGTGAAAGTGCACCCCTGTGCACCTGCCAGCGGGCACCCTTGCCCTGTACAAAGGTGGGGTGTCAATGGACCTAGATGATTATAAACCCATAAGTCTGATCAGCCACATTTATTAGGCTATGGAAAGGAACATTATGGAGATAATAAATAAGGACATAGCTAACCCACAAACACTTGACTCAAGTCAGTTCAGTTTTGTCACGGGCAGATCCTGCTTGCTTAACCTAGCCAACATCCTTGAAAATGTTACTGAAGCCATATATACAGAAAATCCATATACACATCACATATCTAGACCTCATAAAGGTGTTCAACACCATCCAATCCTCTGGTTTTGTTGATAAACTCTACCAGATAAATGCTAATCCCTATGTAACTCATTGGATAGCAAACTGGATCACAAACAGAACCCAGGAAATGTGGATATGTGGCTCTACCACCTCCAAAAGATATGCCGCTTGTGGCATACCCCAAGGTTCACTTCCTGGGACATTCCTGTTTGGCATTTATTCACATAGAGGTCAAAGCTAAAGTTAAAGGTTTATAGCTGACCAATTTTGCAGATGACTGCAAATTGGTGCCATCATAAACTCTAGAGAGGGCACAAAAATCCTCCAAGAGGGCTTTTCCCAAACAAGTAGTTAGTATCATAACTATGGACTAAAACTGCATGTCAAAAAAATGTATAATAGTCTCCTTCAGCAAGCATGATGTTCCCTATAGCTATTGTATCAACAACACTCCCCTGAAATTGACACTGTAGGTAAGGATCTGGCAACATATCATGACAACAAACTCTTCTTCGATCCCTAAGTATCAACTATTGTAGGAAAGTCATTTTTTATATCCAAACACTTAACACAACTTGAATGACTTCAATGCTTTCAAACCAAAAAAAAATCAAGGGTCTAAATCATAAAAACTACACTGACTGTGGCAAAGCCCTGTCCCTCTTCTCAGTATCATACAGGCTATTGAAGAGCGATCTCTGCCTTGCAGATAAAGCCTTCAACAGACCCTATCCCATTTAATATACTGCATATCTACAATTACAGTGGTGGCATAAATACCTACTCAGGATATTCTAATCTCCTCTACAACATAAATACAGCATGCCAGAGGGATAAATATTTATCAAAGATAGTACTTCTTTGGAATTGGCCTCAACTTCATATAAAGCAAAGTACTTCTCTTACTCCATTCAAATGTAATCCGGATGAAAAGATGGGAGAACACCAATTTACCTTTGGTTTAGCACCCTTGTCCCTTGTGGATAGGTTTAACATGTAGCTGTTCTGTCTGACTCTGGGTTATTTGGACTTAAATTAAAAGGGCTAAACATTTCATGGGTATGCAGGGGCTAGGTTCCTAAAGATCCTCACACATAGCCCAGAAATTACCTATGAAACTATAAAGAAGTTTAGCAGATGAAGGAGGAAAAACGTATTGTATTTAAATGTGAAACAAGTGTCTTTCCTTCTCGGACTATGTGATCCATCTGAATTTCACCCTGTCTGATCTGCCACATCACAAAGAACTTTAATAACTTATTATTAGAATTATGGCATGCGCTGAACTGATCACTACAGGGCTACATTCAGATTCATCCCTTATGTTATGCTGATTTTCTAAAAAGTGCATACTAATTTTTAACCTTGTGAAATATTTATTATAATAGTATATAAGACAGTACACTGCTTTTAGACTATGGCAGGTCTTCACAACAAGTGCTTATCACTTATGCTGGACTTGCCATCAGAAGATGTAATATGACTCTGACAAAGAGAAGTGCTCCTTTAATTTTAATTTTGGAGGTTATAAATGTACAAAAAGTGCCAGAATGTACTAAATGGTTTTGAAGACTGAAGGTGCTCCTATAAGAGATTTGTGGTTGTAATTTTTAAATATGTTGTCAAGAAATAAAGGATGCTGCTGTCATTCTTTTATTTCACTCGCCTGATTGTCATGTAATACATGTTGAATGACAAAGGACACTGTTCACACAATGTAACTAATACATGCCAATTCTTGTATTTGGCAGTGTAGCCCTTTCTTTGAATGCTAGACCAATGCAAGTCAGAGTTAATATGTTCTATTGGCAGCTATACCACCTTACAACACCTTCACAAACAGTTTAGCAATCTATTGATGATATTTTGTGACACCTTTACAAGCTCCCTCTGTTGCAAACAGATGCTGTGTGCTTGAAAATGCACTTGATAAGAAAGAAGCTTAAACAGATCCCTGGGGTGTGCATTTGTTGTTACATAGCAGCTATTCTGAGTGGGATACTTCCTGTATGCAGTAGTTTTTACTGTATGACTGTTCGTGCAGAAATGAATATCAGACAATTGTGATAACATTTGGATTCATGGTAATAATAAAATGAATGCCCATACTATTACTTTGGAAGCAGTATACGAAACTCAGTAAAATCAGAGAATTATCTTCACTATATTAATAAAAGTTGATCAGTGAATTGTTTTTAAAATTTTACATAACATAAAAACAGTCATTGCTGTACAACTAAATTTGTTCAAGAGATATATAGATAAAAAGTACAACTGAGGGTGAGTGTCATCTTCTATCTGTGACAGCCTTTTTTGTAATGGTCTTCCATGAAAACAAAGGAAATAAACTAAATTAAACTAATTTCAACATTAACTCAATACCTGAGAGACATCTAAGAAATATTTCAGTGCTATAAAGTCATAGTCATACTGAATAAAGGTATAAAGACTTTTGGCAAAAAGTTATTCTTGGCCTTTGATGAAAGTTTTACATATATTAATTGCAACTTAGTTTTGTAACTTTCCTTTCTACTTTCAACACCTTAAAGTACTTGCAGGAATTACATTTATTGATTCATGAGTAATTTGGGTATGCCATCTGATGTGGCACTAAAGTGTATCCTGAGGGGTAGAAACAGTCTATTTCATGGCAATAACATCTAACAAACTATTTTCATCCATGCCATCACCATAAATGTTTTGGTGAACAATAGACTTTTAACGGCAATAGCAGACAGTAGAATTAAAACAACCCGGAGCTCAGAAACTGATTGAACACTTTTAGTCTGTGCACATTGAAATGCAAAAAAAGCATTTATATATGTTCTTTCAAAAAATTGTCCATTGTTCTGCAGAACCTGAAAAGCATATTTTAAGACAGCATAAATATTAAGACATTTACCTGTAGCAAGAATATATGCTTTGATAAATGCAATGGGATCTGCTGTGTAGGCAGAATAAAGAGAAGAAAGCTGGTTCTGAGAACAAACAGCATAATCTGCAACTAGGTATCTACTTCATTTCATTAACAGAAATCAGCCACTTAAAGGACTAAATTAGGATTTGTGGGAAGGCTATCCTTTCTTTCTTTCTTTCTTTCTTTCTTTCTTTCTTTCTTTCTTTCTTTCTTTCGTTTCTTTCTTCTTTGTTGATGGAGTTAGTCCACTAGGCTAGTAGCCTCTTTTCAGGGAGACCTGAGGTGGTATTGATACCTCTAGGGGAAATTTGTCAAGGGCATCAGGGAACTTCCCTTACATTTTGCCGCCATGCATGTGGTTTGTACTGCCAATGTGCATATGTTTCATTCCCAGCATAGTGGCGACTGGGAGAACATCGCAGAATGGAGGAAAGTGAACCAGGAACTGATGTAAATGCCGGTTCTCATATTAAAATGCAGAATGGAATAGAGAAGATCAGAGGGTACTTTGCCTGATTCTTGGGATTTGTTCCAAGTAAGACCATTTAATTCAGTGAAAATGGAGGTGTGACAATAACAAGATATTATTGTTACAATCCTCCAGTTGGGAGGGTTGTGGGATGATTTATTTCCAGATTTAATTGAAGAAAGGAACCAGATAATGGAAATGACTTGTCCTAGGGAGAAACGATGGAGATAATCTAAGAGGAAGAGGTGAGAGAATTAAAGAAAACATTGTTTGCAGATATAGTAAAGAAAAAAAGAGAGAAAAGGGAAAGTAAGAAAACAGAGGAACTGGAAAAAGATAAATTTGTTGGATGCATACAAGGTAAAGAACAGAAGGCATTGGACAGGTATATAATATGACATACAGTTATTCTGCCTTTGTAAACAAAAGTTCAAGAGGTAAGAGCATTTATTTTCATAAAAAAGAGACTTATTTTGACATTTTTTAAAAGATTATAGGACTGGAGACTTTTTTTGGAAAAGTTAGTAAAAAAAATATATATCCTTAGAATAAGTATGTTGTTTTGACTTTGTATCATAAAACACAAACGAAAATGAATATCCAATTTTACACAGAGTAGGATAGAGTGACTGTTAAAGGACATTTATTAAAGAAATTTTGTTCAGAAGTGAAAATTATTGCAAAAGTATTACATAACGGAGGTTTATGTACTGGGGCTTGGGATTGTAATGTTATATTGAAAACAGAAAATGATAACATTATTTACATTCTTAACATGATTAATGTAAAAGGGGATAGAGTTGTTGTTTCATATTGGGGTAACCAAAATCATATTATTTTTTGTGGAAAAGAGGATGATTTTGTTGGTAACTATAACACAAAGAAATGCTTATATGTAAGGATTATGATCATGATGCTACAAAATGTGAACGTAATAAATTTGAACAAGCAGAGCCTTTAAGGGAAGATGATAAGAAAGAACAAAAAATAAGTGGATATGACAAAGAAAAAAATAAGGAGTCAGAGTTACAAAAACTAATCAGATTGAATATGAAGCAACATTTCCTGAGGACATACAAGATTTAGAGATAAAAGAAACAAAGGAAGATGTATTGGAATTGGATTCAGATGTTAGTGATGATAGGGATAATGACTGGAAAGTAATTAAGAAAAATAGCTCTACTGGGAAAAGATTGAATGATAGGAAAAAGAAAGATACAGCATTTAGATATAAAAGTTGAAAAAGAAACAATTACATACAGATTAAAAAAGAGAAGCAGATAATCTTAGGATACTATCAGTTAATGTGAACAGCATAAAACATTTGGTTAGAAAAATAGAAGCTTTTGAATGGAGTAATAAATGTGAGGTAAATATTATAATATTAGAAGATGTTAAAGTTCTAACAAAAGAAGAAATATTACAAACAGAGACTTTATGGAGAAGGCATATCATTTGGAATTTAGGAGGAGACTTTTTCATGGATAGCAATATTATATAATATAGGAATTTCCATACTACATTTTACTTTAGTTAGATTAGGGAGATTAACTGTTGTAGACTTTAGATGGGAAAAGAAAGTATATGGAATTACAGCAATATATGCATATGTAACATATAAAGAAAGAAAAAAAATATTTAAAGATATATTTTATTATGTAATAGTCAATGTGGACATCACAACTGCAGGTGACTTTAACTGTGTTTTGCATGATAAAAAGAAAAAAAAAGGCAGATCTGGTAATAAAACGATGAAAGAGATTATGAGTTGTGGAAATCTGATATTAGGGAACATAAATATGTATACATATGAGGGGGAAATAGTACATCAGAGACTGACTTTTTAATTTCTGCAAGTATAAAGATCTCTATAGAAGAAGCAGTACAGACAGGATTTTCAGGCCATATAGCTATATGGAGAGAAACTGAAGAAAATAAAAAACATATAAAAATTGGAAAGGGAATTAAAAGAATAAATGAGACAATATGAAATGAAAAAGGTAAAGGAAATATACATCAGTTATGGAAAGAATATATATCTATGAGAGCTTGTTATAAAAATTGGACAAAATGGTGATTAGTATTTAAAGAAAATCTATATCAAATTAATTTTAATAGGAGTGCGGATTAAGACATAAGGAAAAACAGAAAAATAAGGAGTTAAAAAATAAAACAAAACACTAGAACATTTGGAGAAAAATGAAAATGTTTACTGTGCAAAAGTGGAAGTGATGTATAAAAGGAATCAACAGAAAATGAAGGAATTATTGCATAAACAAAGATATTGTTGCAAGAAAAAAAAACTTTGTCCTTATTTAAGTAAAAAGGTTATAAAGCAAAGCAATATAATGAGAGAAATGAAAAATGAGAAAGGGGAAGTGGTGAAACAACAAAGTCAAATTATGGAAATAATAGTGCAGTTTGTTAAAGAAAAGACTGCAGGGAAACAAGATTTAAATCATATAAATGAATAGGGAATGGGGGTTGGTATAATAGTTAACGTTTTTACCCTACAGGCATGAGGTATAGGGTTTGATTCTCAACTTGGGGAGATTGGCTAGGCTTAAATTGGCTACACTTGGCTAGGCTTAAAATGGCCTATAAGGGCAGCTAGCCTAGTACTTGCCTATGAACCTATGAATATTAAACAATTTATTACGATATAAATAGATAATTAGATAAACAGATTATTATACACGAATTCAGCATGATAATAAAGTAATTTAATATTGGATCTGCAACAGGTTCAGATGGCATAGGTTATTTAATGTATAATAATGTGGAATTATGGCAAAAAGATATTGATATTTAAATTTAATGAATAGTTAAAATATATTTGTTACATACTTTAAGTAAACAGATACAGAATGTAATTAAGTCAGTATATAGGACTAGTAAAATAAACGTTAAGTTTTAATAAATGGTTAGTTAAGTGAAGAGATATAAATGAATAGGGGATTAAAAATGGATGTGCAAGGGTAGTGTTTATGAATTGTATAGTAAAACAATAAATAAAGATATAAGGGAGGTAAGATATATACAGAGTGAAGGTACTGCATATCCAGTTTTTATGTCTTATGCTGATGATATCATTCTTGTAACTAAGGAAAGTAAAATGATGGAATAAGCAATTTCTAGGATATATGATTATCTGCAGAATATAGGAATGTTATTTAATAGAAGAAAAAGTAAAGGATTCTGTTCAGAAGTGTTTAAGGGAATTAAGTTTGGAACAGAAGAAATATCTGTTTTGGGAATAATATTTATATCTATAAAAGTAGTTAAGTAACCATGGATGAAAATTTTTCAGGGGCCGGGGGGGATGGCAGCAGTGACTCTGGATGTACACCAGGCTCTTCCTGTGGATTCTCCCCAGCTGTGGCGGGTGCTGGTCCTGACCAGTGTCCTGCTTCATCTGGCAGCTAGCAGTTGAATTAGAACTGGTGTGGACCAGGGAAATCTGACTGTTTAATTAAAAAAAGCATTGCAAAGGCCCGAGCTGGATGTTGACACAATGTGATTTCTGCCCAGTGCTCTGAATGTTAAAGTGAAGAAATTCAATGAATCACGGGTAAATGGTGGGAGTAACTATGACTCGCTTAAGGTAGCCAAATGCCTTGTTATCTAATTAACGATGCACATGAATGG
>NC_056737.1:1858226057-1858506057 GCF_019279795.1 Protopterus annectens
ATGCCCATTTTCAGCGGAGGCCCAGGGAGATAAGCTCGAAAAGCATACAATACATTAACTAACGAATAAGACATAATTGCATGTATGGTATTTCCAAAAATACATTAAATAACCATAGGACAATAATTACATGAATGGAAATTGCAAAAAATACATAAGAAAACATGAAATAGACAAGATCACAGGTTAGAAAATACCCCTGCTTATAGTCAGGAGAGAATTAACAATAGTTGGTTAACAAGGTTATTCACATTCATGTTGAGTGTTAGCCAGGCTTGTTGCAGTGGCATAGCCAGTGTAATGCCATATGTTGTTTGAGTTTAGTTTTAAACTGGCCTAAGGAGGAGAGCAATGTAATCTTATCTGGAAGTAAGTTCCAGGCTCTGCCTGAAGAGTTGGCAAAGAGGGCATCACCAGCTGCATTGTTAGTTTTGATTGTCTGAATTAGTAGTTTGTTTGAGGATTGGAGCAATCTTGAATTTTTATGGGGGTGATAATATTTCTAAGGGCTGGTATATTATCTGGGTTATAGAGGATTTTGTTAGCCATGATCAGCAGATTATATTAGATAAGACTGGAAAGTTCTAGCCACCCAAGCTGTTTGGGGTTGATGCAGTGGTGGGTTCTAAAAGGCATACCTGTGGCAAACCTGGCAATGTGATTATAACAGGTTGAAAGTCTATTGAGTGAAGATTTTTTTAGATTGGAGAGAAGGAGGGAGGCAAATAAGAGTATTGAACGTAGGTGGGAGAGAGCTATGGCAATCTTAGCTGGACGGATAAGGAAGGCTTTAATTCTACAGAGTGACCCAAGTTTTTTATTGATGTTCCTGATTGTTTGATTTATTTGTAGGTCAAATTTTAGGTTATTGTCAATAATTATGCCTATTAGTTTTGTATAGGGGTCGAGGGGAAATAATTGTCCCATCTTTTGCATTTATGTTGAAGGAGAAAGGAGCAGATTTTTGAGTTGGTGAGAATAACAGCATTTTAGTTTTTTGGGATTGAGTAACAATCGACGCTTAGAGAGCCAATTTTCTATGGTATGAAAGGTGGACAGGGTAGCAGCCCACAATTGTGTGGGAGATGTAGCTGAGCAGATCAGAGTGGAGTCATCAGCATATTGGATACAGCTGACATTTGGTATGATAGTAAGCAAGTCATTAATAAACATGGAAAACAGTAGGGGACCTAATATGGAGTCTTGTGGTACTCCAAGGGTGTTTGGCAATAGATTAGAGAGCTTGTTCTGCCATAAGACAGCATGTTGTCTTCCATTAAGGTAGAATGTAAACAAAAGAAGGGCTTTAAAATCTAGACAGAAAGTTTGCAGGGTGCGAAGCAGAAGTTGGCGATTGACCATATCAAATGCCTTAGAAAGATCCAAAAAGAGGGCAGAGGATATGTGATTATTGTTACGGTTATTGTTTACGGTACTAGTAAAAGCCATAAGGGCTGAGGTTGTGCTATGGTGTGGCCAAAAAACATGCTGTCTATCAGCCATGAGGTGATTTTGGATTAGGTGGTGCATGAATTGTTTGTGTATACACTTTTCCATAATCTTGCAAATGGTAAAAATATAGCTATGGGCCTATAATTGGAGAATTCAGTGGAGGAACCTCCTTTATGTAGTGGAATTACATAGGACGTTTTCCATATGGTGGGGATCTTGGCATCTGATGTGGTATGATTGATTAGTATTGAACTTGGATAGGCAATGGCATCAGCTGATTTTTGCAGGTACTCGGCGGGGAGATGATCAGCGGAGAGTGTGGTGGGTTTTAGTTTCTTGATTAGGTTACAGATAAGTGATGCGGACACTGGTTGGAAGCTAAATGAGAGTCGATTTTTAAAAATAGTAATGTCAGGGCCTGGGGAGCTAGGAAGTAATTGGGTAACTAGTGCTTGAATTGTTTCGGTAAAGAAATAGGTAAAATTGTCTGAGACCTCCTCTGGGGATTTATCACTAGCGGTAGCAGGGGTAGGTGTAGATGTTTTTCCAGGATTGTAGATTGTTCAGCCCAGCCCAGAACTTCTGAGGATTGTTCTGGTTAGCTGTCTGTAAATTGCAATAGTATTGTTTCTTGTCTTGTAAAATATATTTTTTAGTTTCATTCCTAGCATGCCTGTATTTAACATGATCATGGGGGTCTTTAATGGAGCACCATACAGCCCATAGTTTATTTCTGCTGGTAATCTTAAGTCTATTCTCTTTAGAGAGCCAAGGTGCAGTTTTTGCTTTTGTTCACTTAGAGCGGACCGGTGCATGTAGATCTAGAATTTCAAGAAATTTATTGCTAAAGTAGGCAACTGCCTCCTCTAAGGGGAGGTGCTTTAGCATAGACCAATTACAGGAGCTAAGTTCCAGTCTGAATTTATCAGGGTTAAAGTCACTTTTGTTTCTGACTTTTCTAAGTAAGGGTTGTTGTGGATTAATGGCTTTTTTCTTGACTATGTAAGTGAGGAGGTGGTCACTTAGGTCATCGGAGAGGGTACCAGCAATGTACAGTTGGGGGTTACTATTTACAAGTACCCATCAATATGCTTTCTTTTTAGTTGGGTTTACCTAGCCTAGTGGGGGTGGTTATGGTTTGAGCAAATGCATACAGATTGATGTGGGTAGAAGGGGATTCTGAGGAACAGGAACCCCAGTCTATGCGAAAGTCTCCTAGGATTAGGGTTTCTTAGGGGTAGTGACATGATAGCCAGTAAAGGGTGTCTTCAAGTGTGGCTACATTATTACCCGGGGGGATATACATACAGATGATGATGCTTTTACTTTTGTTAAGTTGCAATCTAGTGGCAAGAATTTCAGAGTTATTTATCTGAGGTGGTTGAATAACATCTGTGGTCACATTCAACTCAGATTTATAGAGTACAGCTAACCCCCCCCCCCTTTCCTAGACACGCAGTCCAACCTGTGAATATTACACTTCATTGTCAGTAGTGGAAGGTTTTAACCAGGTCTCAGATGAACAGAGAATCTCAGGGGAGTAGACAGCTAGGAGGGCATGCAATTCATGTGCCTTATTGTTAATGCTCCTAATGCTGAGATGACAGACAAGGAGAGAGTTTGTTGGTCTGCTGATTATATGTTTTTGGCTTAGGTTGCATGCAGAGGGGGTGTGTGTATCGGGGTAGATGGGCCAGGGTTAGGGTGTATGTCTCCACTGAGTATAAGGCTAAGTCTATACTTGGTAATGAACCTCAGGAGTTTGTGTAATAGTTTGTGGTATTGTTTGGATTTAGTGCTAATGTACAGAGGGTTAGCATGTTGTGGGAGTGAGAATGTTGTTGAGTATTGCCATTTGTTAATAGTATGGCAAAAGGTGGAATGTTCTACAGCTAGGGTTATAGTGTGGCCTGCAGGAAACTGATACTCATTAAGCTGTTGGTTTTCATTCAAAGTAAGTATATAAGGGACTAGCAAAATGGGTAGTAAAGAGTAGCATAACATTGTGATAGAAATGAGTAAAGTGGTTCGTATCTGTTGTTTAGTAACACAACAGAAGAATATCAGATGATCAGTATAGGGGTAGTAAAGTGGGTGGAGAAAGAATGATAGTGGAAGTGGGTGGAGAAAGAATGATAGTGGATAGCTGATAGGGTGTTAAGGCAGGGTGGAAAGAGTAAGGTGGTAAGGCTGATAGGGTATAATAAGTAGGGGTGTGGTTAAGTTCCTATAAATTTGTAGGTAGTGGGGGCGGGTGGAAATTGGGGGCAGGAAGAAGTGGGACGCGAGCCTGAGCACAGCAAGGGCAAGCGGAGCAGTGCTTACACTGACTACAAGTTGTTCCTTAGGCTATGGTACATAATTAGTGTAATGCTTGTATTATTAGACTAGATTTTAAGCTGAAGTTTGTAACTGAATTGCTACATAGGTTTGAGTCTATTATGTTATTTAATCTTTTTTTTTTCAAATGTTTCTTTTATTTTTCATAATAGAAAACAATGCATACAGAAAAATAGAAAACATTGCAATTATGAACATTAAGGTAAAATGTTGAATTATCACAAGTTGTTGTGCGTATAAAGACAATTTAGCAGTGGTACAAAAAAAGAAGGCAAAAAAAGGAAAAGAAAGCATTGTAATCAATCTAACCAAAAACACTTATATACAATATTTACAAAATAATATGCTACCAATCCTTTACAGAGATATTAAGGGGAGGAGGAAAGATAAAATTAATTGAGTTGGCAGTGGATCTCCGTTTACTAACAGGAATAAGGATACGTATTGCACTAAATGCAGGAATAGGGAATTATTCGCTCAGGATTAAATCCATAAGATGTTTCCATAATTTGCTAAAATAGGCTCTCTTCTTGGGACCCTTTATAATGAATTTATGAGCTGAAATGTGTTTGTAAGCCATCTCTTTGAAACCTTTCCAACAAAGTCTGGTGCAATCCATCCGGTTGTTTGTGATGTATAGTTTAATAAGGGAACAAAGAATAATTAAAATGGGGAGTTGTAGTTTAGACAACTTAGAGGTAGGAATATGTAGAATGGCTGTTTCCCATGAAAGAGTGGAGTTATAGTAACCCATTTTTTGCAGACGGACTTTTAGAGAGCACCAGAGTTTGTGAGAGTGGTTGCAGTACCACATAATGTGAAGTAGATCAGCTCTTGGATAGGGACAACAAGTGCATGAGGGGGATAGATTGGGGTTAAATTTATTAAGTGTTACAGGAGTGTAGTAAGAGTTATTGTTCAGCATAAGTTGGGTATATAAGAGTTTCTTGAAGAGGGAGAGTTCTAAAGTAGATTTTATGGCTGAGAGTTTTTGATCCTCTGTAATAGGGGAGCCAAGGTTATTCCAATAGTTGGAGAAAAGACAATTTGAATTGTATAGCAAGGTATTCAATAGTTTGTAAGAGGATGAAATTGTTTTTTTAGGGCTCGAGATTGCAGAAATGATTTCACCTAGTTTGTTGATTTCCTGAATATTGGGAGAGAGATTGAAAGGTTGTGCAAGTATAATCTCTCTTAGTTGCCGGAGAATAACTGTGTATTTGTTATTGGTCCCAAGGATTAACAGTAGCTCGGCAAGGGTTTTAGACCTATATTTGAGGATATCCCATATATTAAGATCCTTGATGAGATGAAATTCAGTTAGGTCAAACATTTCATTATTGATCTTGAGATTTGGATTATGATGTAATGGTTGGAGAAGGGGTAAGATATTTTCAAGGTTGATGTCTTTAATCAGTTTTTGGAAAAGCCTGATTTTATGTTTCAGGGATTGAGCTAGTTTACAGTTGGTCATGGAAGTAGTGGATAGAAAGGGCATAACCTGTGGGTTAATTTTGTTAGAGATAATATGGTGATGCCAAATTTTCATCCAGGATGGATAGTGGGTATGAGTTTTACTGTTAATATTTGAGATAGACCAGACTCTATTAGAGCAGATGATCTTGTAGTACAGTTGAAAGTTTGGGAGGCCTAGCCCACCTTTCTCCTTAGGGTAGATTAACTTGGAGTAAGAGATCTTGACTGACTTAGGGAACCAGATGAACTTGGCTAGATCTTTGTTAATTTTGGAGAAAAAATTATTAGGGACTAACATATCAGAAACATTGAATTGATATAGGAGTCTAGGTAGGACATTCATTTTCACTATTGCTACTTTGGATAAGAACGCTAAATTCAGAAGTTTCCATCTTTGTAGATCTTGATGTATAGTAGACCATGTTTTTAGTAGGTTATTTTGAAGCATGGAAGCTTGGTTATGTTCAAAGTGAATACCTAGATATTTAAGGTTATACGTTATTTGGAAAGAAGACTCAGGAAAATAGAAAGATTTATGGGTATTAGGGTTGATTGGGAAAATATGTGATTTTTTGTTATTAATTTGGTATTCTGAGGCAATAGAGAAGTTCCTGACGGCATTTAAAATTTTGGGTAGATCTGAATTGGGAAATTGAAAGTATAGATTTAGGTCATCGGCGAAAGCCAATAATGTAACTTGAGTATTTAGGATTTTAGGAATAGAGTGGTGTGAGTTTTGGGTGATATATAAAAAAAAGGGCTCAATAAAAATGTTAAAAAGAAAGGGGGAAAGTGGGCACCCCTGCCTTGTTCCATTGGTGATCAGTATTGGACTGGATCTCTGTTTGTTTATGTATAGGTATGTGTGTGAGTTTGTATAGAGTATTCTGATCATATCAGAGAAGGTTTTAGGTACATTAAAATGAGACAGGGTAGCAAACAAAAAGTCCCAATTAACTCTGTCAAAAGCTTTGGATGCATCCAGAGTTAAGGCGTATATCGGGTTTTTATCTTTTTTTGTAAATTGTATTAGGGAATCCAAGGTTAACGTATTGTCCCATGTGTGTCTATTGCTCATAAAACCAGCTTGGTCAGGGGATATTAGGGATGGGAGTATCTTTTATTAGCTAGAATAGCAGCAAAAATTTTAATGTCAACGTTTATTAATGAGATTGGTCTATAATTGTAGGGGTCTGCTTTATCTTGTTTGTTTTTTAATAACAAGATAGTTTTTGAGTTGTTCCAATGGAGGTCAGTAATACCCTTCTTTATAATAAAGTTGAAGACTTTCAATAGAATAGAGGAGATTTTTGAGCTAAAAGCGTTGAAGAAGTTAGTGGTAAAGCCATCAGGACCCAGAGATTTGCCTACTTTAAGGTTATTTATGATGTTTTGGATTTCTTGGATGTTAAGCGGGGCAGACAAGAGGGAGACTTGGTTTGCTTTAAGAGAGGGAAAATTGATGGAGTTGAGAAAAGACTCCATCTGTGGTTTAAGAGTGTTGCATTCATTTCTACTATAAATATCTGAATATAGTTCATAAAATAAATGAATTATTTCAGATTCTGATTTGTAAATTTTGCCCTGGTAATGGAGAGTGGAGATTCTAGGAGCACCATTATTGTTTTTTAGTATTCTTGCCAAAGTTCTTGAGGGAATTTGTGCCCATTCAGAATATGTTGCTATAAATTTTTGTTCCTGCAAGGAGTAATTATGTGAGTGGAGTTCAAATAAATCTTTATGTGTTGTATTGATCAGTTCATCAATTTTTGGGTCTGGGAATAGTCTCTGTTTTTTTTCTAAAGAAGAAAGTTTTAAGAACAAATTAGTTTCTTTTTTTTTTGTTGAGTTTTTTAAGAAAGGAAGCTTTATTAATCAAAAAAAAACTCTCATTTCAGCTTTGCAAGCCACCCATTGGATGTCTGGAGGAATTTGGGACTTTTTAAGATTGATGTCTAGATCCGATAGCATGTTATTAATTTTATTTAGTATATCTTTGTTATTTAGTAAATTATTGTTAAGGGTCCAGTTAGCGAAGGTAAATGTAGGGGTAGTAAATCTAATTTTGAGGGAGATTTTTGCATGATCTGAAAGAAATCGGGGTTCAATATTGAAAGTATTTTTAAATTTAGATAGAGGGCCTGAGATTAGAAAGAAGTCCAGACGTGACCAGGATTTATGGCAATTAGAATAGAAAGTATATAAATTCTCTTTGGTCAAGATATTACTAAAAAAGTAATAGTGTCAATAAGATTAAAATCTGAGATAAGTTCCTCTAGGGCTATAGAAGCTTGGAAGTTATAAGAGGAAGAGTTGTTGGTGCGGTCTAAGCTAGGATCTGTTACAGCATTCCAGTCCCCACCTACCATAAACAAGTAGTTTGGAAATGAGTTTAGTATATTATAAATTTCTAAAATAAAGGTTTGTTGTTGAGAGCATGGTCAATATAGATTCAAAAAAAGAACTGGTTTGGAGGAGTCTGGGAGCATAAAAGTGAAGTAACACCATCTACCGTTTATATCAGATTTAAACTCATTAATAGATTCCTGGAATTGTTTCTTAATTATAATGGCCACACCCTTCGAATTTGAGCTATCACCGGCACGTATTATAGACCTAATCCATTTTCTGTTGTTTTCTTTCTCCCAATCATCTTTAGACAGGTGTGTTTCCTTAAGAAAACAGATACTAGCCTGGGATTTAAAAACAAGGTGGAGTAGCAATTTTTTTTTAGCCGTATTTTGTAAGCCTTTGATATTCCAAGAGTCAACAGACCAACTCATGCAGGTTAACACTAAACAGGGTATAAGGAAATGTTATATCTTTGGAACCTTATTATTAGATATGAAAAGATTAATGAGTGTTGAAAAGAATTTGCACTATAATTGCAGTAGAAAAGGGAATTGGAGAACCACATCAGACCTGTGCCTGTAAAAAGTGTAAATGTAAAGGAAAAAGTAGCAAAGTACTCCTTCTGACTCACCCCGGTGCCTACCCACCCAAACCACTTAAGTGAAGAAGTACAAAACCAAACAAAAAATAAACCTAACAATTCTATACATATGTACAAAGAAAATCTCATCCAAAAGATCATCAAACTAGATCCCTACTACAGTGCACATAAAGCATCCATACATGAAAAGTAATCCTACTAGTACGTCAAATAGCTATGACACGATGTAAATAAACATATAGATACAAGCCTGTTCGCTTAATCTTAATGCGTATGAAAAATGAGGATCTATGGATTCCATGGAAAGCAGACTTTATACAATTAATAACAACTCTTATGGAATCACAAACATAACAGGTACAATGTAGGATTGGTACACAACTAAAACCTCATGAAGCTTATCATATACAAAAACATGTTACTAGTGTATATAACAGTATAACAGAAGTTGTAGAAGTTTAAGGAGCTGAACAATATGGATATTTGTGATGTAGTTGGGCAAAAACGTATTTACATTGATCAGGCTCTGATAATAACAGAACTGATTTAAATCTATGAATCTTGTTACATTACTGTACCCCCTCCCTCCCAACTGAGTTAAACATTTACTAGGTATAAGGATGTCTGATTGAAATTTGAGTGGTCTTTGTATCCCCTTCTCAACTGTTTTCTGCATGTTAATTATATCATTAAATTACTTTTACAGCCTCATGTCTGATTCTGTGGCCACCTTGCCCCTGTTGGCATCTTACACATGAATATTCCTTTAATTCCCATCTCTGAATATATATTTACATATCTGTAGTCTTCAGCCATTTCAGTAAAACAGGAAAACAGTGTTATAATATGTGTAGGTGCTATCACACTGGCTACTTTAGATGTTTATAACCAATTAGTGATTACTACAGTTGATCAGACTTTGCTATAATCATGCTTTTATCTAAACAATCTTTCTACAGCATCCTACTGCAGTTATACTAAACAGCTCTTCATGACATCTGTTAGGTTGCTAACTGCATTGTATTTGCTTAGCGTGTGTTTGTTTATTTGTTTAAGCATTTTAAACACATAATTTATACATCTTGAAGAAAGGGAGGTTAAACAGACTAAAACAATCCCCGCTCAGCGTAACTAGAGTGCCCCTAATGCAGAAAATGCTTTTTGCGCTAAAATGTGTAAGCAGGACCCTTATTTTGTATGCAGGAACAGTATGCTACATAAAGCGCTGTAAGCGCGATTAGTAGAGGTCGAACCTAATGAGTGTGCACTCCTGAGAGTCCCCAGCTAAAGATATCCTACTGGGAACCTTGCGTTGTAGATAAGTTCCTTGCTTGACACGTGGATCTGTTTTAGGAAGGAAAAAAAAACGTTTTAAACTTTTTAAACAACTTTAACCCTGCTAAACGAACTGCATTGAAGCTGGATTAGTGAGCGGAGTTGTCAATGAAGCATCTGGTGAGTAAACTGAGTTTATATGAAGTACATCTGCTAAAACGCTTGTATTAGTAATTTATAAAGGTTCAGGAACATTGTTGAATACTTTAAGGAAGGCTTCTCTTGCTTCGCTTTGGGAGGTTGCAGTATATTTAATGTCATTTTGGAAGAAGATCAGTGTGTTTGGGAAGCGCATTTGGAATCTGATATTCCTTCTGATAAGGTCAGAACAAAACGGAGCTAGTTTTTGTCTGTTCTCCTTAATAGAAATGGGTAGATCTTGAGAGAAGGTTAATTTGTGATTGTTCCACATGAAATGTTTGTGTTTTTTTGCCGAATACAGAATCTTTTGGGCAATCTGAAAGTTAAGTAACTTTGTGTAGATTTGGCGAGGTGCTGAGGCGTCTTGGCGTTTATGTAGCGCACGATGGACTCTCTCAATTATTACATTATTTTCACCTTCTGAGTGGAGTAGTGATTCAAATATTTGCTTTGTGACAATAAGTAAGCCTTGACTATCATAGTTCTCTGGCAGACCTCTTATTAAGATATTATTACATCTGCTTCTAGCCTCGAGATCTGTTAGTTTTGTCTGTAGATCTGATATAGAAGCTGTTTTGGCACGCAAATCATCAGATAAGGACTGTATTTGAAACTCATAAGATTGTATTTTTTGTTCAAGTGTGTCTACTCTGTCAACAATTTGATTGATGGATTTTCCTAAAGTAGAAAGTTGTTCCGAAAAACTTTGTATGGCAGAATGAATGGGTTGGAGGGCCTGTTTCAGCTCATCCATGTGAAAGTTGGAATCTTCTTTGGTATTAATATTGCCTTTAATAGGCTCCACATTTTGTTTATTTGTTCTCTGTCTCTTTGAAAGATCCTCTTTTTCAGGTGAAAATATTGCTGAGGATTTGGCTTTTGTTGTTTGTATATCCGTTGTAGTAGAATCATTTGTCATTTTTATCTGTTTAGCCATGTGGAGTTAGGAGTATTTCAAGTAGAAGCAGGCCCCCTTGATCTCTTGTGGAAATAACAGCGTGAGAGAGCCAGAAAAGTTGAAATGCTGTTTTGAGTTTTGCCGACTGCAAAGGTAATGAAAGTTCCAAAGATATGAAGGTAAAATAGCTCTTTTCGAGGTATGTAGAATCCTAGAGAATGTAATTGAGGTAGGGAGCTCTGTGCATAAGCTATACACTAGACGACCACCATTTTGGAATATGTTATTTAAGCTATATTAGAGACTATATGGACTGTGTTTAGAAATTGTTTTGCACTCTATCAGGATGATTTATTAGCTACAGGATGGGGATCTGAATGCAATATTCAGGGCAGTGAAAAAGTGCAATTTGCAGAGTGTAGTTTAGGTTAATTAATGCTTTTATAATATGCTATGGGCAATACATTTGATTAAGAGAATTAGAGGGAGCCAGCTAATTATGGGGGACAAGACTGGAGGTAACTTTAGACCCAGGACAGCAATATACAGATTATATTATATAAACACAGTCTTATGGTCTTAATCTTAAACAAAGGTGGAATGGACTCCAGGTAGAGGATTGAGGGCACATTGTTCAGGATATCTTCTTTCAGATAGGAGTATCTGTTGTAAGTTATTTAGAGGGGGTCTACCTTAAACAAAGGTGGAATGGACTCCAGGTAGAGGATTGAGGGCACAGTGTTCCGGATATCTTCTTTCAGATAGGAGTATCTGTTGTAAATTATTTAGAGGGGGTCTACCTTAAACAAAGGTGGAATGGACTCCAGGTAGAGGATTGAGGGCACAGTATTCCAGATATCTTCTTTCAGATAGAAGTATCTGTTGTAAGTTATTTAGATGGGGTCTACCAGACTGAAAAGCATGTTGCCGACTGGGTCTAAAGCACCGAGAGCACTTCTTCAGACCAGTTAAAACAATAACAAAACTAACTCAATAAATAATCCATACATCCTAATTAAAATCACATGACAAAATGAAAACACTGCAATAAAATGATGTCATAATAAATAAATTAAAACTCATTTGAATAAATTATGAGCATTAAGAAAAGGTCTTAAAGGGACCTTCCCATTAAGACCGGGGTGTCTGTCAGCTTGTACCCTAATGATCTACTGAACTTCATGTTGTTCTGTAAAACTTCTAAGGTCTCCAAGATGTTTCCCTTTATACAAGTGTTCTAAAACCTTAAACTTAAATGAATGTGAAGGGCCACTTTCTTGAACATGTTTAGCTAGTGCATTCCTAACATCCAAATTCCTAATACCTGTAACATATTCCCTAATTCTTTCACTTAAAGTTATATTGATCTTTCCAACATAGAAAGATGAACATGAAGATCAAGCCAAATACATGACATTCGGTGTGGAGCGGTCTGCACTTACTGTAATATTAAAGCCATGGCCAGTAATGGTATGTCTAAAATAACCAATGCTATTAATCTAAATACAGAAATTGTATTTTCACAGGGTTACATCCCTTCACTATCCACTCTTCCAACACTTACATTGTTCCCATGACACAACAGCCTCTTTAGGGACTTCTTATTTTTAAAGGAGAAATGTGGACTCTCACCAACAAGCTGCCCAATCTTTTCATCAGATAACAAAACAGACCAGTTTCTTTTAATGATGTCATAAAACATATCCACATTACTTGTATAATGTAATACAAAACTAACATATTGTTGGGAATTACCCAAAGTGTTACTAACAGCCATGCATCTATTATCTGAAAAGTAGGGCTTAGCGTGATCATGTCTAAGCTGCCTTGTGTCAATACCCTTAGCAGCTACCTCCCTCTCATTATAACCCCTTTCAATAAATTAATTTTGAATAATCTCAAGATCTGATTCAAAACACTATCAACATTGTCTGATCTAGAGGCTCTCATCCCTTGTCCTCTCATTACATTTTTAAATACTCTGGATGGGTGCATACTATCTCTCCTAATGGCACTATTAGTATGACATGATTTCCTTTATAACCTATTATTAAGAACACCACCTTTGGTCCTATAAACCTCGACATCCCAAAAATCTATAGTACTAGGAAAGAATTTATATATAAACCTCAGGAACATGTTTGTACAATCTAAGTACTCACAAATTCTTTGACAGACTCTATTGGTCCAGCCCATAACATAAAGATATCATCCACAAATCTCCTAGAAAGTTTAATGTATTGTGAGAACCTGTTGTGACTTAGGACAAACATGTCCTTCCAATGAGCCATCATTAAATTTGCATAATTAGTAGCACAGGATGTACCCATAGCTATGCCCTGTTTCTGCCAATAGTATTTCCCTTCAAACAAATAAATGTTTTCCAAGATTAACTCTAACAAAAGAAACCAAAAACAGACCAAATCTATCTTACTAGAATGAAACAAGCTGTTTTACCAAGAAACACCAGACAAAATCAAGTCCTAAATCATTGGTAATCATAGTAAAAAGTGACCTTACACCTAAGGTAATCATCAGACATGGATCTAAAGCACTTACTCCACTGGCACAGGTATACAAATCTTCCAAAAACTGTTTAGTATCCCTTAAAATGGTGAGAAATGAATCGACCAAAGGTCTCAAATCTTTCTCAACATAAATTGATAGGAGTTCCATTAACCAACCACATCCCAACACTATGGGTCTCATTGGTGGTTTGTGTAAATTCTTATGCATTTTTGGTAAGCCGTACAGTATAGGTACTGTGGGTGATACGACTTCAAAATAATTAAACAAATCCAGTGAAATCACATTAGATAACAGACAAACGTTCAGAGTCAAATGGACTTAATGAACTAAAGCACCCAAATTACATATATTAAAAACTACATACACAGTATCAATATCAAGCATATCAAACATTGTTTCCACATAAATCTTTTTGTCCATAACCACCAATGCCCTGCCTTTATCAGTGGGATGAATAGACAAACTGTCATCAGCCCGCAATTTAAATAAAGGTCTACATTCACCAAGCTCAAATTATAAAATGTTCCTTTAAAACTGTCATTATTGAAAACAGTACTTATGTCATTCTCGCAGATCTTGCACAATATTTCTATCACCAAATCCAACACTGGGATAAAAGTGCTCAGCTTTTTATGTACAGAAATTCTAGTATCAGAAAGAAACAAACTTTTTAGTATCACATTTTGTACAAATAACTTTAAATCTAATATAATGTCAGTTACCTCCATGCTGGTTGCTGGAATATATGAAAGACCCTTCCCCAACAATAAAAGTTGTGCCTCAGTTAAAACTTTGGATGAAAGATTAAAAACTAATGGTTTGTCTGTGCCTGCCACATCTTTTTCAGGGTTTTGTTCATGCTGGATTCTGGTCCCAAATGATGTAACAAGCGCTTTCTCCCTCTACTCCAAAAACGGTTGGGGCATGGGGGAATCTGACTTCCTGATGGGTAGAGGGAGAGAAGAAAAAAAAAAACAAGGTCAGGTCTTTTTGCATGGTCACCTTTATATGAATGTCAGGTTGAGGATGACTGATAGAAACAATAGATGTGTCAGAAAACATAGATGGGTTGGTGGAAATGGTGGGTGTATCTTGGGGCACTGGAGGAGCAACTGCTTCAGCTCCACTAATCACATCATTCATAAGTGAAACACAAGGCTTCTCATTGACTCCAGAGTTACCCTTTTTCAATGAATTAGATGGATAAGATGAGACAAACCTGGGCCAGGAAAAAACTTGTCCGTTCTTAAAATTGGACAAATCCTTCTCAAGCTTTTTCCTCTTCAGTCTTATTAAATGTCACCGATATGCAGCCAAATTATCTAACACTTCATTAAGAGTGTTCTGAAATAATTCTGCAGGAGTCATGTCCTGTAGTTACTGTTGACATTTACTCACTTTGTCTAAAATAGTACACTCTATAGGTTTGATAGAAATCTATTAAAAGCTTAATGTAATTAAAACTTAATTCCATATTTAATCTTTGCCAGTCCCTCAACAGTTCAATATATGTGTCACCATATGTGGATATCTTTAAAACTCTGAGCTCTCTTGGTGCAGATTTATGGTACATACATAATGTTTTAATTTGAACAAATCATTCTTGAGTGCTCTAACTTCAGAGAAAAATAGTTCCTTATCAAAACCATTCACAACAGTCCCATCAGTGCCAGACTCAAAACCATGAGTCAATAATGGATTCTGACTAACCCAAATGAATCTATTAAATCAATCCAGCTTCAAACTACCATTCACTAGAGCACAGTCCAATTCAATCTCCCAACCTTCTGCCATGGTCAACAGGAACACCAACAAAATAACTGCAAATAAGAAAACAAAGTATTCCACTATGGAAAATGGTCACAACGGTCAACAAAAACAAAACTATGCAGAAATCAGACCAGACCAACCATGGCAGAAAATAAATAAAAATGTAGCTTTAATTAGGTAAGTGCTTTCATGCTTCTTAGAGCACTTCTTCAGACCAGTTAAAACAATAACATAAATAAGTCAATATATAATCCATAGAGCCTAAAGTCACATGACAAAATGAAAACCACCAATGAAAACATTGCATCAAAATGATGTCGTAATAAATAAATTAAAATTCATTTGAATAAATTACAGGCTTTAAGAAATGGTCTTAAAATGACCTTCCCATTAAGACCGGGTCCCTGTCAGCTTGTAGCCAAATGATCCACTGAACTTCATGTTGTTCTGTAAAATTTCTAATGTCTCCAAGATGTTTCCCTTCATACAAGCATTCCAAAACCTTAAACTTAAATGAATTTGAAGTCACAATTCAGTTGTGTTTGTCATAATAACAAGGTTGCACAATGCAGATACTCATTACTTGTGCCATTCTGATAACATCATGAATATGCAAAAGACATTGTGGAATGTCAGTCTTTGTCCTTAACCAGATAGGTAAGTGCAGATGTTAATGTTATGGGCATACATTATGATGTTAGATGATAAATGTGCACTACATGGCACACAAAGTAGCATTAAACATCATACACAAGGACAGAGAGTCAGTGGGACCTCATGATACACCAATGTCACTCAAACAGAGGAAATACAGTGATATGTATGTAAACAGGAATACTAAAAACAAAAACAGACACAGCAATGTGTGCAAAACACACTCCATGTGAATTTAGTCATAGGAGAATTGCATTACAGTGATGTGTGTGTGTGTGTGTGTGTGTGTGTGTGTGTGTGTTGGTGTGTGTGTGTGTGTGTGTGTGTGTGTGTGTGTGTGTGTGTGTGTGTGTGTGTGTGTGTGTGCGTGTGTGTACGCAATGTTATTAAAATTAGCATATGTAATACAGCACGCTAGCTGATGTCAGCACTTTTCCATGTATTCATATGATCACTGAGAGCAGGACTAGTGTGTCACAGTGGCAGACTGCTAAATGTGTCATACATATCTGCCACATACAGGGGCAGACTGAATCAGAAATAACATTGTTATGGTCCACTGCATACAGATGATAAAAGCTACATACAGAGTGCAGAAATACTTTTCCTGCATGGCCATAACGTTGTCTGCATGAATTACAGCATCTGATAATCATATCACACAATGATGATAATGTCTGTGATGTATTTTAACATGTCATAATGCACTGATAATGTATAGCTCCGTATGACCTGACTTGTGAAGTGTGCACCATGAGGTATATTTTAAAAGCATAACTAAAGTATGGAATGTCTACACAGATGTGTGCTTAATGCGGAAATATAGCTAGCCACAAAGACACCATGTGGCAGCATTACGTGGCTGGATCACATAGACAATACTTATGTTCTAGGGGGCCATTCCTGATGGAGGCAAACATCTCTAATGATGTCTAGTGTGATCTCCCAAAAAGAGTTGCACATAACCCATGCCATATCCTGGAATAATATGCTCATCATGTCCCTCATCTGAGTCTGGAAAATGCCAGTGACAGCATCACAAATCTGGTCTCTTACATCTTCTGGCTGGTGTAGTGGAGGATGTTGTGCTATCAGTCTGCAGAAACAATGGCACATGCTGGTCCTGCTCCTACATCATCATCATCATCATCACCCTGGTGTCTACTCTAGTCCCTGGAGTTAGACTCTGCCTTAAGCAGTTGAATGAGTTGCCATCCTCTTCAGTGGATGGGGTGAACTGGCATGTGTTCCACACTTTGTAACATGATAATAACTGTGCATCCTTACAAATTCCTGAAAGAGATAGTAAAAAAAACAGCAATACATATAAAAGTATAAATGATATATACAGTATTACAGTATCTAAGTCTTATGCATGTGATATGTTACTGCTTTTGTTAAAACGTGCAATACATTCAACATTAACATGTTGCAAACTTGTCTATTATGTAAGGCAGATTGTTATGTAAAACACTTTTGCAATATGTCATTTCTTATGTAATGTATTCACATAATTGAATCAATATGTCAAACAATATCATTACTTTCTAATGTAGAAACAAACATCATGTATGTTGTATGACAGTATAGTGTCTGCCACTGTCAAAGTTGTTAAATGAAGCCTGCCAGTAATAATATTTGAAATGTAACAGAAGAGAGCCATGGGACATCAGAGTACGTGTCAGAGTAGCATAAAAAATGGGCTGTAAAGGAGGGCACACATCCATATCAAGATTGTAATTTCTCTGTATATAATTCACATGGAAAAGATTATTATAGTCCAAGGTATTACATGTAGCAAGTATGCAAACATTACTGAACGATGACAGTTTGACAATCTAATTAGTATAATTAATTGACAAGTGCACACAAATACATAGAAATATGTGTGTGTGTGTGTGTGTGTGTGTGTGTGTGTGTGTGTGCGTGTGTGTGTGTGTGTGTGTGTGTGTGTGTGTGAGTGTGTGTGTGTGTGTATATATATATATATATATATATATATATATATATATATATATATATATATATATATATATATCTATATTTGATGTGCAATTAACAATATCAACAATTTATATACAGGATGTGTGTGATGATTGTCTACCTAACATTACTGTGCTGTAATTACCTAGTATGGTCACATTACTGGCCCCAAGGATGATTAACAAATACAGAAAAAAAGCTACAAAACTTTAATCATCACAACCCAACATGAGGGCATTTGCAATTATGATGCCATCATAACACATACAAAGCAACAGTCTGGGTACACTTACATTAATTACTGCGTATGCCCATCAAAGTACCAAATTATATCATGACCTTAATTAGAATAAAACACATGAGAAATCAGGATAATATCAGCTGTTACATTTGGTAGTATCAATGTACCCTCCAACTGCATTACAGTGCCACACATATACAGCAGTAAATACCCTTCTAAACAGTACATACTACTTTGTAAAGGTTAAAAGCATCATTACAGAAAATCAGTAACTACCACATACAAAGAATCAGACTGCAAAGATTAACACACAAATATGTTGAGATATCACAGCAACAATAATGAAATGAAAAAACAACAATATGTGCAATTTCTAATGCATGTGGATATAACCGCCACACATATGATCTTATGCAAATCACCTTATATACACATGTAAGTATATTGTTGAAATATTTATGCAAATGAGTATAACAGTTCATTGTGGGTAACAGATGGCATCACAACACACTTGCATCAGAACTGAACTTGAATATATGGGTTATATCTTTATACATTGCCAATTCAAAAGGCATCATGGCCTTAATATGCTGTATGTACATAGCAGATGTATATAAATGCCAAATCATGTAAGTGCCACTGAACCAAGGAGCATTATACTGACATATGGAGCTAAGATCTTTAGAAAGGAATTGCTCCTAGTGAACATGGTACATAACCCCACTAACACAACAAAAACTGACATGAGAGATAGCAAGTACAAATATGCGGTTCCATATTAGAAGATAATTATCTATATAAATAAAAATGTAAATGTTCGTTTGTTCAAAATCTTAAATCTCCGAAAGTTTTTTACCGATTGCTTTGAAATTTTCACACAATGTTTCATTCGAATATGTGCATGTTTTTATATACCTACTATTATATAGATGTCACACGTTGCATTCTAATACACGTGTGTTTTTATATACCTACTATGGATTCTATATATTTGTATACAAATATGCAATTTTATATGTTTTTGTTATAACTTTCTTACTTCTTTTTCAGTGCAATCGATCTGCTTTAGTTCATCCAAATAATGCCTCGCAGAAGATCAAACTTAGGTCGTTGTACTCGCGGAGTGGAAGCAGTGCGACGAGTAATTGCAAATCAAACTGAGGAAGAACGGGCATCAGCGAACGAGCGAAACAGACAAAGAATGGCTCAAATATGTGCCGAGGAAGCAGCAGAGCAATGTGCAGCCAGACTTGAGGATGCACGGTTGCGAGCACAGCGATCCCGTTCTGCAGCTTCAGATCTGCTTTGTTCTCCTCAATCGACACTGGCGGACGAAATAAATGCTTGTCTGAAATACTCTACTTTGTGGCGACATGTAAAGACATTAAAATTAACTATAAATATGCATGTCCAGCTGCAAAATGATCGATCAGCTAAGATATTCTCACATCAATTGCTGGAAATTGGGAACGGAAAGGTGCCAGTTGATCTGACCTCAGGACGAATTTCATTGCCTCATAACTTCTGCAATTTAGTGACGTCAAAAGAAGAATTGGTTGAAAAAGTATTTCCCAATATTCAAACCAATTATAAGAATCACGATTGGCTGACTGAACAAGCTATTCTTGCAGCCAAGAACAAAGACGTCTACGAACTTAATATTATTCAGTCTAACATTCAAAGCGAGGTAGTCACATACAAGTCCGTCGACACTGTTGTGAAAGCAGATGAAGCGGTTAATTATCCAATTGAATTTTTTAATTCACTCAATCTGCCAGGGGTGCCACCGCACGTACTGCAATTGAAAATCAGCGTGGTAATTATCATGTTGCGAAATATCAATCAGCCAAAGCTTTGCAACGGTACACGGCTTGCAGTAAAAAATTAATGAGCAACATCATAGAAGCAACAATCTTGACAGGACTTTTCAAAGGTGAAGATGTCCTCATTCCTTGCATTCCTATGATTCCAACGGATATGCCATTTCAATTTAAGAGATTGCAATTCCCAATTCAATTGGCATTTGCAATCACCATCAACAAAGCTCAGGGCCAATCTTTAGAATTGTGCGGTTTAGATCTACACATGGATTGCTTCTCACATTGACAATTATATGTTGCGTGTTCTGGAGTCGGCAAACCAAACAATCTCTATATCTGCACAAACAATGGAACAACAAAAAATATTGTATACCCACAAGCATTGTGAAATTAAACATATTAGAAATGTGCGCTTTCTGTTTTCTTTCTTTTCCATTTAACCAGACTGAGCCACAGCAACGCGTGGCCGGGTACAGCTAGTAATATAATAATAATTCAGATTAATGTAATGTGTAAAGTGTTTTTTTGTTGGAACAGCAATTGTTTTTCCTAGGAAAAAAATTGCTGTTCTGACAGTTCAAAATTGCAAGCTTTCACCTACATAAGATCGATTAATCACATTTTGCTTTTTTATGCATTCAGTGATCTAATATAGACTCAAATATGCATACAAGGTGGAGTTCCAATAGCTATACTTGTGCACCCAGACATCAGTACAAGAAGAGTAGAACTGAAGCAATGCATAGCACTACAACCCTACCAACATCACCGATACTGTGGAATAGCAGACAGGCATTCAATAAATAAATAAGCAGAGTATGCACACCCTGAATTAACAGGAGAACCACTAACATATAATCAAGTGATTCGCCGCATGCTGTTAAGAGAAAAGAAAGATTAAAAACTGTGGTTGTTTGCTGTCGGCAGTAGTAATACAGCCACTACACATAACTTCATGCAAGACAGTCATATTTAAAACAGTGTATAAGTTGAACATTTTGATCATGTCATCAAACATCCTTTAATCTCAGTATAAGCCATTAAGTTTTGAATGACATGCACGGATGCAGTTTATCACAAAATCATTTGCACAGTAAAAGTTGTAAACAAATTAGTACTTAAAAGATATACCTTGTGGATGCATTACGAGAAACTTGCCAGTAAATATGCATGCATGGATGCCATCTGAATAAAAACTGCATATGTGAGATAGAGACATGTTAATCATCTTACGAGGAAAAATAAGGCTGATGATAACACATACCTCTCTCCCTTCACTGCTCCTCAAGTCTGTGCACCTTCTTGATGCAAACAGTGCAGTGTTGGGCTCATTCCTCAGCATCTGCATGAATAAAATGTTAAGAAATATGACAACGATTCCATGTTATGTTTAGATAGCAGTCAATGTTACATTAGATTTGTTCAGACTGTAGTTACAATAAATAAATCACATGACCAAACAGTGTCATATAAGCCTAGGTAACAGGTTGCATTTACTGGAGAGTGCACCTCTATTAGACATACCAGGATATCTGAATAAACTGGAAGCTGGATTAAAATCTACAGCATTTACTTATGTTCACACTAAAGTCCAGAATATTACCTGCCTAAGTGTTATTCTCTGTGATATGACAGTAAATTAATGGAATTCAAACATCTTTGATCTGTGGCTATGCAGTTAAGCATGACATACACTATCATGCATCCCTGTCTACTCATGTGTAATGATATACAAGTTGACTATTGGATAAGATGTGAGACAGGCCCAATGTAACATCAGAAGAAAGATGTAATCAGCAGTGGGAACATTTTACAATGATATTAAACAAGTTTAGTGCCATATAGGTGACTCTATAGTCAGGCACACTGATGTTGCACTCACCAGGCTAAACAAGGAAAAGGTTACTGTCAGCTGCCTGTCAGGTGCCAGGATCCACCACATAACGCATGCACTCAGGTCACTCCACAGCAAGTACAAATATGACTCTGTCATTGTCCATGTTGGTGTGAATGACCTGAGATGTACCTCCCTGGACTACATAAAAAGAGACATGGAAGAGCTCTCCAATCTTGCAGCCCAGGCAGGTATGACCCTAGCCCTGAGTAGCATCCTGCCATCACCCAGAATGATACCACAGTACAAGGACAAAATGATTGAATTCAACAATTGGCTAAGCTTCTGGTGTCATTCTAAGGAGATCCAGTATCTGTCTGCCTGGGATGACATGATCAACAAACCACGATGCTTTGCCAGAGATGGCCTGCACCTGTCGCCCTTGAGATTCTGGATACTGGCTAAGGCTCTTGCCACCCCTATAGTGCCTTTTTTAGGCAAGCTTCAAATGACAAATTCACCACCGTAACAGGTACAAGCAAGCAAAATCTGAGGATAATGCTACTTAATGCTAGAAGTCTAAACCTCAAAATGCACTTACTCGAGGCACTCCTTAAAATGGAGAACATCGACATCTGTGCAGTGACAGAGGCCTAGTTCAAGTCTCTAGAGAGCACCTTTGCATTAACAGGCTATAATTCATACCACACCTTTTGGTCACCTAACCTGGACCGAAGCACTAAAGGTGAAGGCGTGTCCATATTCATTAAGGATATCCACACCTCCAGGCTAGTTGCTCAGCATAATGCATCTGAGACTACCCAAGTGCAACTAACTCTGGGCAAGACCACAATTCAAATTGTAGCTTGCTACAGATCCCCCACCATGCCCCAGGATTCTCACTCCTCATTTCTTGATACACTGGAAAATATTAGGGTACAATCTAACACCCTAATAATGGGCGATTTCAACTACCCCACCATTAACTGGGAAACTACTCATGTACCAACTCTTGTTCTCAACGTTTTCTAGAATTCATAAATTCCAATGCCTTGGATCAACTTATCCACACCCCCAACAGGGGCAGCAATATCTTAGACCTGGTCATTACCAACATGGGCAACCGATGTTCCACACCAGAGGTCAATTCCTCATTGGTCAGATCCGACCACAAGCAAATCACCCTAGACATCCACATCCCACCCCATTAGGGAAAGCACCGTAAAAAATTTCTCCAAAGCCAACTTCATGCTTCTTAAGACAGAAGTGGCAAACTTCACAACATCCATGCTGATGGACTATAGAGATACGACTGCTGAATCCTATACAATTACACTTTATAAGCACTTTCACAAGTGCATGAATCGTGCAATCCCTAACAGAACCAAGATGCTATCCTCTCTATCTATCCCATCTCTATACCGGAAGAATGCAAAGTACCTGTAATCACGGCTGCACAGGTAAAAAAAAACACTCTCCAAAGACAAGAACGCAGCATCCACGGGATATGACAACATACCAGCCTGCATTCTACATGAACTACAGAACAAACTGGCAGCACACCTAAGTACCATGTTCACTCATAGCCTCACTTCAGGCTTCATGCCCACTGAATGGCACACAGCAATGGTTATCCCACTCCACAAAGGGGGAGCAACTGCAGACCCTGGGAATTGCCGCCCCATTAGCCTGATGAGCCTGGTCTGCAAAGCTATGGAGCATATCATCATGGAACTTATAGACAATGACATTGGTAATCTCCAAACTCTGGACCCTACCCAGTTCAGGTTTGCAAAAGGCAGATCATGTCTCCTAAACCTGATAGACTTCTTTGAAGTGGTCACCAAAGCCGTAGATTATGGTAAGGTGGTTCACACAGCCTATATAGATCTCTCCAAGCTTTTGAAAACATCCCCCACTCTGGAATTATAGACAAACTCACTAAACTAGGTATAAATCCCTATGTCACAAGATGGGTTTCCAACTGGCTCACTGACAGACCCACACTGTGAAAGTAGCAGACTCTAAATCCAACTTCAGACCAGTGACAAGTGGAGTACCACAGGGTTCAGTACTAGGTCCAATCCTGTTTGGTATCTACTTCTCTGAAGTACAGGCTTACACAGAAGGTCTTTGGCTAACAAAGTTCGTAGATGACTGCAAACTAGGAGCCATAATCAAAACTCCTAACGATGTGGATATCCTACAAAAGGGCCTCACTGAGACAGATGCCTGGTATCAAAGCCATGGCCTCAAGCTCAATGCCAAAAAGTGCATTGTCATCCCTTTTGATAAAAACTCTGTACCTATGACCTACCACATAGGCGGTAGTCTACTTAACAATGAAAGTGTGATAAGAGACCTTGGGACACAGGTGGACAGTAGTCTCTCCTTTGATAATCACATCGCCACAGTAGTCAGGAAATCCTTCTACATGGCACACCTCATTACAAAAGGTTTCTCATTCAGGAAAAAAGAGGTCATTGTTCCCCTCTACTCATCACTCATTAGACCCATTATAGAGTACAACGCCCCTTTTGGTATGTACCTCACAAGACATCTACAACAACTGGAGAGGCCACAGAAATATCTCACAAAGAGGATTACCAGCCTCAAACAGATGCCCTACGTAGATCGCATAAAAACCTCCAGCTTTACTCTGTCGCATATCACCTACTCAGAGGCGATCTCTACCTAACTTACAAAGCTATGTCAAACCCACAGCTGTTGGACATGCTCCACGTAAAGAAATCCCAATCCCTCTGAGCTACACATTCTAGGGACCTAAACCTTGTCACCACAATAAACAGAACATGCTGGAGGGATAGATTTCTGTCCCATAGACTTTCCATATTCTGGAACAATCTACCTATCTATATCAAACAAAGCTCCTCATTAGCACTCTTCAAGAAAAATCTTGATGATTGGATGAGAGATAGGAAATTCATCCCGGGGATCACTTCTGAGGCTCTGCTTGACAGGGGCATAGGAAAATAATTTTCTTGGGTGGCAGAAGCCAGGGTACCATTTGGATAAGCTTATATAGGCCCTAGGGCCAATAGCCTAGTACCTGCCTATGAACCTATGAACCTATATGCCTATAGGGTATTGGAGGATGAGCTTTACTGTGTTAGTGTATTAACCTTAACAATATATGCGAATTATAATTACTGTCACATAACATACAGCACAGAAAGGGCAAATACTGTATAAGAAGACACTTACAAATACCAATATACATATTAGACCAGTCGTAGATGTATACTGTTAGAAATTTAAATATCATGACATAAATTCAAACCAATGATGGCAATCAATTATAAACATTCGCAAAGTTAAGCAATTCCCTTCCATGTGTATGTTTGTTAATATATAGCTAGGTATAGATTTGCATAGACATTTATATGCATTCAAAACTACGTATAATGATATCTCTGCATATTTCTCTCCCCATATGTGTGTGTGTATACATATATATATATATATATATATATATATATATATATATATATTTATACATATTGATACATACACAGATATGCGTATATATAGATATAGACCTAAAGATATATGGATAAATATTATGTATATTATTGTATCTACAGACACATATATAGAAATATGTGAAATAGGGAGGGATGTGTGCGAATATGTACATTTATGTCATGTAATAATAAATATAAATGGCATCTACTGAACTGTGGTGTGTGACAGATGCTGGCCACCTTCAACATCACACAATCATTATAATCCGACAAACTGTGGGCATGGACAAAACATGTTGATATCTGTGGCATAAGTGGACAAGGTAATACAACACAGAGATTACCTTATGTAAGTTGTGACTAAAATCAAACACCAAGGTGTGCATTACAGGAATTAAAAGTGTTATGTGGGATATAAACCCATAAACACAAAAGAAGCTGGACAGTAGTTATTTATATTACCTATTTACATTACTAACAACCAACTCATTCTAAACCCTCAAAAGACTAAACTCCTCCTATTCCTACCCAAATCTCTCTACCATCTTAATACCTCTTTCTCCATCTCCTCCTTTAATAACACTACCAACTCATCTGAACCCCATAGAAAGCTCCTAGGAATGATTATTGATGACCAACTTAAATTCAACCTTCATATACATCACTGCATAAAGAAAACCCACCAAAAGCTTGGCCTACTCTCTAGAAACAAAAGATTATTTATCCCCCAACTCCAGAATCTCACTTACCTAAGCTTATCTTCTCCCTAACCTATTCTACAGCTCTCATATCCTTACTAACCTATAGTCCTCTCTACTATACAAATTCAAAACCACATACAACAAAGTATTTGTAGCTAACCTCCCACCAAAATCACACCACTGTCTTGCTCTCCAAACTCTCAGTTGGATAGAATTTCCTAACCAACTCCTATTTACTCAACTTCACATCATCCGCAATATCCTAAACAAGCCCTCCTCCTGCAATAGCATGTCTTCTCTTGTCTTCCTCTATAGCCCAAAATGGTCCCTCAGAAGTTCAGAATAATGTTTCTTACAAATTCATAAACCCAAAAAATCTTGCAGACAAAACCTCTACAGCTACCTTCCTGCTCTGTCATGGAATAAGCTTCCCATGGCCCTCAGAAATATTACCCATGCTCATGAATTCAAGACAACTCTCAGAAATTACCTCTATAGCACCTGCAGATATCACTGCAATTACCCCTCTCTTTTCCTCCTTTATTATTCTCCCTTCCTCACTTTCCTTCCCACTTCTTCCTTTCCCACAATTATGCTATACTAACTTCCTGTGGATTATAACAACAATCTAATACTGCTCTCCTTACCCCCTCAAGCTCCTGCCCCCAATAATTTGACATTTATTTCCTTTCTCTCTTCTACCCATTCTCTCTCACTCCCCCCTCACACTGTAACTTGTCTAACTGCTATGTCTCTCATACTAGACTACCTATAACAATTATTCTGTGTTCCTGCCCCTTTCTTCTCCCTACCTCCTTAATACTTACTACTTATTTTAATTGCCTCATCTGCTGAGATCTTGTACTTGGTCTGCAATTAGTCGTTCAGTCTAACCTTTTGTTTACAGTTTTTATTGTGTTAATCATATTGTACCTTGTTCCTATTAATTAATTTACTAGCATATTTTGTACTGTGAACTTTCTATTGGTATAATTTGCACTGTGAATTTTTTATATTTGATTAATCTGTACTGTGGAGCTTTTCTCCCCGGGGCCTCCACTAAAAAAAGGCTCTGGCTCAGTCAGACTACCCTGGTCAACAAATGTCAAATAAATTAATAAATAAATAACGTGCAAACCCTTCAGCTATACAGCAATCAAAGGGCCACATTTCTATATTTTCTGTAAATCAAGTGTGATTACAGCACTTACTCAAATGCAATGCTTACATATTGTTCTAGCTCAGAAAAAAGATAATATATGTGAATAGTTATTAATTAATATTTAAGGTTGGACATACATTTTTTGTTTTTCAATACAAGTTGTAATGGAATCACATGGATATCCATGGTAATAGCATAACTGGTATGGAACAGTATTGATGTATTGCAGATAACAAAGAAATGTGTATTCATCTGAGGCATAAAAGAGTCTTCTATTACAACAAAGAGAAAACCTTACATTGGTTATGAGTACCTAACATGAAACACCAGACTAGGGATTATGGGATTCAAACCTACAAGCATGAAGTAAATAGGAGTATAGTTACTACTATCACCTAGAGTTCTAACCCTTCAGCCATACCACACTCTTGAATTAAATATCCACATTTACAATAAATCAAATGTGATTATAACACACTCACACTGAATGCATGCTGAGCTACATTGCTTTTATATATTTCTAACTCAGTCAAGAAGTAATGTATGTAAATAATTATCACTGAACATCTAACGATAAAATTACATATTTTTTCTTTCCATAACTATTGCATGGGAATCGCAATTACATCAGCATTAAGAAATGACTTTGTATGGTACATTCTTGAAGTGTTGTGGAGAAAGTAGGAATGCATAGTCATCCACAGTCTATAAGCTATAGGCATTAATGCACTCTGACAATGGAACACATGTATAGATTATTTAATATCTCAGTACACATCCATGCAACATAATCATACCAGCAACATACTTATATTATGTGAAATGAATGAAACATTTTTGCTATAACTGACTTGCATAGCCATGCCTATGTGGGATTTGATCCTACAGACATTCAACTCCATTTCTGCTGCCACATTATGCAATCCCTTGAGCTAATGTATATCACAGCTGCTTTCAGTGCTGACCATTAGCACTCTTAATGGAATGTGTAAAATACATGCATTTCTTAATGACATACTCTATTAGCTAAATATCTGCGCACCTGAATTTCTAGTCCACCAGAAAACTGTGGGATGCGCAGTTATACGGCCATCAAAATTAAAATAGTACGCTGTATTTTCATTACAATTACCTTACTGACAGTTTTACATAAATACATAGAATATCTATGGACCCCACTTCATTTCATCACATATGTTCAGTAAATATTAACAGTAATTACTAGGTGAGAAAGTGTGGATGATGGCATCTATTGTAGACATCTGAAGGCTGGCATGAAACCTCTGCAATTCTGTTGTGAAAGTTATCCCAGTCCCTACAGTGAAGTTTATCTTATTAATGCAGGACCTGCATGACAGTCCTGTAGATTCTGATACATCCTTGGAGTTCCCTTGCAAGCTGGTTCCATATACTAATTTGGTCGAAATTCCTCTGGTGTGCCCACATCCTCTGTTGATGTCCTACATAGACTGTTAGCATCTGGACAGTCTTCTCATTTATCCAGCTGGCTTCTTGGATGCTCCTTGGTCTCCTCTTTGTTGACATCTCTTTGAAAGTAGAGGAAACAGTCAACAAAAATGCCTTTTGAAAATTGGTCATTCAGATAACACTCAGTTCACAGGTAGGGCCAGTATGTTAAGAAAATGTATCAATATCACATTTTAAAAGTGGAACACATAGTGTGGTAGTATTCTGTATGTGGGCATTGGGCACATGTTTCACATATCCACATGCAATGATAATTAATAGCATTTGAGCTGATCACTGTACACTTGCTCTGAGCTATTGGTTAATGCACTGAGATTCGAGAACTTGTGTGAATGTTCCCTAGTGTGATTCCATAGCATTTTTTTGCTAATGTTGTTGTGTCTTTCGGCTTTTCCCGGTTAGGGGTTGCCACAGCGGAACTCCGGTTTGCGAATGATTGGCAGTAGATTTTTCATGAACGCCGTGATGCCAGCTCGACGTTCAACCTTCAACGAAGGCATGCCCATCACGCATGTCTTTCAAATGCCCACACAACCGCGGGGATGACATGCAGACTCCATGCAGAAGGCACTCCCTGCACTCCAGCCAAGAATCAAACGGGAGAATCTCTTGCTGTGAGGCAACAACGCTACTGATGAACCACAGCGGAATGAAGCTCATTAATTATTTATGATGCAAATGGTACATAATAGCTGTTTGCACTGAGCTAACATCACTGTTAGGTATATCTGTCTGACTGCAACTGTCAATAAGGTAAGCTATCATGAGGTCATCTGCATGTATTGTTCTTTTCAACTACAGTTCTCAGTATCACTATCTTTATAGTGTTCTGTGCATAGCTTCTAACCCATATGGCATGCATTTTTCATTTTTGAAAGTGTCTGACCATCAACATGTCGCTTACATAAAGATTAAGGGTAGCCTCACCAATATGCTTGTGTATGCATACATGTCCATTATTACCGGGGAGCTTTTCCACATATGCAACTTAATGGCTATGAGCACCAGCCCCGGTAAACTGCTGATATGGACAGAATCCACCCATATTCATTGGTAATGCAGTCTTACCTGTATGCCTTTAGTACTGTTTACAGTTAACTGTAAACCAGCCAACTGGGGTTGGGAGGGTGGCCTAATGGTTAAGGTGTTTGTCTTAAAAACACAATGTGTAGGGTTTGAGTCTCACAAGAGATAATTGGCTAGGCTTAAAATGGCTCGCAAAAGCAGTTAGCATAGTACTAAACTATGATCTACAGCATTTACCACAATCTGCATGTGCAAAGTATGATATTTGGATATTCATCAATGCTTATTCCTGCTTTGGAAGCTGTTATTCCATTCAGTAGGATTGGTGGAACCTCAAGATGGCTTAGCATGTAACTCATTTGTTGCTTTCACATCTAGACATTGCCATTAAACTGTTAATTTTCCTAAGCTGCTCTTCTGCCTTGCTTGTTAATATGTCAATTTCTATATGTTTTACATTATCATAAGTGATACATTTGTGCTGATCTTTGCTATTGACTACATTGACAACTGTGATGTATCCTTCATGGTTGATATTGACTGTGCATGTGACTGAAATAATTTCTTTTTTTTTTACTACCGAAGTGGTGGTGCAGTAATTATGTGAGTGGCTCTTACTCGTCAACATTTCTGTGGACCTGGGTTTAACCCCATCTGTGTGTGTGTGTGTGTGTGTGTGTGTGTGTGTGTGTGTGTGTGTGTGTGTGTGTGTGTGTGTGTGTATATATATATATATATATATATATATATATATATATATATAGTATATCCTAAGATGTAGAATAGATGCCTTACATTAAGATTTACAGATTATTACATATACTTAACAATTGCAACGTCAGTTATGTTTCTTATGCTTATCTGCATGTGTGATGGTAATAAACATGCCATCAATTGTTTTGCATATAATTGCACTGCATCTGAGTGAGGAGCATTACATCAACATATGTTTTAAAGGTTTATCAGTCAAAAACTGCACCTTCTGTATACTGCCTGATATGAACATACCACCCTTTATTAGATGTCAAGCCATAATTGTCCACTGTGGAAATGATGTTATTATTCAGGCACTGTGGCAGCATGGCCAAAATGTGCTTGGAAGGATGAGTGATACTGTCTGGAGATAACAAGAATGGAGGGATACAACCAGCATAGTTAATTATGCTGATAGACACAACCACTTCAGGGAGGCCTTCAGCTGCTCTGATGTGATTATTGTGCATCCAACAGACTGCCACTATGAGAAGGAGAGAAGTGCCACTGGAGGAAGGCCACCGTTGCCTCCCTGGATGAGATGATGATGTTCCACTGTATACCCAGAGAAGGAATTGAAACAGATATTGCAGGATGCACAGGTATTTCCACCATTCACAAACACAACAGCATAAATAAGTTGCCATTCAAGGACATTCATTCACACATCTTTCCTTTTTATGAATGTCACAGTTTCACATCTATGTCAAATACACATGAACATTCTGGATGTGGAAAGGCATGGTAAGTCTAATGGCATGTTATATCACCTAAACAATTCAAAGATGACAATGTCTATACCATGTGTACTGTTGTGTTTTTCATTTGCACAGGCCCTTCAACATCAGGCCACTGATGTCACATATCAGGTACGTGTCTCTGTACTCATTTAGTATGATCAATAGCTTTTACCTACCTATTCCTGCTGTTATGACAGAGATCTACACTCACCTGTTGTCCATGTTCAGTTTAACTTATAGGGTCTGCATTATGCCATATGGATTGTTCCCATCTAGTGAGGACAGATTAGTTAGACTGACTATAGTTGCTATAGTGCAATATTGTTAAGTACATCTGTGACCTTTATGACTAATATGGTCTTGTTCACCTGCACAAGACACTTCCAGTCTGCAAAATAGTGTCGGTCATCCAGTATGTGTATATCTTATTTGCTGTATGTTATATATCATTTGCAATGCTACATTATGCTTTGCATGTGTTTACTACTGATTTTTTGTGTATGTGTCTCTTTTTACATGATAGTGGCACTTCAGCCCTCACCAACAGCAGTGGAGTCAGAGGAGGACATGTCAGGTATGCCATCATATATGTTTGTTTTAACATTGTTCTTCATATTTGTTTGATGTGCAACTTACATTCCTTATCTTTGCTCAATAAAACCACTGCACCACCTGCAGCTACACTGACCCAGTAAGTAGATTCTTGTCCAATTATGTCAGTCATATCTTGCCTCACGTGACTTATGCAAATGTATTCATTTCTCATCTGCCTTTATTTGCAGCATGTCCACTTCCTGCCACGTCCAGTAGCCTGACCACTGATCATGAGGCAGGATGTGATGTGCCTCATGGCCAATGTGACATGTAGCACTGCACTGGGTTTGTCATCTGGCCTGGATGAGGACAGTCAGGTGTTTCATGGTATAGCCTCTGATAAGAGGGATAGTATGGCCAGACATTTTGATGATGTAAGGGCATCAAATATTGGACATGATGACTATGACCCTCTGTCCTATGTTGAATCTGGTAGTGATGGTGACTCTTCCCTACAGTGGACTGATGCTGTGCATTGGACTACACATGGGAGTGCATCTGATGTGAGTGAACACATATCAGAGGGTGTACAATTACTGTTAAAGGAATATGAACATTCACAATGATGTCATGGCACTGACCTGCTTGCATTTGCTCATGCTACTGATTGTGTAGCACATCAGCTGTGCATGTTACATGAAGATCAGGAGTGCGGACATGGCAGCATTGGCTGCAGAGCATGAAAGAATGTCATCTGCTGTATGCTCTGTTGAAAGCCTTGCTACAGTGATGCTGCATAAGTCCTATTGTATAAACTGGGTGTTACATTTACTGACCTTCAAGAACAGATTAGTTCCAGTGGAGAGAGGCAGACCCCTCACCCCTCAGTAGACCCATAAATGGACCTCAAACATCATTGTCTGTGCTGCAGTGTGCGCACACATCTACTGTTGGTTAACCTATTCAGAGTCCGGCAGTCACTTCCAGACATGCATTGAGCATTGCTCCTACCCACATTATGTCCCATCCTATTAGTATCACTACAACTAAATCCATGGCACAGGACCATGATCCAGTTGTTTCCAGTTGTGGCTGGAGAAGCCAAGACCACAGTGTAAGCCATTAGCAAGGGGCCCTCTGGACTGCATTAGAGTAAAACTGGCAGTTGATCCAATGTGTGCTCTGTTGTGTCATTCTAGCACTGTTGCAATGTTGACCTCTATGCTGACCACTGCTTACTACATCTGCAGGTGGTTTCTCAAATGTCTGATGCCACTGGCTTTTTCTGCTCATTTACCTGAATTATCTGACTGCCTTCATGTTTTGCTTTACAGTACATATTTGTCATTGTTGTATGTTGGTTAAAATATTGACAGCTAAACTGCTCTGTGTGACAATCATCTTGCTTCCATTTTTGCAGCTCTTGACAGTTGAAATAAATTGAGCAGTTTTCACAATTATCAACATATTACCTTATTCTTCCAGCATTGATTGATGTATTACATATTTTATTGTTGCTGTCTGCCACACTTACATGCATTTTATTCTGTTACTGCACATACCTCACCCTCAGCACAACATGCACCTCTGTTTACATATTCCCCTTTGCTATCCTCTTGATGACTTGTATATCCCATGCGTGACATTCCATAACTACCTGCTTATACACACATATATATTTATGCTGCCATATCTCATACAATGATACAATGCTCCATGGCTGATGTGTACTGTCTATCAGTGATGTTCTGCAGAACTGAACATATGTTTTCATCTGACTGTCTCATGTTATTGTACACCTGTGCATTATAGTGTTGCCTTATGTGTGACATTCCATGTCAGGCATGTTCCATAATACTTGTTTGTGACATGTCAGGTATGTCGCTTTTTGCCCAGATCCTGACATGTTGTCAGTATTGCTGGTGCAGCTGTATGCTGCATAGTTTGGTGTACAAGACTGCTGCACGTGATTATAACATATGTGATACATCTCTGTTATTGAACCACCTCTGCAATTAGGTTCTGTTGGTTATGACCCATTCCCATACAATGCACAACCCTGTATTTATTGTGGTAATGGCAACTGTACTGCTACTTTCATACTCTAAGTTTACATATTTTAATAGGTTAAGGTAGGACTCTGTACATGTGCTTTTATTATTGCCTTAAAAATATTTTTGGTTTAGAACCACAAGATGGAGCTAGAGATCCTTAAAAAAAATAGCTGGTATGTCTCTGTCATTTTATATAGTACTAACAATGTTTTTTAACTTTATGTTATTCATGATTTTTAAACAAGTTTGTTTTTTACATACTTTTTTATTTTATGTTTTTAAACATTGTAGGGATTATATTCTTTATGTACAGTGGTTGAATGAAACAGGATAAAGGTGATCTATGTATTTGTCTTTTTAAAAATTCGTAGGGATGATTTTATTGGATTCTAAATTGTGATGAAGTTGTTTTTGATAGGTCAATTTAAACTTAATTGTGTCTCGAAGTGTAATAAAATTGAGTTCTTGCCTTGTAAGCCCACATCTGATGAAGTTTGAGGAACAAAAACATAACTGTGGACATTTATGGCGTGTTTTTGCCTTATTAAACTTCGTGCACAAATTCTGAGCACTGTCTGTGGGCTTTATTGCTTCGCCTTCCTGGGTTACCTTTTCTGCTTTTATTGGTGTCAGTTTGGTGACCTTATGGACTGTTTTAAACTGTTTTGTGGTTTTGTGGGGTCATGGAGGGTGAAACAAGTGTGGATGGTGAAGGAAGGAGCAACACGTAAGAGCTTGGCCAGGCTAGAAAATTGATTGGCCATTTATCCCAGCTTATAGATTTGTTTACCCCTCTGAGCGAATCAAGGATTGAACTGTTGGGTAAGGCTCAAGAGAGGAGGAACCAGGAAACAAACAGCCTCACAGGACTGGGATGGCTTGATAATGCTATAGTCAACGAGATTAATAGTTCTGATGCCATTGCCCTGAACAATAACTCTATAAATGCAACAGACTTTTGGGACACCCCCAGGCTATTGTTAGAGTCAGAAGGAAACAGTGGATCTAGCGCTAACGGATGGTCCTCGATTCCGCCAGGATAGGAACAACGGATTTTAAATCCAAGATATGGGGACAGCAATATGGATTTTAAGGACTGGCTCCAGGTTAGTTTTTCAACTGATTTTAAAAACAAAACATTAAATCCTGGGCCAATTTTGGATTCTTATAAAAATAAATTAAAGAAGTTTCAAAAACTGTTGTACAAATATAAATCACTTGACACTGAAAATGCTTATCTGGCAGAATGTGTTTCGGAGGGTATTGTGCCAAAGGGGCTCAGGATATATAAATATCCGAATAATGTTGTCCCAAGAAGCACCTTCCATAAAGGATTGTTTGATATTTTCAACAGATATGGGCTTGATGTATTGAAATGTATGATAGAAGAAAACAATAGGATGAAAAAAGATTTGTTAAAGAAAATTGAAACTTTAAATGAATGTATAAAAAATTACCTTATATACACTATTCCAACAGAGAGAGAGAAATATAATAATATTAGGAGCGAAATTGATAATCATTGTAATGAGCTCATAAAATGTAAATTAAGAAGTTAGAGAAGGATATTACTGATTATAAAAATAATACTGTTTACCCTAAACCTAAGTCGACTGAAAGGTTTTGGGAAAGGAAGAATTTTAATGAAGGACCTTATGTGAATGAGAGTGAGAAAGGTAGGGTTGAGGAGCTTGTCACTGAATTGGATGATTTTTCTGATGATCCCCCTTTATGAAGATCCGAAAGGATTAAAAATAGTAGTGAATATCAAATACAGCAATACTCAAATTTTTGAGGGGGAGCGAGAAAGGGGAGGGGGGTACTGAAAATCAGTGGTACCAACCTCCCCGACTTGGACAGTAACAGTATTATTCAGGATAACACCAACCCTTTTAGATTCACTAAGGATGATTTTAGTATCTATAACGTCAGTCATGCGGATCTAAAAAATGAGCATTTTGGTTTACTAAGTAAGTGAATTAAATTCATTCCCCTTAAAAAGGGGGTCCTTGCAAGAACCTTGCTTGATATTAAAATGTTTACGAGAAACAATAATTTTCAGATATTATTCAGTCAGGATACCACCCAGGAACCTACAAACCTAGCAAGATAAAGCTTGTTTAATCCCCTTCACCCTCAAATAAAAGTTTTTGAAAATCTGATGGAATATGAAATTAGAAAGAATTTCAACAAGGTAAAATATAAAAGAACTTTGGACCCAGTTGAGAACAGTATTTTGAATGAGCTCAGGAGTGACAAAAACTTAAGAGTCATGAAACCAGACAAGGGAGGGGGGATAGTCTTAATGGATTGTCTTATGTATGAAGGAAAAATGAATGACATTTTAAGGGGCCCAAATAGTTATTTAAGTGTTTTCAACAATGAAATCAACATAGCTTACAGATGTATTGATATGGTACTTGAAGAACTTTTAATAGAAGGATTGATTGATCACAAAACATTTAGATTTTAGATTTCTAAATGTGGATAAGCTGAGAATACCCACAATTTTTGGGATCCTGAAAACTCATAATGACGGGATAGACCCACCCCTATGCCCTAGTGTTTTTGTAGAAAGGTCCAAAACTTTGCTGCTTGCTAAATATGTAAATTCAAAATTAAAAACATTATGGGTAAAGAGAAATAATATTTTAAGAAACTCATGGGATTTTTTAAGAAGTTTAAAACAAGATTTATTGAAGGAAGATTTAAGCTTCCTAACCATTGATGCTGTTGATCTTTTTTCTAATATACCCAATGAGGAAGGCTTAAGACTTTTAGAGGAAATAGTCACCCAAGACAATACTTTAAATCACAACAAATGTACTACGGTTATGCAGTTAGTTGATTTAGTGCTGAAATATAACTCCACTTATTTGAAGGGTGAATATTTCCACCAAGTGAAAGGCGTAGCGATGGGCACAGCTTGCGCCCTGACCTACGCAAACCTAGTCTTAGCTAAGTGGGAGGAAAAGGTAGTTTTAGGGTCAGTCTATAGACAATGCTGGACCTTATACAAAAGACTTTTGGAAGATATATGTATTTTTTTGGGTGGCACCTGTTGAACAAGTTACATTTTTTATTAACTTCCTGAATGGGAGTACTAATTTCCTGGAATTTGCTTATAAACTAAGTCAGGATAATTTACAATACCTTAACGTAGAGATTCATAAGAATAATAACACATTTAATTCAAAGGTATACAGAAAGAGCACATATTCTAATTCATACCTACACTTCAATAGTGCTCATCCTATACACTACAAGAAAAACAGTATCAAAGGTCAATACATAAGATCGTTTAGAATGACTTCTAATGACAATGATTTTTCTAATGAAATGAATACATTAAAACAAATGTTTGAAGCAAGAAATTATCCTGAATGGTTAATAGAGCAGGTTGAAAAGGAAGTGCTTCAAGGAAGGAGTGAGACATTTAAACCTATTTTAGGAATTGAAATAATTGAGGACAATAAAGTCCATGATAAAACAGATGAGAAATTCAGTAAGGCATTGGTTATTGAATTTAGTGCTAGCTCAAAAGTAGTTAGAGAAATTATGGAAAAAGAGTGGAAGAGGTTTATAGCTTTTACAGATCTGGATAGGATATCTAAGGACAATTTGAAAGTAGTTTATAAACATTCTTGCAGTTTGAAAAGCCTGTTGGAATTGAATTATGATGTTGGGTGTATAAACAACAAAACTAGAAGGGGAACTTTCAAATGTGGACATTGTTCTCAGTGTCCATATATTGCTAACAAGGAAAGTATTTTTTTAGATAGTAGGGATGTGGTTTTAGAAGGAAAGGATTATAACAACTGTGATTCCAAAGGCTTGGTGTACTTGGCATTATGTGAGATATGTCATGCATGTTATGTGGGAAAAACAGAAGGTAAGTTGAGAAGAAAAATTTATGAACATATGTATGATATTCAGGTCCAGAAAGAGACTAATGCACTATATAAACATCAACAGGAATGTTTTAATGCCCATATCGAGCGGGTGAATATTGATGGACGGGGTGGCTTATGGGAGGAGAAAATTGAATACAGAGAACTTTTGTGGCAGGTCACCTTACAAGCTAATAAATTTCCTGGCCTTAATGAAAATATCTCAATAGCCTCCCTTCTTAAACTAAGGTCAGCAAAACTTTAAACCTTTTTACTCAGTAATAGAACTGCCTCTGAATATATAGTTTACTCAATTGTTTTATTCTATGTTTTATACTTCTATTTAAACATTTTCATGTCAAAAATTTTAATGTTAACATTCATTGAATTTTAATAGGTTTATTTATTTATAGTGATCAGCCAAGTAAGGACTCTATACATGTGCTTTTATTACTGCCTTAAAAATATTTTTGGTTTAGAACCACAAGATGGAGCTAGAGATGCTTAAAATAGCTGGAATGTGTCTGCCATTTTATATTGTGCTAACAATGTTTTTAACTTTATGTTATTCATGATTTTTAAACAAGTCTGGTTTTTACATACTTTTTTATTTTATTTTAGGGATTATATTCTTTTTGTACAGTGGTTGAATGAACCAGGATAAAGGTGATCTATCTATATGTCTTTTTAAAAAATCGTAGGGACGATTTTATTGGATCCTAAATTGTGATGAAGTTGTGTTTGATGGGTCAATTTAATTTAATTGTGTCTCGGAGTGTAATAAAATTGAGTTCTTGTCTTGTCAGCCCACATCTGATGAAGTTTGAGAAATGAAAACATAACTGTGGACGTTTATGGTGTGTTTTTACCTTATTAAACTTTGTGTGTGAATTCTGAGCACTGTCCGTGGGCTTTATTGTTTCGCCTTCCTGGGGTACCTTTTGTGTTTTTATATATTTTGATATTTTATTTATTATTTATTTACATTTGATGACTGGGAAAGCCTGACTGGGTCAGAAACTCATTTTCAGTGGAGGCCCAGGGATAAAAGCTCCACACAAAGTACAGACATTTTGGCAATTTACAGTTGTGTGTACACATTACATTCTATTACAGAAAAATACAGTTTAACTTTAATACATTATTACATGCAGTTATAGACATAACACTGCTTAATAAGTAAATATAATAGATTATGGTCAGGTCTATCTACATTTGTGAGAAGGTGAATTAAGTCATTATAAGTACAATTTGTAGTTAGTTTTGCAGGATTTAGAGACTGAAAGGTTTACGTGTAGGATTACTGAGACAGAGGGAGTGTGATGGTTAAGGATAGTAGCATCAAGAAAGAAATTATAAGAAGGCAGGTATATGAACATGAGTAAACATAGTCTGAGATGTAGAACTTGGAAGAGAAGAGAAATAAGAATATATTGGGAGTTAGGGTAAGAGAGTGGGAGCTACTAGGTGGTGGGTTAGGGTGAGAGAGTGGAAAATGCAGAGAGGTGAAGAGGTACCTGTAAGGAGGGAAAACAGGTAGTATGAGCTATATAATTAAGAGATAAGAGTAGAGTATGTTATTTTTTGGGAGAGGAGCAAGGACAGGTGTGAGTGTTAAGAAAGTGATATTTTTAGAGTTAGTCTAAAAGTCTTAAAGGAATCTAAGATAGTGATATTTGAGGGGAGGGTATTCCATAGTTTTGCAATGGTAAAGGAGTAGTGGCTTTGACCAGCTCTTTTATTATGTTTCTGTACTTCTAAAACCTGTTTATTAGTGATGGGGAGATTTCTGGATGGGGTGAAGAGCTGTAGGACAGGTTTTAATGTTGGGCAGCTGTCTGTCTTATATATTATTTTATGTGCTTGAGTTAGTTGTACAAAGCTAAGGTAACTGGGGAATCTAGCCAGTTTAACTGAGGATATAACAGTGATGTCTGTGATAAAATAAGCCAGTTGCAAATATATCAGCTTTGTAGTAGCATGATTGCAGTTTGTTATTTAGAGTAATGTGGAGGTTAGGGAGAATGTGGGCCCCTTACAAGAGGGAGAGGAACAAGAAAGTATTGGCAAGTGTTTTGTTGGTGGGGATATCCATGAAATGCTTGTGTCTATAGAGTTTGCCATGTTTTAAATGTGTATTTTAATTATATTAAGTATATGATGTTGAAAGGAGAGTTTTAATGTCAATGGTGATCCCCAATAACTTTGCTGAGTTACGATTTTTATTTCTGTATTGTTTTGTGTGTATATTTTAAAGTCATGGAGAAGAGGTTTTGGTATGAACAGTAACAGTTTGGCCTTATTGGGATTAAGTAGTAATTGTGCATCATTTAGCCAGGTCTCAATAGTGGTGAAGGCATCTTGAGTGATTTTTAGGGATGTTGAAAGTTATTGGAGCAGGAGATAATGGTGGAATCATCAGTGTATTGGATGAGTGTGCTTTGAAAGCAGACAATGTTGAGATTATTAATAAAAGTATTGAAAAGCAAGGGTCCAAGAAGGGAATCCTGGTGGACTCTTGTTTTATTTACTGGTTATTGTGACAGATTAGTTTGCCATCGAGCGCATTGTTGTCTATTTGTTAAGTAGTTGGCAAATCATTTTAGAGTTAATGGAGAGCATCTTAATGTAGATAATTGTTGTAGTATTATTTTATGTGATACTGTATCAAAGGCCTTGGATTTATCCAGTAGGATTACAGAAGTTAGCTGGACACAATCCAAGGCTTGGTTTACAGTATCAGTGACTGATATAAGTGCAGTGGAAGTGCTGTGTGCTGGTTGAAAACCATGTTGGGTGGGAGTGATAAGATTGTTATCAGTGAGATGTTTCATTAGTTGCATATGAATACACTTTTTCAGTATTTTAGATAAAGGGAAGAGGACAGAGATGGGTCAACAGTTTGTCAGCTCATTTGTATTTCCACCCTTATCTAAGGTTGTTACAATAGATTTTTTGCAAAGTTGAGAAACTTCAGATTCTGTGATAGATCTATTTATCAGTATACTGACTGGGTAGGCTATAGCATCTGCTGTGAGTTTTAGGTATTCTGAAGGTAGGTTGTCTAAGGAGAGGGAGCAAGGTTTTAAATTGAGAAGAAGCTTATGTATTAGAGAGGTGGGAATAGGTTGTAGAGTGAAAACAGGATTTATTGAAATGGGTGTGAAGATTCCCTGACTAAGGAGGTTATTAGTGTTGGTATTACTATTTGGTGAATCAGGTGGGAGTTGATTTAGTGTCGAGGTGGAGTTTGTATTTGTTGTAGGATGGTTTACTTGTTTAAGTATACTTTCTATGAAATGTGAGTTAAAGAGGTTAGCTATTTCAGATGGATCTTTGTCAGGAACTGGGGAATGGTTTTGAGTGGACTCAGGGGTCTGGAGTGCTGATATAGATTTCAAGAATTTTTGGTTTTTTTTTCTTTTGGTTGATTAGTTCAGAGTAGTTTTTTGTCAGCATTGAGTAATTTGTTGGATTTATTCCATAACTGTTTGCATATAAGTAGATGTTGTGATTTTTATTCTTATACTAGTTTTTTCCAAGCTCAGTCTCTAGTTTGCATTACTTGTTTTGTGGCCTTAATGAGCCATGGTGCATGATTTATTTTTGTTCTGTTGGTACGTAGAGATGGGGCTATGCAGTTAAGGGTATCTAAGAAGACTTTGTTAATGTGGGAAATGGCATCATCCAGAGGTATGGTTTTTAAATGAGGACCAGTTTATTGTTTTTAAGATAGTATTTTGCAATTGTTGGTTGAATTTTGTTAAATGCCTTGTAGTTTTGTAAGTATGAAGTTTAGACTCTTGTGGGGGGGGGCTGTAGGTATAAGCTGGTTGATGGTCACTTAGGGTATTTGGGAGTGTACTAACACTAGGGTATTTGTGGGGTTCTGATACCAAGATCCAGTCTAAGATAGCACCCAGCTGATTATTATTTTGCATTATAAATAGGGCTAGTGATGTGCTGTATAAAACGATGAAGGTTTATACTGTTTTCTGGGGAATCGGTGATGAGAGTTTGTCAGATGATATTTAAGTGTCCCATAGTAATAATTTCATTGCTAATATTTGTGCTGGCCCAAGAAAGAAAGTTTTCTAGTGCTGAAATGTTTTGGCCAGGGGGTATGTAGACTACTGCAATACATATTTGTGTAGACTTACTTAATTGTAAGGATGTAAAGAGAATTTCTGCATCAGGATAGGAAGGGTCTAGTTTTAATTGGTGAGAGATGGCATAGGCATTGCAGTAAATTAGTACTACACTGTCTGTTTTTCTATTCTTTCTGTCATTTCTTGGAATGTTGTATCCTGGAGGAACTATTTCAGTATCTTGAATATGTGGTTTAACTAGGTCTCAGTGACTGCAACAATATCTGTGAGTACTGTGTCAGCCATGAGTGTAAGTCTGTAATTTTATTACATATACTGTGCACATTTATTGTTGTGAAAAGCATATTTTTACAGGGTTGGGATGAATATCTCCACATTGGGAAAGTTTGAGAAGGTGATTAATTAAATGTCAAAGGAAGGTAGTTTTAGTGGTAGATTTGGTGACTATGTGAGTTAGTCAGTTAAGTTCGGTGGGGAAGAAAAGAACTGAATTTTATTGAGATGGATATGGTTGTATTTGATTAGGCTGGCACTTATATGAAAGAAACTATCCATGTGCATTGTCAGAGGTATGGCTTGAGTTAATGTTTTTACAGGTAGATGTGTTTGAGAGCAGGGATGTAAGTTGTATAAGTATGGTTAGTGAAGTGACAAGAGATAACATGAAAACAGTGGAGTGTAAGGGAAGAGGCATAGCGATGTTTGATAGGATTTGTTTGCTGGTTATGAAAGAAGTGAGAGTAAGAAAGAGGGAGAAAGAGTTTTAGGTAGTGATGACAGGTTAAATATTAAAGGATTCAGTTGTGTTTGAGACTATAAATTATAATAAATATATTAATTAAATTTTGGTATTTGATTTCACGAGATTCCATCTTATTGGAAATGATGGGTAATAAACCAAGATTTGTCTACAAAATGGGTAGGAATATAAAAAACTTGTTGGTACATCAATCTGCAGGAGGGAAGGGTTCAAAGAATGCTAACAATACCCATACCACTAAATGTGGAACATGCAACCAATGCATGTATATATTAGAAAAGGAAAGATGATTATTCAGAATGGACTCAAGACCTTAGTTAAATTTAAACACGGTAATTGTAAAACAAAAATGCTTATATATCTGGCTAAAGTGTTGTAAATGTGCAAGTTATTATATAGGAAAGACGGAGAGATGTTTTAGAAAGCGAATATATGATCATGTGTACAGTATTAGGAGGAAGGACCCCACCAATGCACTATATAGACATATTGAAAAGATGGGGGACACACATAATTCCAAATTTGCTATCCTAGAAATAATTAAAACAGACCCTAGAGGGGGTGACTACAAAACCTTGTTGAGATTTAAGGAGGTTTGGTGGCAAATATATTTAGATGCCACCACCCCACCAGGCCTCAACGATCACATTTCATGCAAACCCATATGGGAGAAGGATTAAAAGATAGAGATGAAATAAAATCCTTAGGGTGAAACAAAGTGTATCAAATATTAAATCAATTATGAACAGTTTGGTTACAAAAATTCAGTAGTCATTTGAAACCACATATTTTTATTTTTATTTCAATTAATAATATTTATTAATCAATTATTGTATTTTACTTATTAATTAATTCATTGTATTGTCATTTATTTATTAGTTACTTATTAAATAGTTAGGTTATCATTTTCATTTTATTTTATTACACTAAATTAATTTATTTCCTCATACATTATTTTATCTTTATTAATACAGCATTCATATACAGCTGTTTAATTATGAAACAATGAAATCATTCAGCATTATGTACCATAATTATCTTATTAGTATTTTAGATGAATTTTAGAGAATACAATATGCAAGACACCTTATTATTTTTTTACAATTTTTTACTATTTTTTCTTATTAATATGTTTGCATATATTGTTGGAATGCTACAGTCAATGTTTAATAGTCAGTTTTAATAATTCAGGTTATGTTTAATGAATTTTATTGTTCTTTTAGGCTCTTATGATACTTGTTTTAATAGTTATTCAACAAGTATATAGGAATATATATGAATTTATTTAAAGCATATGAGAATGTATATTAGTTTTGAAAGTAGTTATGATGCATTGAGTGATAACATTGCCTTCATACAATTTTATCGTGTTTAATGGATACGATATATGGGCAAGTTTATATCCTATAAAAACCATGTAGGTATAGCTTTAACAGCAACAAATGTTTTAAACAGATACACATTTACTAGTATTGTATCCGTTGACTATTGGTGCCAAATTTTAAATATAAGGCGAGATATGGTAATGAAAAAATGTTCTGAAGAAGCCCACTGTGTGTGTGGGTGAAAGCACTCAACTGTTTGTGTGTTTTCACAATTTTATTTGTGTCGAGTGGAATAAATCTTATGTTCAAGCAGAGGTGGTCGTGCACTTATTGGAGTGTCTGTGACAGTGAAACTATTGGTCGCCACCATCTTCTTTTTGATATAAATTAGGAGTAACACCTTTATGAGAAATAGAGTGTGTGTACGGGGTGGTAATTACAATTTCATAGGTGTTAGGGTGTGATAGGAAGACTTTGTCCTGATTGGATGGTGATGGTGAGTGGGAGGAGTTATGGTGAGTATAAATTTAATTGTATGGGGTGTGTGGGAAGGAGGGTAGGGTAGGGGAGTGAGCCTGAGCATAGCAAGGGTAAACTAAGCAGGTCTACATCGAGCTGGAAGAGCTAGGGGGAGAAACAATCTGAAAGGAGAGAAGTTAGTTTGAGAATAGGCAAAGTATTTCAAGGAAAACAATTGCAAAAACTGGAAGAGTACAGTGTGATTAGGAGTTAAATAATCAAAGCTTACACTATTTCAGATATAAGGATTGTAGACAAAATAAGAAAAAAGGGTTGAAGCACTGCACAAGAGAAAAAATTAAAAGAGACAAAACAGGCACTTGTGGATGATGATTAGTAAGATTAGTAGAGCACCACTGATGACTGTATTCTACAATTCGTAAAAAGCAAAAAGGGGGGGGTGAGTTCTGATGGTAAGGCACAGACTATTTACAATGTTATAAGGCAGATTATAGTTGTTTTATAGAGACATACTTTGCTTCACTTTGGTAGATTTGAGTAAACTTATAGGGCATCAGGCAGGTCAAGGTTCTATTTTTAAGCTTATTTCTGTACTGCGTGTCAGGAGAGTGAATTTGTAGGCACTTAAGCTAAAGGGTGGTTGAGGTATGGCTGTAATTCTGTAAAAGAAGGAAGATAGGCAGGTTAGAAGGATTGAATGAGGTCAGGGTAGGAGAGTGAGTATTAGTAGAGGTAGGCAGAAGATTAAAATGATTTGGGTGTATATTTAAGAAAGAATAAGCAGTGGGTATGAGCAGTATTAGTGGAAACAGGTAGAAGTTGCTTGGTCAGTGGGGAATGTGAGGGAAGTCAGGATGGCCACAGTAGGAAATAAAAACTTTCTGTTAGAGACTCTAACTGTCATGATAGTGTGTAAAAAAGTAATTCTGCTATTCCAAGTAAGCTAAACAACAATATCAATTGCAATGCAGTTTGTTAAACTTTAGTATCACAATGCTATAAGGTAAATTTGAAAGCAAGTACTATATAATTCACTAATAACAGATGGGACAGTTTTGCCAAATAAACTATACATTAAATGTTTCTGTTACTGATTCTATCCCAGTTCATGGAAGTGTATAAAACATTAATTCTTTCATTTAGTGACTGAATCTCAGTTCATAAGCATGTGTAAAACAGGAATTCTAAATTTCCAGATAGGCAACACAGCAATATCTAATTAATACAGAGTTTGTTAAACTCTAGTGGAGCACTGCTATAATGTAACCACTCTGATATCCTACCTGAACAAAACACCTTCTGTTTTATGCACCTCAGGTGTGCCACACATATGCCAGTGTGGTCATCTTGGTAACACACCTTGCATAAAGTGGTCTTGTGTTGAGTTTTCATCTGTACACATCCAGATGTGTTCCTTGCTTTGTCACATATATTTGCATAAGGTTATGCAGATGAATATTATGGTTATGATATGTATAGGTTATATGTATAATGTTCAATCTGGACATCTAACAGCCTGTTTCCATTAGCTGTGTTCTGTGCTGCTGTTGTGGGGCAATCTGTGTGAGCATTATGGGCGGCACAGTGGTGCAGTGGTTAACATTGTCACCTCACAGCAAGAGGTTCTCCGGTTAGATTCTCGGCTGGGGTGCATTCTCTGTGGAGTTTGCATGTTCTCCCTGTCTTCGCGTGAGTTTCCTCCGGGTACTCCGGTTTCCTCCCACATTCCAAAGACATGCATCTGGAGCATTTCTCCCTGGGCCTCCGCTGAAAACAGGCTCTGTGGAACCTAGTCGGACTTTCCCGGTCAACAAATAATAAATAAATAAAATTACTGTTTTGTCTTTGTACTTCTATACATCTGGCATGTCATGACTCAGAAGGGTGAGCCAGATGCTTCCTGAGCTAAAACATATGGCTACAGCTTCCATCACCCATACCTATTGCTTTTTAGCCTTGTGTCCTTCTGATCAAAGTATGGCAGCTCTGATAACTTCATTCCAGATGTGTGAGGTTATTATGGTAGGTCACTCACACCTGTGGCTGGAAGGCCACCATGTTTTGATGTTAGCATATTGTGCAGCATGGCATGCATACTAACCATCTTTGATGACTTTTCTGGTGTGTATTGTGCTGTACTTCCAGATGTTCATAGGTTCATAGGTGTGTACTAGGCTAATGGCCCTGGAGCCTTTACAAGACTAGCCCATATGATTACCCTGGCATAGTGCCACCCAACCTTAGTTCCCAGTGCCTCTGTTGAGTAGAGCCACTGGAGTGATCCCCAGAGTGAATTTTCTATTTCCCATCAACTCATCAAGCTTTCTCTTGAAGAGGGCCAGTGAGGTGCTCTGTTTGACATGTATGGGATGTCTATTCCATAGCATGGGCAGTCTCTAGGTTATGAACCTGTCCCTCTAGCATGTTCTGTTGATTGTAGTATTGAGGTTGAGATCTCTGGAGCATGTGGTGTGGAGGGATTGGGATTTCTTTAGATGTGGCATTTCTAACGAGCTGGGTCAGACATGGCTTTGTAAATCAAGCAGAGATCACCTGTAAGTAGGGGATATGAGACAGAGAATAGCTGGAGTTTTTTGAGTCTGTCCATATAGGACAAGTGTTTAAGGCCTAGGATCCTCTTTATGAGGTACTTTTGCAGCCTCTCCAGTTGTTTCAGGTGTCTAGTGAGGTACATGCCAAATGGGGCATTGTACTCAATGATTGGCCTAATGAGGGAAGAGTAGCAGGAGACAATGACCTCTTTCTTCCTGGATGCAAAACCCTTAGTAATGAGATGTGCCACATAGAAGGACTTTCTGACCACAGTGGCAATGTGGTGGTCAAAAGAGGGGTTGCTGTCAACCTGTGTTCCCAGATCTCTTATAACACCTTCTGTGTTCAGTGGACTACCATCAATGTGGTAATTCATGGGAACTGGGTTTTTCCCAAAGGAGATGATGACATATTCTTTTGGCATTGAGCTTAAGGCCATGGTTCTAACACCAGTCTTTGGTCTCAGTGAGGGCTTTCTGTAGGATGTCAGCATCACTTGGGGAGTTAATAATGGCTCCCAACTTGCCATCGTCTGTGAACTTTGTTAGCCAGAGTCCCTTTGAATTGGCCAGGACTTCTGAGAAGTAGATACCAAACAGGAGAGGACCCAGGACCGAACCATGTGGGACTCCACTCATGACTGGTCGGCAATCTGAGTTGGAGTCAGGTACTTTCACACTGTGAGTTCTATCTGTGCCAGTTTATAACCCACCTAGTGATATAGAGGTTGATGCCTTGCTTAGTGAGTTTTTCTATGATTCTTGAGTGGGGAATGGAATCAAAGGCTTTGGCCAGATCAAGGTAGGCTGTATGAACCACCTTCCCTTCATCCACAGCTCTGGGGACTGACTCAAGGAAGTCGACCAAGTTGAGCAGGCATGATCTATCCTTCAAAAAAAAAACTGTGTAGGATCCAGAGTTTGGAGATTCTCTATATCCTTGTTTATTAGGTCCATGATGATGCACTCCATAGCTTTGCATATCAGACTTGACAGGCTAATGGTGATATAGTTCCCAGGGTCTGTAGTCACTCCTCCTTTGTGGAGATGGATGAAAATAGCAGTGCACCATTCGGTAGGGACAAAGCCTGAGGTGAGGCTATGATTGAACAGGACACACAGGTGAGGTGCCAGTTCACTCTGTAGTTCATGTAGAACACAGCCATATATATGATCATGTCCCATAGAAGCTGTATTCTTGGCCTCAGATAGTGCTGTTTTAACCTGTGCAGCAGTAATACTGGGTGCCTAGCAATCTATTGGCATTGTGATTTTTTTTTGGTGGGGGAGGGGTAAAGTTGGCACTGAATTTGTCGCTCAGTATATTGTCAATATCTGTTGGCTCGGTATAGGAGGTACCATTGTGCAGTAGCTCATAGCAAATCTGGGTATTGCCATGGAGATTCTTTGCATAACTATAGAAGGCCTTGTGGTTGTCTTTACTATCTGCTGCAATTCTGTTTTCATAGCTAGCTTTAGAGGATTTGATTAGGGATCTCAACTTTTTGTTGAGGTTGATAAGGGAGTTTTTCCAATCTTGGGACTTCACCTTATTCTGCATCAGTTTCCTCCTGTATTTAGACATCTGAGTTTTGCTTTCATCACACTAAACACATGCTCAGTGGTGTTCCATGTAGTGTTGTGTGCTTTGTTATATGCATCCTTAGCAGACATTGATGGGGCTCTGTATGGGGTCATAATCCAGGGCTCCAGTGGATAACTGCATTCATCTGTTTTTAGGAGGAAGAAAACACATATTCAGTCCTCATGCTAATTGTTGATATTTATGGATAATGCTTATATGATAGTAGTGGACCTGTACTTACCAAGTAGGACCCCACCAAAATATCACTATATTGGAAAGCAATATGCACAACAAAGTTAAAGAAACAGGCAAACATGACATCAAGCAGGCAATTAAATTTAATAAATAAAGGTAAGTGCTTTCACGTCAATGTGATCCTTTATCAGACCATAAAAGCTTACTCTAAAACCAACAAATATATACAGGACAAATATCAGTTATGCAGTTAATGGATTAAACAATTAAAATTAGTAGTGACATACATTCCTTGATTTTAGTAACAGCTTTAATGGCACCAAACTGTTTAAGCCAAACTACTTGTTTGCTTGTAATAAAACTATCCATCTAGTTTCAGTTAGTTCAGTGTTATTAGTAATATCCCCCCTTGCAGATCTTCAAATATAAACGGTAGCACAGAAAACCTAAATATATGCATATTGTCATACATTCCATAATGTTTCACCAGCACATTTTCTAGGTCTCTTCTCCTAATTCTGCATTGATGTTGCAAAATAAGCTCACTCAATGATCAGTCTGTCTTCCCGACATAAAAGCAGGGTCAGGAGACACATCTGGCCAGATAAATTAAATACGTAGTAGTACACTCCTCAGTTACTCTTAAATCTAACATCTTTTTAGTAACATGATGAATGAAACACATGGTAATATCTATAGAATCACAGGCTTTACACTTACCACATGGATTGGAACCAGAGAAGTGAGGCATGCTATCAGCATTCATCCACTTCTTATAACAAAGTCATCTCTTTAAGGACTTTTTATTTTTAAAAGGAAACTTGGGTTCAGGACCCACAATAGATTTCAATTTTTCATTTGTTAATATAGACCAATTTTTCCTCACCAAATCACTATCTAGTTGAACATCGCTAGTGTAGGTGAGGGGAACTTTAGTTGCCATAGATTGTTGTGTATGGGTTAAAGCTGGAGAAATAATAGGCTCACCTCTAGCAGAAAAGTATGGTCTTGCTTTACCATATCTAAATGACTGCACCTCTTTCTTTAGAGATATACTGACTAGCATATTTTGCAACATCAATATATGATTAGGAGAAGAGACCTAGTGAATGCGCTGGCAAAACATTGTGGAATGTATGAAAATATGCATATATTTTAAGTTTTCTATGCTACAGGTTATATTTGAAAATCTACAAGGGGGATATTACTAATAAGACTGACCTAGATTAAACTAGATGGATAGTTTTATTACAAGCAGACAAGAAGTTTGACTTAAACGGTGTGGTACCTTTAAAGCCATTATTAAAATCAAGGAATTTACATCACTACTAGTTTTAATTGTTTAATTGATTAATTACCTAACTGCCATTTGCTCTGTATATAATTGTTGGTTTTAAAGTAAGCTTTTATGGTTTGATGAAGCGTCACATTGATGTGAAACTGCTTACCTTTATTTATTGAATTAAATTGCCTGCTTGAAGTTATGTTTGGCTAATTCTTATAACTCTTGTTGTGCATATTGTTTTCTCCTGTTGGACTGGCCTCAATCCACAGTACATATCTGTTTTTGTTTCTTATATTGAAAAGCAGCACTCAGACCGCATCATGCACACTACCAGGATGTATTGCCATAATATTGGTAATGAGACTGTCTGCAGTGTACACAACCTGACAATTGAGTGATGGCCAGCCTTTTCTGTTGATGAGGTGTGGGTGTAGTTAGTTGCACTGAGGACAGAGGGGACATTGGCAATGGTATAGAACTACTGAATGTAAATTCTGCTTTCCATTGTTGGTGTTCAAAAATGGATGCATTCATCCACTTTCCTTCAAATTATTGCCAGGAACTGTCCAAGAATGTGGCTGGCATTTGTCCAGGACATTTCTATAGCAATATGCTGTGGAAAGGTCCCAGAAGCCAGTATACCCAGACTCAGACATAATTTTGTTTCTACCAGTACTGGATTACCCTGCAGACTGCATGTGTACATGCAGAGTACACATATCCTGCACAAAGCCTGCACCAGCTCTCTGTCTAATGTATATTTCAATTATTTCCTGGTCAGGGAGCTGGCTTAACTGTAGCCAGGGTCAGTGCCTTGCTGGCTGCCTTTTGGACACTTTGGAGAATGACCTCAATTATGGCTTGTAGTACCTCAGCCTGCTCTAATGCAGAACATGCAGCTTGCATTATTTTAGTTATATTTTGTGGAATTCACAGTTTGCTTAGAAAATCATAGGTGACTCTAAAGTAAAAGGTAAGCACAAATGACCTCCTCTGAGTGCTATCATAAAATTGTTGGTGCATTTTTCTATCACATTTTATTGTTGTTAGGTGCACACACTATGTTTTGGAATCTAGTAGGCCTACATAAAGACCACAGTTATAATACCCTGAATAAATTATTACTTGCTCTTGTTTTACTGTTATGGAATCATGTCCGCCATTGACGCAACATCTTCCTTTGGCCTGCTGCATTGTTTGCAACTTTCTTCCTACTTTTGTGTCTGTTTCTATGTCAGCATAACAGACACTGAAAATGGAGTTTACATCCTGAAATCTGTAGGAGTATTAAGGAAATATAACTGTCGAGTTAATGTTGTTTGACATCACCATAGAAGGTTGAGTCAACTGTTAACTTTAATAGCGACATGATGTCTTTGTCTGCAGCTCAGCCCATTTTTCTCTGTATCCAAATTCAGTCAGTAATGTTATTCATGACTAGACATCATGATTATGCACCTTCCCTGCTTCCTTGTGAAGTGTGTGTTACCTTCATACCTATAATCTGAGCACTTTGTATTATACCTGTAAACTGAGCGATCTTTATGTTTCGAATGAATAACATCATTTATCTATATAGAAACCAAATACTATTTTACAGTGTTAGATATGCCTTCTTGTCTGGTAAAAGATGAAATCCCACCTTTGTTCACTTCTTGAAACAAAATAGCATTGCCGAACGTGCTAGCCTGATCAGCACTGAGAAAACTGAAGCATGTAAAATGATAATGACAAAGGTACTGCATCTCTTAAAAGAAGTTAAAATAGTTCACGAAAACAACAACTTCAGAAAACTCTATCTACTACAATAATTGATATACTATGTATACAGATGTCAGATGAGCCAGTATTAACCTGAAGATTTGTTTTTGAGGAAAGGTCATGCACATTTGGGATTGTTTCATGATGACAGGCCCTGCCTGGTGGGTCAAAGGCAGGGAAAGAAGGTAAGATTGCATGACACAATGTAAGGATATTGTAGAATGGATGTATCTATTTACTTGTGATTGGCAACTTATGTCATAAGCAATGAAATGAAAAAAGTGGGCAAGCCATCTCATCATTGCTACAGTTTGCCTACGTTTTTTATATTTTATGTAACTGCATAATGTCTCACACGTGCCAATAAAGAGTTATAAATGACCAAGAAGAGATTAAATAAGACTTTTCTTGACAAAACTCCTTTTGTTTTTTTAGTTGGAGAGAATCTGGGGATAGAAATTTGAGCATCTGGCTATACTGACAAGAGTCAAAGTAACAAACAGCTTTGAATAGTAACAGTAAATGTACCATTCAGTGCTGTTCCCATTTCACATCTGCTGCACAGCTGTTATCTCAATGCACTGTGTTTACTTGGAATCCTAGTTACAGACACGTTGATGGCAGGCTTTGGATCACATACAAAAAAGTGATGGAAGGCAGTAAAATAAGTGACATTTTGTAGGTTAGTTGCCAATCGCTTCTTTTGTTTGTGTTCCAAGTCTTACTTTCAAAGTACCTGTGACTAGTCTACATTATTATCACTCTGCAAACAGATATTCGTTTTATCCTTTCTGAAACTTGAAATGTTGAGTTTTTTTGTTAAGCATCACAGCTCAGATGCTTTCTAATGATTGCTAACTGGGGTAAGCAGAACAGAAAAATCCTTCACTATTAAAAGTAAATAATTTGTTTAATTTATTTAATCGTTTGTGTGAGATGTCATGTAAACATTGTCACCTCTTCTAAAACTAACAAAAGACACAAGGGAGCAAATTCCAAAAGAAATCTGTGGACAGCACAACATGCTGAAGGAAGGCTATGTAATGCATTACAGGTGAATGGGGTACTGATAGCCATAGAGGAGGATCTAGCATTGTGCCCTAGAAGGCATCCAGTTAGATACTGAGCTAGGCTACATCTAAGCTGTCTCTCTGATCAAGAATTAATTGACAGGTACTGCTCTGAGAGAGAGTAGGTACAGACTGTGAGTAATCTGTGTACCCTGCACATGTATGCCCGATTGCCCGTACCTTGTTAGGTAATCCTATACCTGTCAAAACCAAAGTATGCCTCAGCCTAGGTATAGTTGATTCAGAGACATTTAAACAGCATATAGTAGGTGCAGTAGGAGTATCACAGACAGCTCCCAGTCACTTCCTCTCCCGATTTCTGGAAACAATGTGAATCAATACGAATGAGTACATTCACTTTCCAGCAGGAACATTATAGGAATGTCATGCACCATTTCTACACCTTTGCCAACCTTCCCCATGTTCTTAGTACAAGACACTGCAACTTCATTTCTATCAAAACCCTTTATATCCAAAGCAGACATTTACATAAAAAGAAGCCAGATGGTGTCCCAGGCTGCGTCTTGCATGAACTACAGAATGAACTAACCCCCTACCTAAACACACTGTTCAACCTCAGCCTCTTCACAGGCTATGTGCCCATAGAATGGCACACAGCAACGGTTATTCTGCTCCACAAAGGAGGAGCCACAACTGACCCTGGTAACTATTGCCCCATAAGACTGACTAGCCTGGTCTGCAAGGCTATGGAGCGCATCATCATGGAACTCATTAACAAAGACATTGGGAACCTCCAAACACTTGACTCAACCCAGTTTGGCTTTGTTAAGGGCAGATCATGCCTACTAAACCTGGTTGACTTCTTTGAGACAATCACCAAGGCCATAGATGAGGGGAAGGTAGTTCACACAACCTAACTTAACCTCACCAAGGCTTTCAACACCATTCCCCACTCAGGAATTATAGAAAAACTCACCAGCCTGAACATAAACCCCTACGTCATGAGATGGGTTGCCAACTGGCTTACAGACAGAACTCACACAGTAAGAATAGTGGGCTCCAAGTCCGACTCTAAACCAGTCACAAGTGGTGTCCCACAAGGCTCGGTCCTGGGACCCCTACTCTTTGGCATATACTTCTCAGAAGTACAGGCAAACACAGGAGGACTATGGCTAACCAAGTTCGCCGATGACTGCAAACTGGGAGCCATAATTCACTCTCTGGCTAACATGGACATTCTCCAAAAGGGCCTTACTGAGGTGGACACCTGGTGTCAAAGTCATGGTCTCATGCTAAATGTCAAAAAATGCATAGTCATCCCATTTGGGAAAAACAAAATACCCATGAATTACCACATAGGTGTCAGCCTCCTTAATACAGAAGAGGTAATAAGTGATCTTGGAACCCAGGTAGATAGTAATCTCTCCTTTGACAATCATATTGCCAAAGTAGTTAGGAAATCCTTCTATGTAGCCCATTTAATTACTAAAGGGTTCGCATCTAGAAATAAAGAGGTTATAGTGCCCCTCTACTTGTCACTCATCAGACTCATCATAGAGTACAATGCCCCATTTTGGATGTACCTCACAAGACACTTTCAACAGCTGGAAATACCACAAAAGTACCTCACCAAGAGGATTACTGGCCTCAAACATATGTCCTATGCAGCCCGACTGGAAAAACTCCAGCTGTACTCAGTGGCATATCACTTACTCAGTGGTGATCTCTGCCTGACTTACAAAGCCATGTCCAACTCAGAATTGAAGGACATGCTCCACCTAAAGAAATCCAAGTCACTGTGAGCCACTCGCTCTAGTGAGCTAAACCTTGCCACAACAATAAATAGAACATGCTGGAGGGATAGATTCCTGTCACAGAGACTCCCCATGCTTTGGAACAAAATTCCTGACTACATTAGGCAGAGCGCCTCACTAATACTGTTCAAGAGAAACCTTGACGAGTGCATGGGTAACAGAAAATACATCCCTGTGATCACTTCATTGGCTCTTCTTGACAGAGGCTCAGTTAATTAATCAATGGGGTGGCGAAAGCTGACACACTCTGGCTAGGCTTATAAATGCCCTTGGGCAGATAGCCTAATACCTACCTATGAATCTATGAACCTATAAGAAAAGGGTGCCCCCTCATTTAATTGGCAGGTAGTTTGCACAGAAGATGACATCATAATAAACATAATTGTGACACAACCTGGGAGTGTACATGATGTCACAATATAGTGAGAAAGTGGTCTGAGGACTTCCTTCCAAAATGGTGGAACACATGAGGGACTACTACTTGAGAAGTACGGGAACACAGCTATACTGTAAATGGAATCCAGACTTGTCAACAGTTTGCATGATGATAACATATGTGTTATCTCCTTCCCACAAACAGTTGACTGCAGTTATCCACTACAGCTGTGGATAATGACATCATATAGAGCCCCAGCCAACCCTGCAGAGGAAGCATATAACAGATCACACACTGCAATAAGAAACACCATTGATTATGTGTTTGGCATGCTGAAATCCAAATTCAGATGACTGGACACATACTGGGGAGCACTGCAATACACACCTGAAAAAGCAGCATAGATGATTATTGTTTGCCATGCTATATATGTTAACATCAAAACATGGTTGCTTACCAGCAGCAGGTATTACAGATTTCCCCCAAGAATCCCAGATGTCTGAAAATGACATTCCACAACTATCAGAGGAGGATAAGGAGGACACAAGGGGTAGAGGAAATCAAAATGATGATAGATGCAGACACAAGTCATAGCTCAGGCAACAAGGCAGCACCTGACATACACCTTTGAGTCATGCACAACAGAAATAGCCATTGGACAGGTAGGATATCAACTATAGAATATTACCTGTCCAGTAGGCACACCCACAAGAAAGCAAGCCCGTAACATGTATGGGACCATACTGGCAGGTAAATACACAGAAAAATTAGCTAACAATGATGCATCACCTACACTTGGTATCATTGCAATGTGGGTTATTTCCATATATGTGCAGAGATGCAGAGCAGCAATGACATTGACCACATAGCATACCTGAAACATACATTAATGCTGTTGATAAAGCAACATAAATATATGTGTGTGTGTGTGTTTGTGTGTGTGTGTGTGTGTGTGTGTGTGTGTGTGTGTGTGTGTGTGTGTGTGTGTGTGTGTGTGTGTGTGTGTGTGTGTGTGTGTGTCTGTGCTGATTCAGTCAGTTATGGGAAAGAATGCATGGGAAATACAAGTAAGCATGGCAATTGAAAATGGAATCAGGTACACATAAAGGCAGTTATTTCAGGTGTCAGGTATATGCAGAATAATATTAAATTGCCATGTGTGACACAGGTATGTATATAGAGGCATGGTGTACATGTGTGAATGGCACACAACAAGACAGACTGTAATCATAGCTGTTCACTAACAAACATGCAAACATTAAAGCATAACATCATATACTACATTATAGTTGTCAATGTTATCACTAACAGAAGGCATTGTCAATCCTGTAATACATATCCACAAATCACTCTATTCATGTATCTCATAAACAATATAAGAAAATCTTGTGGCATCAGACATGTTAGCATCCACAGACACATTACTGTGTCAACGTCAGCACAGTGTTCATCATTGCCACAGGGTCAGACTGACACAACAAGATATACATTGGATCAGCTATCAGTGTGATACATTACTGCAGTCTATAGTTCCCACAAGGATGGCTCACACCACAGATTTATTTATTTATTTATTTATTTATTTGCAGTTGTTTAACCAGGATAGTCCATTGGGCCAGAAGAACCCGTTTTCAATGGAGTCCTGGGGAGAAAAGCTCCACATACAAATTTACACACAGGTTAATTAAACAAACATAGATTACATAGGTTACATAAGAAGCAAGACTAAATTGATATACACACATAAAATGTATAAAGACTACATAGGTTTCAATCAAAGTTAAAAGTATTTTTTTTTTTTTTTTTTTTTTTGAAACAAGAATTTGTAACCTGGGATTAGAGAGTAAGGAAGGGAACAGTGTAGAAGTAAGTGTAAGTCATGAGGGATGGGAGCAGGAGCATTCCCATGTGGAAGTTAGATAAGAGTGGAGTGATTTTTTAAAGGATGGGAGGCTAGAAGTGGTACGAATGGGGGGGGGGGGGAGTTCCATAGGCGTGCCAGAGAGTGAGATAGGAGGTATTGTCCTGGGGGGTGGAGTGGTCTGTGCACTTCTATGAGGTTTTGATTGTTAGATCTGAGAAGCCTTTGTGTGTGATGCATTTTAAAGGTAGTGGAGAGAGGGACAGAGGGAAGGTTGGAAAATGAGTTTATGAGCATAGGTGAGCTGGGTGTAGTAGAGGTAGTTAGGAAGTTCAAGCCAGTTTAGTTTGTGAAGAGATTCACAGTGATGGGTTGAGGATTTGTTGCTAGTAGCGAATCTGGCTATTTTATTGTAACAAGAGGACAATTTGGTTTTGAGTGATGACTGTAGGTTTGTTAGAAGAGGGGCTCCATAGAGAAGGGAGGGTAAGAGAAAGGAAGTAGAAAGAGTAAGTTTAGTAGTCGAGGTGAGGAACCGATTGTGTCGATAGAGCATGCCAAGTTTTTGGTGGGTTTTTTTTATGTTTAGTAGTAGATGGGAGTTGAATTTGAGCCTGTCATCTATTTGAACTCCTAGTAGTTTGGTTTCAGTTACCAGCTCAAGAGGTGTTGTATTTTGGCTGGTAATGGAGAATAAGTTTCGGTCGAAAGTCTTGGTTGTAGAAGAGGTAAAGATCATAAGTTTAGTTTTAGCAGCATTGAGTGCTAGATGATTGTCTTTCATCCATAGTTCTGTGGTAGAGAAAGCATCCTGAGTTTGTTTTAAGAGGATTGGTATAGATGGGGCAGCACAGATGATTGTGGAATCATCTGCATATTGAATAATGTTAGCATGAGGGATAGAGTGGTAAAAGTCGTTAATGAAAATGTTGAAAAGTAGGGGCCCAATATTGAACCTTGTGGGACACCAGTGGGGGTAGCAAGAAAAGAGGAGGTGGCCTTTTTCCATATGACAGCTTGTTGCCTGCTTGAGAGATAGCTGGTGAACCATTTGAGGGAAGAGGGGAGAGGTTTAGGTTAGTTAGTTTAGTAAGGAGTAGGTTATGAGAGATAGTGTCGAAGGCCTTAGAGAGATCGAGAAGGATGGTAGATACAGTGAGGCCAGAATCTCTAGCTTTATTCACAGTTTCAAGGAAGGAGAGGAGGGCAGTCATAGTGCTATGATGCGGTCTGAAGCCATGCTGGGTGGGGGTTAATAGGTTATTGTCTAAGAGATAGGGGAGGAGTTGAAGGTGGATACATTTCTCTAGGATCTTTGAAATGGGAGAGAGAATAGCGATGGGACGGAAATTGGAAATGTTAGTATTATTTCCACCTTTGTGCAGGGGGATGATGTAGGCTTTTTTCCAGATTTCAGGAACAAGACCTTCCTGGATAGAGCGGTTGATTAGGATGCTGATAGGGAGGGCAATGGCATCAGCAGCTATGCTGAGGAAGAATGGGGGAATGTTGTCAGGGCATTGGTGCATGGTTTTAGTTTCTGTAGGAGTTTCCTTATAGTAGATGTCGGTATAGGTTTAATGGACAATGGAGGGCGTTGTGTGTGAGAAGAATGGGAGAAAGGATTAGGGGGGGGGCTGAGAGAGGAGAGGTCAAGTTAGGAGGCAGATTGTTATTTGAAAAAGAAGAGGTCAGTTTGGAAATAGAGTCAATGAAAAAAGTATTGAATTGAGTAGCAAGATCAGAGTCTTGTACACTTGGGGAGGGGTTAGGGTTTTCTGTGGTACCAGGTTTTAAGAGGGTAGCTATACCTCTCCAGAATTTTTGTGGGTTGGTACTATGGTTGTCTTGAAGTTGGACAAAGTACGTGCGACGGTCTGCTGAGATAAGCTTTTTCACTGAGTTGCGAAGAGTTTTGTATGCATTAAGGTTAGATGTAGATTTGTTTTTCTGGAATTGTGTCCAGGCTTTATCTCTAAGTCGCATGGTGGCAAGAGTACTTTTAGTTATCCAGGGTGTGGTTCTCTTTTTTATTCTTTTGGTAATTAATGGAGCATGAATATCTAGGAGATGTAGGAAGGTTGTATTAAAGTGAGTTATTGCATTTGCTAGTGGTAGGGTTTTTAGGGGATACCAGTTAAGTGATTTAAGTGTGGCAGAGAAAGACTCAGGGTTAAACTTTTTATGACATCGGGTGGTTAAGTAAGTGTGAGAAGCTAGTAAGGGAGAGGGAGAGCGTCTTGTAAAGATGGGAAGGTGGTCACTGAGGGAATCAGGGAGGATACCACTGTCGGGGTAGTTGTGGGGGTGGGAAACTAATATCCAGTCTAAAATGGTTCCACTAGTGAAGTCTTTTGTTGGTCTAGTTATGGAGTTGATGAGTTGGGAATAATTGTATAGGTTGATGTTGAGGGGGTGAGTAGGGGACTGAATGGAAGACCAATTGATATTGGTGTCTCCCATGATTATAGTTTCGTTACAGATGTTAGTTGATAGCCAGGAGAGGAATTCTTCGAGTATTGGGACATTGTCTCCAGGGGGAATATAGAGGGAGGCTATATATATAGATTTATGTTTATTTAGCTGAAGGTGAGCTAGTATTACTTCTGTATTAGAGAACCTTGGTATGGTTTTATTGTAAGGTGTTATAGATAGGGAGGAGGAGTAGATTAGAGCCACACCACCACCCTTTTTTTTGGTTCTGTCTGTTCTCATGATAGAGTAATTGGGTGGTAATATCTCTTCATTTTTTATATTTGGTTTTAGCCAGGTTTCAGATATGGCTAGGATGTCTGGTTTGTTATGGAGTAGCCAGGCATGGAGAGTTGGAATTTTGTTTGCTAAACTTTGTGCGTTAAGCGCTGCAAGTAGGATGGATTTATTGCTAGAGGAGGAGGTGTGTGGGCCTGGGTTAGGGTGTATATCACCGGATAAAAGTGTTGAATTTAGAAGTTGAGTTAAGTAGATGAGGAATTTAGGTTGTTTGGATTGAGAGGTGTAAGTAGATAGAATAGTAGGAGGTATGGAGGGTAGAGTAGTTGATGAGGTTTTCAGAGGGGAGAGTAGTTTAAAATGAAGACATAGTTTATTGTTGAAGGGATACAGTTCAGGGGAGATATAGCTGAAACACTTGGATGGTGAAGAATAGAGGGGGCTAGTTGTTTGTGAGAGAGGTGAGTATGTGATAGGATGAGGTTGGGTAAGATAATAGACATAGGTAAGGTTTAGGAGGAGAAGTAGTTGAATTGGGAAGGATGAGTATTTACCAGGCATGTTGAGATAGAGATAAGCAATGTAGAGGTATAGAGAAGGAGGAGGGAGTGATAGGAAGTGGTGGTTGTGTGAAAGTGGGAGGAGAAATAGGAAGAGGAAGGGGTGGAGTTCAGAGGTTGGAGAGGAAGTAGGAGTGGTTAAGTGGTATAAATGTAGATGCACTGGGGGTGGGTGGGATTTGGGGGTAGGGTAGGGGAGCGGAGTGAGCCCGCAGGGCGAACGGAGCGGGTAGAAACAAGGACAAGAAGTTAGAGAGGAAAAACTATCAGCAAGCAACTAGCTACAGGTTAGAAAGGTAGGATCTGTGTGGAGAGAAACTGGGATGTTACAGGAGTATACTGAAAAGGAGAGCCAGAGGGGTAAAGTACTGAAGAGGTACAAGGTGGGTGTGAAGATGATCAGATTAAGGGCATTAGAAAGTAGTTGAGCTTACAGAGCGTAGAGCAGAGAGAGGCAGAGAAACAGGGGAACAAACTGGAGTGGAACTGTGGAAGAAAAGATGTATAGTAAGAGGGAGTCTAAGAAAGTGGGGAGAGGGGATGGCTGATGGGTGGATAGAGAGGAGAGGCAAGGGGTAGCTGGCTGCTCAAGCACACTGCGAACTTTGGAGCCCTAAAGCAAGTAGTAGACAGGGTCTGCTTTACAATGTGTACTTAGCACATGACATACTTTCTTTTTTCCTTGTTAAGGGTGATGAAAATGGAAGCTGGAAGTTGAAGTCGCTGGACCTTGGTTAGGAGTCTTATCTCACCAGGTAGGTAATTGGTGATAATAGAAGCAGGAGAAAGTAGAGCTGGGTACTTAGGGCAGGAAGGGAGACAAATGAACAGAAAAGACAAGTCAGTAATGCAGTAGATAAACAGCAGTAAAACTTAGAGGTAACAAAATGCAACATATCAGGCATACATATTTAAATATAAGGTAATTACCTATATCTATGCAATCTAAGCAAAACTCTAACAATTCAAAGAAACAGTCATTTAGGAAATTGCAAATACAGTATTACAACACCTGCATTTAAGTATGAGGTAGATAGATACATACATTAGGCATATTTCCCGTGTCTCTATCAAAAGCAGAGGGCTAGCATTCAGGGCAGTTTCACAAGCAAAGATCAATAATAAGGTCAGCATTTAGCAGTCCAGGCAGAATAGGATGTAAGATTTCCCAGAAATAGCCTGTAAGTGAAAAGCTAAGCAATAGGGATAGAATGAGCGACTATAGAACACTTGGTCGAGGTTCCCAAGTGAGCGTATTCATTTCCAGTCATGAAGGTTGTGAGCCTCAGTTACAGTTCCCCAGGGCGTCATATCATTGCACGTGGGTGGCGTAGATGTAAAAGGCGTTTTAGCTATATGCGCCTTAAACACATAAAACAAAAACACTTTCCCAATCGCAATGACAAAAGTTACTAGAGAGGGTGTTAGCCTGTACGGCTGTAATTAGCGTAAGAGTTACCGGACTGTTCCAACCTGCTCTGAGTGGGTGGCGTGGTTGAAAACATCCGAACTTGCTGTAGAAACACTGTGAGGTTTTGGTTGGTCTAATTTACAGCCATATATTCGCAGGAACCAGTGTTCGCTTGCAGGGCTGTAAACAGAAAGGATAAATACCCGGGGCTGTAAGTAGGGAAAGAAAGACCCAAGACGGAATGCTCGGTTTCCTAGCCACGTGGGTGGCGCAGTTTGCAATAGCCGGGTGGGCTATAATCTTGATGTTACTTGCTAGATAAGCTAGATCCAGTATTGTCGGTCATAACATACAGAGAACAGGAGTTCGCATGCAACATGTATTAGGCAAAATAAGCAACAATGCTAATGGTAATCTGATTGAGCCAAAAACAAGTGGGCAAGGGCAGTAAGCATAAAGTCACAAGAACAGCTCGGCACAGTATAGAATAGACCCAGAGTATCCCAAAATAGGATAGCGGACTTAGGATTTACAGGCAGTATAGCTTTAACCTTTATGAGGTTCGCGAAAGCGATACTAATACTGCCGTAGCAGAAGCAGACTAACCAGTTATGAGTAGCCAAACCTGGTCAGCATGGGGCAAAAAAAAATACGATCCACAGGAAAGATACAGTCACTCAAACACTATGAAAAACAAAACAACAACTAGTGTTTCTGCAGAACAAAACCATTTAGAACGCTGCACAACTGTGAAACGCTAATGTCGCTAGGTACTAGGACATAAACCATGAGTCCATCAATAATGCTAAACAGTTAGAAAAACGCAACTACAAATGTAGTTAGCCAGGCGATGAGACAAACACAGTAATTCACAGTAAACGCTGTAATAGCAAGAGAATGCATATAATCATAATAAGCCAGGCAATGAAACCACTGACACCACTTACCAGGGGCAAAGACGCTAGGGCAGAGCGGTAGCAGCCAGACACAGTGTTAAGGAGAGCTAACAGAAAGATGGCGCCTCGTACGTTAAGGGGTATAAATAACTTCCCCGGGAACTAGAGGCAATGGGGGAAGGCGTGGAGCAGGTACAGCTGGGCGGGGCAGGTTACAAGCCACACCTGAGAAGTTAAGCGGCTGATTCTACAGCCGGGGGTATGGCAGGGAAGTAAGTTCGGAAGGATAGGGCAGGAGGGGGAACCAAGTAAAGCAAGGATAGAGCAGGAGGGGGAAACTAAGTACAGAAATGGCAGTCGCCAGAAGAGAGGTCTGTATAGAAAACAAGGACAAGAAGTTAGAGAGGAAAAACTATCAGCAAGCAACTAGCTACAGGTTAGAAAGGTAGGATCTGTGTGGAGAGAAACTGGGATGTTACAGGAGTATACTGAAAAGGAGAGCCAGAGGGGTAAAGTACTGAAGAGGTACAAGGTGGGTGTGAAGATGATCAGATTAAGGGCATTAGAAAGTAGTTGAGCTTACAGAGCATAGAGCAGAGAGAGGCAGAGAAACAGGGGAACAAACTGGAGTGGAACTGTGGAAGAAAAGATGTATAGTAAGAGGGAGTCTAAGAAAGTGGGGAGGGGGGATGGCTGATGGGTGGATAGAGAGGAGAGGCAAGGGGTAGCTGGCTGCTCAAGCACACTGCGAACTTTGGAGCCCTAAAGCAAGTAGTAGACAGGGGTCTGCTTTACAATGTGTACTTAGCACATGACATACTTTCTTTTTTCCTTGTTAAGGGTGATGAAAATGGAAGCTGGAAGTTGAAGTCGCTGGACCTTGGTTAGAGTCTTATCTCACCAGGTAGGTAATTGGTGATAATAGAAGCAGGAGAAAGTAGAGCTGGGTATTTCTTTTTTCCTTGTTAAGGGTGATGAAAATGGAAGCTGGGAGTTGAAGTCGCTGGACCTTGGTTAGGAGTCTTATCTCACCAGGTAGGTAATTGGTGATAATAGAAGCAGGAGAAAGTAGAGCTGGGTATTTCTTTTTTCCTTGTTAAGGGTGATGAAAATGGAAGCTGGAAGTTGAAGTCGCTGGACCTTGGTTAGGAGTCTTATCTCACCAGGTAGGTAATTGGTGATAATAGAAGCAGGAGAAAGTAGAGCTGGGTATTTCTTTTTTCCTTGTTAAGGGTGATGAAAATGGAAGCTGGAAGTTGAAGTCGCTGGACCTTGGTTAGGAGTCTTATCTCACCAGGTAGGTAATTGGTGATAATAGAAGCAGGAGAAAGTAGAGCTGGGTATTTCTTTTTTCCTTGTTAAGGGTGATGAAAATGGAAGCTGGAAGTTGAAGTCGCTGGACCTTGGTTAGGAGTCTTATCTCACCAGGTAGGTAATTGGTGATAATAGAAGCAGGAGAAAGTAGAGCTGGGTATTTCTTTTTTCCTTGTTAAGGGTGATGAAAATGGAAGCTGGAAGTTGAAGTCGCTGGACCTTGGTTAGGAGTCTTATCTCACCAGGTAGGTAATTGGTGATAATAGAAGCAGGAGAAAGTAGAGCTGGGTACAGGGGCAAAGACGCTAGGGCAGAGCGGTAGCAGCCAGACACAGTGTTAAGGAGAGCTAACAGAAAGATATCATGCCATGCTTACTTTGATGTGTCATGACATATATGTGTTCTGAATTTATACCTGTTTATTTTTCAGACATGCCAATGACTATTTTCTCAGATAAATCGTGTATAGCATGACAAGTAATGCACTGGGATGAAGTAAGCGCACTCTGTGATGGATATAATGCCCCACATATGGCCTTCTATTGATAACATGATAAACATTGATAATAGGACATTGAGAGTGTTGCAACATCTTGACCATACACCTGCTACCCTCAGTTATTTATAGCATACAAATGAAAAACTTGAGTGGAGATCCAGCTGCCCAAAAAAAACAGTACCAACAGCCGAGAAATATCAACAAACGATTTATTAAAATCAACAAGCAGCAAAAATAACAAGTGATAGCAGTCAAGTTTTTCATTTGTTTGGTTTGGTTCTTGTTTTGTCAGTGCAACTGTTTGTAGCATACAATGTATATAGATACATTGTGGGCCATATTTTTGGATAAGTATGTTTAAAAGATACATGTATTGTATAGTGATATGCCATCAGCAAACATGTCATAGCTGGTCTCACATTCTTTTGTCATATTAACAGCATAATATATGTGTTTCACAGTATGCAGGTGGCCATGACCTAGCGTTTAATGACAGAAACCTGTTGCACATGAATGCATGATTCACAACGTGTTTTACATTGTTTAGTATTTAAATGCCTTTTCTCACATATGTTGTTGCAGTTACATATGGTCATACAGTATTGTGATATGACATAATGAACTGTTTCCACCCATAAGTTATGTCAGTTTGTTTATGTTATGTAGCCCTAAATGTAGGTGCACATAGATTGTGTGAATATATATATATATATATATATATATATATATATATATATATATATATATATATATATATATGCCTTTATTTTTTTTCGGTTTAACCTTGGCAGCACATGGAACTCATGGCAGCTCATGACTGGACAACAGAGGAGATGATGTGTCAGGACCCACCAGGATAATGATGATGATGATGATGACAGAGACAGACCTGCATATGCCATTGTTCCTGCTCACAATCAGAAAAGTCAACTACCTTGATAGGGTGACTTTTCATAGGAGCAGACCTGGGAGATGATGACGGACATCATTCAGATGCTGATGATCACCTAATGGGGACTTATTTCAAGACATAATGTGGGCCATGTGTGACTCCTTCTGGGAAATCACTAGAGCGGTCAGTTGTGATGTTTGAACCCATAAGGGTGTCCCCTAGGGACTATAAGTATTGCTGTTGTTGTGATCCAATTATCTATTGATAACACCATGGTGTGTGCAGTTTCACAAAATGTTATGCATACCTGCAATTTTGCTGACATAGCATGCTGTTTTCATGTGCATTAGATACAAGTCCAACCATACACAGTGGCATTAGTTTGCACATGACTTATGACACACATTAATGTAGTACACATGCACTAAGCAATTATTTTTACATAATGTGCTGTACTTAATGCATCCATTGCTCCATAAGGGCAGGGGTGTTACACATTAACTACACATGTATGCGTGTACTACTGTGCATGCGGTGCAGCACAGTATTATGTCCAATACACTGTGGCCCTGTATGTGACAGGTCTGATTGTTGCAGTTACCATGATGCAAGTGAGACATAATTATTCTTCTTGTATTGCCTACTGTATAGAAGGGATGGATGACAACGGCTCAACAAATGTTTCACATATTTCTCATCTAACACAGTGGGAAGGGTCTATTTCATGCTGTTTGGGGGTGTGATTGATGGATGCTGCTGCCGCAGCACTGCAGTATTAACTTTGTTTTGTGAAGCTGTGAGGATATCACAGCTTCATAAATTAATGTCAACACTGCTTTTACAGTTATGCTTAAAGAACTGAAGTACTGAGTGAGTGATGATTTAATTATAGCAAGCTGGTTGTTATATTTGTAACAGTTTGTTACAGTTTGAGGTCAAAGTATTTTTTTGGTCTTCGTCTTAGAGGAGGCCTCTTTTTTTCCTCTTTATCACTGAATTGAGGGGAGCACCAGTTCTGAGAACTGCATAGGTCACTTGATGATGATTACATTTCTGAAGACAAAGCTCAAATAATTAAAGTGTGGCAGAGCAGAAAAGGGAATTAGGGAAGAATGTAGGAAGTTAAGGCATGCCACAATGGCTGGGGACATCTCTGTGGAAGGAACTTCAGATAAATTATAACTACTGATTAAGAACCACTTTTCTTCCTCAGACATTGTATTGGTAATTCATAAAGGTGCAGCACTATGAGGAAGCCTTATTACTGAACATTTGTGAATTGTCATAAGACTTTCTGATTCACAGACCAGTTTGCCACTGAGTCTTTCCCATTGCAAGGGCCTTATTGTAGAAGGTGGTCTGACTCAGGAAGCCACCTGATAATGCTGTAGTGTAGGGGAGTGGTTGAGTAAAATTTTACTAGACAAGGGAAACTGATTACTGTAAAAATGCAGTGTTCATCCATTCACTCATATGGGAGAACTTACACTTCAGGTAAGTGCAGTGGAGCCACGGGAGTGTATGTGTGCATGTGTCAGTGTCAGTATATGTATGTATGTGCTCAGGTATTTCTATATATGGAATATTCAATAGGATTATTCTCTGGGGATCTTGTTTTTCTTTTGTTTGGTGGGGGGGGGGGCTGGAACTTTTCACTATCACAGCTCTAAAAGTTTATTTTTAAGCATTTTGGTGACAATTGTGATTGTTGAACTGTCCTTAACTTTGACATAGTTGGTTGATGCAAATGTTGCAATTCCTCTAGCACAATGTTCCATCTTCTCCATGAATAACACATGTCCATGGTTCACCTGATGGATAAACTTTCTTAGATTCAGGCTGCAATCTTTTCCATGGCTTCTGCAGTCTTACTTCATCTCCTTTTTTCTTTCCTTTCTCTCATGAAAGTAGGAGACTTCAGATTCTTCTGATGTTTCCAGCTTTTTATACGTTCATAAGTAAGTAATAAGCTAGCTGCCCTTGCAGGCCATTTTATGCCTAGCCAATTTCCCTTCATAGGTGAGAATTAAAACCTTTACCTTGTGTCTGTAAGATAAACAAATTAACCATTATGCCAACACCTGATCTCCCTTTTTGTTGATTTTTAGCTATCAGAAATGTGAGTGTGGTGCATTGGCATCACAGATTAATATACAATGCTTAGTTTTCCAGCATAATTATCAGCCGGGATGCCTTATGCATGGAGTCTACATATCACTTCTATGTCTGTGTTGATTTTTTCTGGGTGTCTTAGTTTCCCTATTCCTAAAATCTGTATACAGTATGAATGGCAATCTTCCAAATTGCCTGCAGGTTTTTGTCCTATATATGAATGAATGGATGTGTGCATTCTGCAATAGACTGGTGCCCTCCTCGGGATTAGTTTCACTGTCTTGTACCAAATGAGTGCTGGTATAGGGTCCTTCTACCTTATGATGCTAAACTGGATTATGCTACCAGAGAACAAATGAATAAATGAATGAATGAATGAGTGAATGAATGAATGAATGAATGAATGAATGAATGAATGAATAAATGAATGAATTTTATGCTCATGGAAACTAAAATGAAGACAGACTTGAATTCTTCCAGTGCAGCATTCCATCAGAATGATTGTCAGCAAGTCATTTAGCCAGTCAGTGCTTATGGGCAACTGGGAATTTGGTCTAGTCTCCTCAATGGTCACCTAGAACACTGGCCTAGTAAGTACCTATCGACCAACAGAGAAACATATTGAGTATATTTGGAAATTGTATGTCAACTTCCGGGCTGTAGTTCCCTCCTCCACAAAGACCCCCAAGGCAAGGAAATTATCAGAAATTTGACTAGAAATTAAAAAAAAAAACACTATTAAATCCTCCAAAGCAGATATTAAACTTAGGTTAGAATATGAGGCCATGGACAAATAGAAATCCTTATTTAGTTATGTTAGGAAACTGAAAAAAAAACATACTTTGCACAGAACTCATACAAAATGGTGCAACTTACTCTGATACAGTGGAGATTGTCAAAATACTTGAAGATAAATTCGATATAAATTTTACTTCTGAGACAAGTATCCAAAACCTTGCCCTCTCTGTTTCTGTTATTACATGTAAATAGGTCACTTTCCTGTTTTTCTTACTTGAAGTGATACCACATAATATTAGGGGGGGTGATTGCGAAAACAGAATAGAGATAAGGGAATTGTATTGGCAATTGATCTTAGAGGCTTGTAGGGCACCAGGGCTGAATGGAAACATGTCTTTGGTGCCTGTCCTCAAATTAAGAGCTGCAAGATTATGAGTCTATTTTTAGTTTTATGACATTCCTTTTTTTAAGATGTCAATGTGTTTCAACATATTAAATGTTGTTAGTTGTATGTCTTAGGTTTTTAATCTTGTTTATTGTATTTATCATTAAATGTTTTTAGCATTGGTGAATTTATTAGGTTGGCCACATGGTGAAGCTCCTGGATAGTTTTGGAAGAATGACATAACCAAAATTTTTGATACATATTTTTTATAAATGTATATATTGCTATATTTTAGTGTATTTTATATATATAGCATTAGTATTTTATTATTATTAAATTTATTATTTATTATTATTATTATTTATTAGTATTAGTATTATATATATATATATATATATATATATATATATATATATATATATATATATATATATATATAAAACAGATTATTTCTGATTTTTATTATGACAATAAGAGTTCATTTTACTTTTGATGCATGGCTTTCAGTTTTGCTTCCTTTGTGAGAATTGAATTTTAGTAAGTGTTTTAATTAGGATGTAAGGTGATTGGTTAATTACTGGTTGTGAAGCATATATATTTAGGGGTTTGAGTTCATGATTTGTTTGTCTGATGAAGTTGCATAGTTGACGACAAACGCAGTGAATAAGTTAAGCGTTTTATATGTGGATTTTTCAATAAAGTCGGAGTTCATTTTATTGGTGGCTCAAAGTGCTTTTTTTCGGTTTTCAATATAAATTTTACTTCTGAGACAAGTATCCAAAACCTTGCTCTCTCTCTGTTTCTCTCAAGCCAATTATCATTACTAAATAACATATACTGAAAGTGATGTCTATGACTAAATCCACTACAACCGTGGTACCAGGAAATACACAGGGCTGTCTGACAAATAATGCCAAATATGCTGTGCTAAAATGACTCCATAAATTATTTAACCTGAATTTAGCAGCATGTGTTGTTCCAGAACATTGGTTTGCAGCACTGACAGCAGCACTCTGTAAGGGTGCTCCCATACTCAGAAATTATAGGCATATCAACTTGGTGAATCCCATTTTCAAGGTCTTCCAACATATTATAACCAACTTGTTTAACCTTGACATTAAGAAACTCATCTGACTATGGCTGCAGCAATTTGGCTTATTAAAGCATAGATCCTATCTAATGAATCTAGCAGACTTGCAGACTTTTCAAAAGGGAAACATATGCCTTGGACAGCAGCCACACTGTCCACATGACCTACCTTGATTTAGCCAAAATATTTGACTCCATTCCATATTCTAACATAATTAGTAAACTAAATGCATTACAAATTGATGCCTATGGGGGCATGGCCAAGATGGCTAACTGAGAGTAGCAACTGGTAAAAGCTCTGTGACTAAAAACCATTCTTTGACAGAAAATATAATCAAAAAATTAAAATTTGGAGATATATGTTAGCTATTTTTATTCATTAATAGTCTGAGAAAATATTTATAGCTTCAAGTTTTTCAAAAAACTGTAATTTTTCCTGTCAGAATTTCTAGTGCTTGGTTAAGAGAGAAGATAATTAAACATGAGCCACTCAAGAAATGGTACTCAGGATTTTTGTATTAAAAAAGACATCCAGTCAATAATATCTAGTATACAGGATGTATTATTTAAAATAGACAAACTGGATACCAAAACAGAAAATTTCAAGGAAGAGACCAGAAAGAAGATGGACCATTTAGAAATGCTTATGAAACAATAAAGTGGGCAAATCAGCAGTATGGAAGAAGCTTTAAATGATCATAAAGGGAGAATAACTGAAGGAGAGTCTCAAGACAATTTCATTAAAAACAAAATAACTGGCTCATATATAAAGTTGATAATTTAGAAATAACATTAGAATTTATAGTACACATAAAAAGCATGAGAGAGACAATAAAATAAACTTCTTAACAACCTGAGTACATTAAATCTAACTGAAACTTTATCTTTTGGAACTGAAAGGGCACATAAATCCCTAAGAGCACCTTCAAAGAAGGAAAACTCACTACCATGTTCAATTATAGTTAAGCTTATGTCTTGTGTAGAAAAAAGATCAAATATTAAATCTGACAATCCCCAGGATTCACAATGCTTTATTTTCCATGCAGGAACAGTGTAACCACTCCTGCACAGAAAATGGCCGCCTCACGATTCAGGTACATGCCATTTTAGCATGTATGAGCATCCCTACACTGTTCCAGCATGAAAAGCCATGCCGTATGCTAATCAGCTCATTTGCTGGTGAAAACCATGCAAATGAGCTGGATTAGTGATCCAGCAAAGCAGGATGTCTCCGTGCTGAAACAGTATAAGTTGCAGAAATGTATTTGGTTACTAACCAAATACATTTTAGCAATCTACACAACAGAGGCATGTCAGCACTCCAGAAAGCATGTATTATTGAGGTTATGCATGCCAATGGCTAAATATATGGCTATTGGCATGCAAAACCATTAAAAAAATAAAAAATAAACATTTATTTCTGTTAGCCGAACTCGGCCATTGAGGGCAGGGGAAGTGGTACACTAGAGGGAGGGGGGAGAAAATGTAGAAATGGGGGGGGGTAATATTCACAACTTTCTGCATTTTGCCATTATAGTCAATGGCATGCAGAAAATAAACATCGCCAGGGAACAGCGGTTGCTAAGGGGAAAGGCTCATGCTTAGTGCAGTAACTAGGGCTGGAGGCAGTGGGGTATGTTAATTAGGGTACTTATACTGAATCACAACTTAGTCAGGAAATTTTCTAAGTGTTAGACTGCACCTAACCGTGTAGGTGCTCTAACACGATACTGTAGGCAGGAGGAGCAAGGAACATGAAAAGGGTGGGTGTCATGCTTGCTGTAAGCACATTGGATATCTGTTGGCTGGTTTCAGCTTAGCTAAGCATAGCTAAGTGAGGGGGCGTGCCTGAGGCTGTTTACTTTTAGTCCATGAAATGAGGAGTATATTCATGCCCAGGAGAGGGCCATTTCTTGATGTTTACACAGCATACAGGCACAAAGAGGCAGGAAATAGCAAAAGGCACAGGAAACAACAGAACAAGGGAAACACTGTATTATTAGCAATATGGGAGTCTGCAACCCACAATGGGCCAATGAAAGCACTTAATAATACAGCAGGCAGGGGGCTGCAGAGCTGACAATGGGAGGACATGTAAAAAAATAAGAGGCAACAGCATACAATAAAGGAGAAATGAAGTAGAAATCATTACTATGGGATACTTGCAACTGAGAATCGACCATGAAAATATAATACAGCTGGCAGGTGGCTACAGAGCTGAAGATGGGAGGACATGTAAAATAAAATTAAAGGGCAACAGCACAAAGTAAAGGTGAAATGACATAGAAATCACTACTATGGGAGTCTTGTAACTCAGAGAATGGGGCATGCAAATATAATACAGCTGGCAAGTGGCTGCATAGCTGTAAATCGGAGGAGATGCAAGTAAAAATGAATTACAAAAAGGGCAACGGCAGAATAAAGGCAATCATGCACAAATTACCAGTAATGCCTCTAACACTCACAGTGGCCAAAGCAAAGCCATGAGTAATATAGCTGGCAGCTGGAATGTATCATAGTCAGCCAAACATACAGGCAACATCAGCAGCACAACAGTATAAAGTATGGAAACACCTTACAGTCTGTTTTTTTCCCACAAACTCTGCACCATTGGTGTATACATGCAGGGGAATTTTAACTTGGAAAATGTTTGCTTTGATCCATCAGTATGTGCTAGAGGCTGACGGTGGAGAGGAGGATAATGCTGACAACTGCCACAGACCAATGAGGAGGAGAAGAGTGCACATACAAAGGGTAGCCTATCAGGGGATACATGATCTGGAGATAGGAGAGCTACAAGGTGGAGAGATGCATACTTCATCAAATCACTGAGCTGTGCTGGCCTCAACTCAGAGCTAGAACCAACAGAGGGGAACCCATACCAGTGGATAATAAGGTATGTGTAACACTAACAATTCTAGCTGCAGGTCCTTTCCAAAGACCTACTTGGTGCATCATGGGGGTTTCAAAGGCATCTGCATCCAGGGTACTCCACAACTTCCTTGACATCATGCTAACACATGCTGATGAGCACATGTAGTTCCCCAACACCCGTAAGGAGATGACCAGAAATATGCATCTCCTCCACTGTGTAGCACAATACCCGGAGGTACTAGGTGCCATAGATTTCACGAATATCCACATCAAATCACCACCTGGTGACCAGGGTATGGTCTACATAAACTGCAAGGGGTTCCACTCCATCATCTGTCAGGTCATGTGCGATGCCCAGGGCATTATCATGAATGTGTGTGCTGGCTGTCCTGGAAGCTATCACAACTCCCACATCTGGCATTTTTCACAGCTGTATCAGTAGTTTGCTGGGGGGACAACCCGTATGGTAATTTATTGGGGGATGCTGGCTATGCATTGGAGCCGGGGATGATGACACCCATCAGAAATGCAAACACACTCACACAAGAATTCCCTAATGAGGCACATGAACAAACCAGAATCACCAAGGCCATAGAGAAGTGAAAGGTGGTTCACACAGCCTACCTTGACTTTGCCAAGGCTTTCGACACCATTCCCCACTCGGGTATTACAGAAAAACTCACCAGCCTGAACATAAACCCCTATGTCACGAGATGGGTTGCCAACTGGCTTACAGACAGAACTCACACAGTAAGAATAGCGGGTTCCAGGTCTGACTCTAAACCAGTCAGAAATGGTGTCCCACAAGGCTCGGTCCTGGGACCCCTACTGTTTGGCATTTATTTCTCAGAAGTACAGGCAAACACAGGAAGACTATGGCCAACCAAGTTCGCTGATGACTGCAAACGGGAGCCATAATTGACTCTTTGGCTGACATGGACATCCTCCAAAAGGGTCTTACTGAGACGGACACCTGGAGTCAAAGACATGGCCTCAAGCTAAATGCCTAAAAATGCATAATCATCCCGTTTGGGAAAAACAAAACACCCACTAATTACCAAATAGGTGGCAGGCCCCTTAATACAGAAGAGGAAATAAGAGATCCGGGGACCCAGGTAGATAGTAATCTCTCCTTTGACAATCATATTGCCAAAGTAGTTAGGAAATCCTTCTATGTAGCGCATCTAATTACTAAAGGGTTCGCATCTAGAAATAAAGAGGTTATAGTGCCCCTCTACTCATCACTCATTAGACCCATCATAGAGTACAATGCCCCATTTAGGATGTACCTCACAAGACACTTCCAACAGCTGGAAAGTCCACAAAAGTACTTCATCAAGATGATTACTGGTCTCAAACATATGTCCTATGCAGCCCAACTGAAAAAACTCTGGTTGTACTCAGTGGCATATCGCTTATTCAGAGATAATCTCTGCCTGACTTACAAAGCCATGTCCAACTCAGAATTGAGGGACATGCTCCACCTAAAGAAATCTAAGTCACTGCGAGTGACTAGTGAGCTAAACCTCACCACAACAACAAATAGAACATGCTGGAGGGATAGATTCCTGTCACAGAGAATCCCCATGCTTTGGAACAAAATTCTAAATTACATCAGGCAGAGCCCTTCACTAACACTCTTCAAGAGAAACCTTGACAAGTGGATAGGTAACAGAAAATACACCCCTAGGATCACTTCATTGGCTCTGCTTGACAGAGGATCAGTTAATTAATCAATGTGGCTGCGAAAGCCGACACACTCTGGCTAGGCTTATAAATTCCCTCAGTCAGATAGCCTAGTACCTACCTATGAACCTATTACAGAGTGTGTATTTGGGATGCTTAAATCACAGTTCTGCTGCCTTGACATATCTGGTGGGGCCTTGCAGTACTCACCAGCCACATGTGAACACATGGTCATAGTATGTGCCATGCTACACAATATGATCTTGTGGAAACAGCTGCAGTAGGAACAAAATGGGGAAGGGCCACATAGCCTCCCACCATTGCCAAACCTCCACAGGTACAGAGGGAATCAGAGGAGGAACACCATGAGCCTGGCCCTGTAGGCAGATGGAGGCGTGCCTAGTATGCACTGGCCTTGGCAAAGAGGCAATGCATAGCGCATACACTAGCATTGTAGGGGCCCAGGGACTGATCTCTCTCTCTCTCTCTCTCTGACTCACACACACAGTAAAATGGATGCCAAACATCACACCACATATACCTTACCATGAATAGGCAGTGTACTGTGTGCTTCCAACATAGTCAGCCCTCAAGCACCATCCTCACAACAGCCTCAGCTACAAGGTAAGTTAGTCTCCTTAACAAAATAAATGAATGGAGTGAAATGATAGCATATCTATGGTATTTATCAAGCATTCAAGGGAATGGGGTGGCTAACTGGGACAGCAGCAGGCAACTCACAGCTCTGTGCGACAGCATAGATTCATAGGTAGGTACTAGGCTATCTGCCCGAAGGCATTTATAAGCCTATCCAGAATGTGTTGGTTTTTGCCACAACCTTAGATTGTGTCCATGTTGCAGGGCTGCTGCTGTCTGCTGCTGTGAACCACCTCTCCGTTACTGCACAAATGTCAATGTTCTCCACTCTGAGGAGTGCTTTGAATGACTGCATCTTGACAGTTAGATGTCTACTGTTGAGCAGCATGACCCTGAGATTGCATACATGTCTAGCTGTTACAGTGGTAATTTGATTTGGAACACTGCCTAATAAGGCACTATATGGGGTGGCGAGACATTTACCCTGTACCTGGAAACCCAGGGCTGAGAGATTTAGGACATCTCTGACAAGGCATTGAGGTCTGTCAATCATGTTATCCCACGCAGAGAGATCATGGATCCCCTAAGAATGACACACAGCATGTAAGCCAATGCTGCAGTCAATTATCTGTTGATAGTACTGCAGCATCATTCTGGCTGATGGCAGTATACTGCTCAGGGCTACTATCTCATCTGCCTGGACCACATAATCTGAGTGTTCAACCATGTCTCTTGTCGTGTAGCCTAGGGAGCTGTGTCTCAGGTCATTCACACCCACATTGATGATGACAGAGTGATACTTGTAGCTGTTGTGCAGTGGCCTGACTCAGTGTGTCATGTGTTGGATGCTGGCATGTGATAGACAGTTGGCTGTTACCTCCTCCATAATCAACATAGTGAGTGGGACATCTGTGTACCACAGTACTGAGTCACCCATGATCACTGTACTGGGCAAGGTGGTCAGCCTTAGGAGCTTAGGTTGAGGGGTATACTATGTAGGAGACATATGTTTCCTTTGGCATGTGCTATGTTGTGGTGTCTGAGTGAGTGTCTGTCTTGGCCTGTGCTGTTTGTGTAAATGTCCATTGAGTGCCTCTGTGAAGGTGGGTGTGTGGCTTTTCAGTGTATGTGAGGGCTGTCATAGTGGATGTTGTGGCAAGCTATGTGGTCCACATGGTGTGGTGCAGGTGATGATCTCACCCTCTTGACCAGCTAGTCCATTCTTTGCTGGAGAGTGTATATTTCCACATTTGGTAATATATGGGTAACTCTCACTGGTCTGAGTTTAGAGGATAGAGTTGTGTGCTTCAGACTGGACAAGTGCACCAGGTTAACATGTGAAAGCACAGAAAACCACACTTCAATCATGCCAGGAGGGATGGTCATAAGTAGTAAGTACTGGGCCTAATTCCGTGATGAACAAGTACTGCAGATGGCTCCCAGGTGTGATACACTTATTGATACAATAACCTGTTGAAGTGCAAAGCTATTTGAAGTGCAAGACAGAAAGAAGTAGAAAGATGTATGGTAGAAACTGAAGGCAGACTTTCTACCACTTTTAATATTTTCCCTTAGCTGTGCAGTTATCAGCATCTTTGGCCAATTGCATGTCCAGTATGCTCTGTAGCATGTGAAGTAACTGTGTAGCACTATAATAGACATAACTAGATAGGCAGGAGTTCTCATCCCAATACCAGAAAGTGTGTCTGTGTCTGTGTGTGTGTGTGTGTGTGTGTGTGTGTGTGTGTGTGTGTGTGTGTGTGTGTGTGTGTGTGTGTGTGTGTGTGTGTGTGTGTGTGTGTGTGTGTGTGTGTGTGTGTGTGTGTGTGTGTGTGTGTGTTTGTGAGCACCATACATGGCAGGTAACCACCTCCTGATGCCATTACTTTATATAGTGTGGTAATGGCATCTGCCTCACATGCAGCATGTATAACTATACCAGTCCTCTGTACAGATGTGTCTGGAACATCCAGATGTTTGGAACCTATTAGTACTCTGTCTGTCTTAACAATGCCCATGTATGTGATATAGTTGCCAAATAGGCCACAGTGAGTGTACTGACACATATGGCAGCATCAGGTAGCATATCTGCCTGAAACAGCATACTGATACAATGTCTGCTACCCTCACACTTGTCCAGGCTTGGAGGTGCAATACATGATTCAAGATGCTTGGTTTTACAAGTGAATTGTTCGTGCCATGGGTCACATTAAAAGTTGGGAAAGGTGTGGACTGACATATTGTGGTCTCAATCAGTATATTTCAGAAATGAAAGGCATCTTAACAGGTATGTGTATACATTTTATATCCATTGAATAGCAGTAATGTTTCACACATGTCCTTTCTTAGTCAGTTTGTCCAACACATTTTGCTGGTGTCTGTCCAGATGTCTTGCACTGACAGGTTGTGAGGAATGCTACAGAAATGCTACATTCTCTTTAGACAGGCCCCTGTGGTGACCATTGTGCTGCAGTGCAATTAAGCCCACCACAAGTGAACATGCACATATATGACTATTAGTCATCCTTGTGTGCATGGTAACTTGCATGCGCTCCACATACCTGGGGTATTGCCAAAGCACAACTGAACGATTCCATGCCCACCAGCTTCAGGCTGCTGTCCTAGATTCAGACCAGAGTGACCTATGTAGTTGTGGGAGAGAGGTATTTTCAGCAAACTCCCATGTGCCCCTTTGAAAAGGATGGATGCAGCATGTCTGCACATGTACAGAACACCACCCAATACTACACATGTTGTTGTCCTTTTCCATAGATTTGCACTTCTGTGCATTAGAAATCTCCATCCAGAAGTGCAATTTGACCTGGCACATGCACATAGATACTGTACAGATACAAGTATGTCTCATACAGTAGTCTACTAATCCCCACTGGGACCTCACCTGCAATCTCCATATCCATTGTGTGTGTGCCACCCACCTCCAGCAAATGGGGTTTTGTACCCTGTTGTACTGTGATGGTTGGCCCAAACTTGTCAAGGAGCTCCTCATTTGGTGTCAATGGGGGCTGCATGGCTGGGCTCCCACCTGTGGTTGTGGTGTCTCTGGCCACAGCACTAGCCGTTTGCCAGGCATGGCATATGAGGTTGGTGGCATGATGCCACACCTGCTCATATGTATGTGTGTGCAGGCCCACCTAATTTACCCTGTAGACAGGGTCGTCCCCCAGGGTGGTCCACTCCTGCAGATGTTGCTGGCTTTGTCCCAACAGTACTGTGTGGTTCTGTATTATGGCTTCCATTATCAGGTTGCATACTGCTAGTGAAAAGGTCTCCCACAGGTGATGTGACATTGTACCTGGTAGACACTAACAGGGAAACACATCACAGGACCCCATACATTTGGCAACAGTATGTCGAGCACCTGCACATGTACCTTGAATACCAGTAACCAACACTTACAACCATACCAGTAGCCACCACTCACAACCACAGCATACCCCTGTAATTTATCAGCACAGTATCAGCTTGCATTGCACTCCTGGCCCTGATGAGTTATATTGCCGACAGTGAGGGCAAGTTGTTTGCATAATCTGTCATTCCTCATTTAGGTCTGTGTAAATGGATAACATTACCCATCTTCCATGCTGATGGTGTGTTGATGGTGCTGTGGCTTGGTGTGACTACAGTGTGTAATGCAGCTGGGATCACATGCCTGAGTCCATGTAGGATGCAGATAGGGATGATATGATGTCCCATGGATACTTACAATTGTTGCCTTTCAGTAGGCAATATGTACCTGCTCACTGGTGATAAAGGGAGGGGTGTGGGTGCAGTACATATCCACCTAGAGTGATACTGAGCCAGGGGGGATGTTTGCCATAAACCTATCTGCATCAGATTGCATGTAGCTATGTTGTGTGTGCATGCGATCTGATTGGCTACCATTACAGGTTTGGTTGGTATGTTGCCTCCAAGACTGCAGACATATGGGAAGATGGCCTTGTGATTGTCCCTGCTAGATGCCTCCAATGTGTACTCATAGTTGGTCTTACAGTAATCCACCTGTGACCTTATATGCTTATTCAGACAATGGCTGACTTGATACCAGGTTGGTTCCTGCCCCTACTTTCTCTGTACAGCCACTATAGCGACTAAATCTGTTGTTTGTGTAATGCTGCTGTCCAGCAAAGGGAATTACTCTATGATGGTGGAGACTCCATACTGCTGACTCCATACAGCCATGTATGTGTTCAATCAGTTGTTTATAGTTGGCATGGCCACAAAGTCATAACACAGTTGGACACCTCTCCAGTTCAGTCATGATAATCATGCTTACTGTACTAACCATGGCTGTGTCAGAGCAATGCAACAACCAGTAGCTGTAGAAATGTCACTCTTTGGGGTGCACAGTAACTAAGATTACACATGTGTACAACAAGTACAGCTGTTTTAACTGACATTTTGCATCCCATGTCTGTTTTCATGAGGTGGACACATACACCTACTCATATTGACATGTGCATAGCTAATACCTTGCATACATGTCTGTTCTATGTCAGTATTGCAAACTAAATTTACACACAGTCATCCCTCTCAACCTGTCACAGCAGGACATCTGTAGGATGCCATGCATACATGGGTGCAATGGGACAAAATCAGTGACAGTGTCTCAATATTGCTGTAACATACTGCAGTCATTCAATAGTACAGTAGCCTTTGCACTGACAGGCATCCCCTGGAGGATCCAAGTAAAAAACAACAAAAGTACCAAAGTCCAACACGGCAGACTGGCAAGATAAATAAAATAAAAAATAACTGTTAATTGATTTTATGCTAGCTACTTAAACCTAGTGTGTACTTTCAAGAATCAGTCTGATGAAGCGGTTTGATACACAGTGAAAGAGCTTACTGTTCTGAATTAAAGTTTTTATTTTATTTATCTTGCCAGTTTGCCATGCTGGACTTTGGTACTTTTGTTGTTTTTTTACCTGGATTTTTTTTTATTGTACCGGTCTGTTCTTATTCCTGGTGCTGTGCTTTTTTTATATATCCCCTGGAGGATGTCCAACAGTCATATGGCAGGAAGAGAGGGGAAAGGCTAGGAGGGTGGTATTGAGGGTATGAATTTCCATATTGGCAATATGAGTGGTATAGGGATCAAGCTAGTTGATATGATGACCAGGGGATGGTTGATATATTGTGTGTGTGCAAGAGACCACATGGAAGGGGTTCATGGTTGGGTGTATGGTAGGCAGGTCACAATTGTGCTGTCAAGGTGTGCACTGGAGGTGGAAGGGGGTAGGGATTCTGCTGAAGGAACAGTATGCCAAGAGTGTTTTTGGAGGATGACATAAGTGTCTGATAGAGTGATGTTTCTGAAGCTGTAAGCTGATGGTGTAATGATGACTGTTGTTAGTGCATATGCTATGCAAGTTGGTTGTGTGATGGATGTGAAAGAGAAATGTGACGTTAGTTGGATGATGTGGTGATGACTGTACCCAAGGATGACATACTGGTCACTGCAGCAGATGACAATGGGCATATTGGTGAAGGGAACAGAGGGGATGGGGAATTGATGGGTATGTATGATGTTAAAAGGAGTGGAGACAATGAGATGGGTAGTGGAGTTTGCAAAAAGGATGGGCATGGCTGTGGTGAATACACCCTATAACACAAGGTAAGGGCATAGGGTGACATACAAGAGTGGAGTAAGATGCACACAGGTGGAATATATGCAATGTAGGAGGGCCAGTTTGAAGGAGATTGGAGACTGTAAAGTGGTGACAGGGGAAAGTGTATTTAGGCAGCAAAGAATATTGGTATGTGAGATGATGTTGGTGATCGAGATAAGGAGGAGTGTGGGGACAGCACCAAGGATCAAAGGGTGTGACGTGGAAAAGTCTGCTTGTGAGATGGAGTTCAGGGAAGAGTTGAGACAGGCACTGGGTGGCAGTGACAATCTAACAAATATCTGGTTAAGTACAGCAGAGCTGGTAATGGAGACAGCTAGACAGGTGCTTGGGGTGACATGTGGATGGAGGAAGCAGTACAAGGACACCTGTTGGTGGACTGAGGAAGTACTAGACAGTATACAGAGACAGAGGTTGGAGAAGAAGGAGTTGGATTGTCAAAGCGATGAGGAAAGTAGGCAGGAGTATGAGGAGATGTGCATGGCAAAGAGAGAGGTGGCAAAGGCTGAGGTTGGGCATATGAAGAGTTTTATGACAGGAATTGTACTGATTGGCTGGACAGATGCACTGAGCTAGGAAAGATATGCAGCAGATAAGGAAGATAAAGGATGGTGAGGTATATGTACTCAAAAGCAAGGAGAGTGTGTTGAGCACATGGACAGTGTACTTTGAGAGGCTGATGAATAAAGAGAATGAGACAGAGAAGATCAGATGATGTGGGTATGGTGAATTAGAAAGTGCAATGGGTTAACAAGGAAGATGTAAGGATAGCTATGGAGAGGATGAATACTGGCAAGCCTGTTGGTCCACATTACACACCTGTGGAAGCATGGGGTTGTTTAGGGGAAATGGCAGTGGTGTATTAGCCAGACTATTTACTGATATGTTGGGAAGTATGAGGTTGCATGAGGAGTAGAGATAAAGTGCTTGGGTATAGTGCTCAGAATGAGGTTGATGTGCAGAGCTGTGATAGCTACAGAGGGATAACATTGACCAGTCACAGCATGAACTTATGGGTAAGAGTAGTGGAAGCTAGGTTATGCAGGGAGGTGAGGAGTACTGGTCAGGAGTATGGTTTCAAGCGTGGAAAGAGCACCATCGATGTGATATTTACTCTGAGACTGTTACTGGTGGAATACAGGGAAGGTCAGGAGTTGCTCTGTGTCTCTCTGGACTTACAGAAGCATATGACAGGGTGCCTAGACAGGAGTTGTGGTATTGTATGATGAAGTCATCAATGGAAGAGATATATGTAAGAGTGGTACAGGATATGTGCAAGGGTGGTGTGACAGCATTGAGGTCTGCATTTGGATTCAAGGATGTGTTTAAGGTGGAGGTGGGATGACATCAGGGATCAGCTGTGAGCCCTTTCTGATTTGCAGTGGTGATGGTCAGGTTGACAGACAAAATCATATGGGATTCCCTGTTGACTATGTTGTTTGCAGATGACATTGGGATCTGTACTGAGAGTAGGAGACATCATTTGGAGACCCTGGAGAGGTGGACATATGCTCTAGAGAGGAGAGGAATGAAGCTCGGCAGCAGTTGGACAAAATATCTGTGTATGAAAGAGAGGGAGGATAGTGGAATGTTGAGGATGCATGGGGTACAGTGTTCAAATGTTTGGGATCAACATTTCAGAGTAATGAGGACTATGGAGGACAAGTAAAAAAGAGAGTACAGGCAGGATGGAGAGGGTGGAGAAGAGTGTCAGGAGTGATATGTGACAGACAAGTACCATTAAACATGATATGTAAGGCCAGCTTGGGATGATATGCTCGACAAGCCACGATGCTTCGCTAGGGACGGCTTGCACCTGTCACCCCTGGGCTTTCGGATATTGGCAAAGGCTCTTGCTACCCCCATAGTGCCTTTTTTAGGCAAGGCTCAAAAGACAAACCCACCTCCATAGGTATCACAAGGGATAAGAAACTAAGTGTAATGCTACTCAACGCCAGAAGTCTAAAACTCAAGATGCATGCACTCGAAACTCTCCTTAGCATGGAGAACATCGATATCTGTGCAGTAACAGAAACCTGGTTCAGGGCTCCCGAGAGCACCCCAGAACTACCAGGTTATACCTCATACCATCCTTTTTGGCCCCAAAACTTGGACCGAACCACAAAAGGAGGGGGAGTATCGATATTCATCAAAGATACCCACACCTCCAGGTTGGTGCCAAAGCACAAAGCATCAGAGACTATCCATGTGCAACTAACAGTGGGTAAAACTGCCTTCCAGTTTATAGCCTGCTACAGACCACCCTTCCAAACCCAGGAACCCCACTCGGCCTTCCTGAGAACACTGGCAAATATGAAGGTCTCCCCAAACACCATTATATTGGGCGACTTCAACTACCCAAACATAGACTGGGAGCATTACTCTAGCTCCAACACCCTAGCCCAAAGGTTCCTAGAATTTATAAACTCAAATGCTATGGAACAACTTGTTACCACTCCCACAAGAGGGGAAAACATACTGGACCTGATCATCACCAACATGGGGACTCTATGCTCCAGACCAGAAGTGTATCCCTCACTGGTAAGATCAGACCATAAACTAATCTCACTGGATATTCACATCCCAACCCCACCCCCTGCCCAGAAAACCACAGTGAAAAACTTCTCAAAAGCACATTTCACACTCCTCAAAACTGAGGTGGAATCCTTCAAAGCCCCCGGGCCTGTGGAAAATATGGCCCAGACCGCAGAATCCTTTATAAACGCATTCTATGAACACCTTCAGGAATGCATGGATCATGCGATCCCAAATAAAAACAAGACCCAATCCTCCAAAGGCAGACGTCCTGTCTGGTGGACCCCAGCCATAAACAAACTATACAATAGAAGGAGGAAGCTACTAAATGATAGAGCAAAATCCCAAAAAGGGAAGGCATCACTGATCAGTATTAGCAAAAAACTACGGGCACTCATAAAATTGTCTAGGGCCAGCTTCGAGAGAAAAATTGCACAGGACACTAAGGATAATCACAAGGCTTTCTTTAGTTATGTTAGGAACCTGGGTGGTAATTCCCAGATATGCTCAGAATTAGTCCAAAATGACAAAAAATACACCGAACCCACAGACATTGCCAACATCCTAGCTGACAGGTTCAGCAAACTTCTCACCCTCCCACCAAAAGGGCAAATATCTATCCCAGCAGAGTGCTGCCCCTGACATCTCAGATGCTCAGGTAAGAGCCGCCTCTCCAAAGCAAAAACACAGCATCAATGGGACCAGACGGTGTCCTGGGCTGCGTCCTACATGAACTCCAAGAAGAGCTAAACCCAAACATAAAACTACTGTTCAATCTCAGCCTTACTACAGGATATGTGCCCAAAGAGTGGCGTACAGCAACAGTGGTCCCTCTCCATAAAGGTGGTGCCTCAACGGATCCTGGAAACTATCGCCCCATAAGCCTGACTAGCTTGGTCTGCAAAGCTATGGAAAGGATCATTATGGACCACATAAATAAAGATATTGGGGACCTACAGACACTGGATCCTACCCAGTTCGGCTTTGTTAAGGGCAGATCCTGCCTCTTAAACCTGGTTGATTTCTTTGAAACAGTCACCAAGGCCATTGACGAGGGGAAGGTTGTCCACACAGCCTACCTGGACCTCACAAAAGCCTTCGATACAATACCCCACTCGGGCATTATAGATAAGCTCACCAGCTTAAATATAAACCCCTATTTCACTAGATGGATTGCAAACTGGCTCAAGGACAGAACCCACATGGTTAGAATTGCTGGAGCCATGTCAGACTCCAAACCAGTTACAAGTGGTGTCCCACAAGGCTCAGTCCTGGGACCTCTCTTGTTTGGTATATATTTCTCGGAGGTACAGGCCAACACAGAAGGACTGTGGCTGACCAAGTTCGCAGATGACTGCAAACTGGGCACCATAATTGACTCTCCAGCCGACACAAGCATCCTTCAAAAGGGCCTCATAGAAACAGACAACTGGTGCCAGAGCCATGGCCTCAAGCTAAATGCCAAAAAGTGTATAGTCATCCCTTTGGCAAAACAAAGTGCCCACAAATTACCACATAGGTGGTAATCCATTAAGTACAGAAGAAGTAATTAGGGACCTGGGGACCCAAGTTGATAGCAATCTCTCATTTGACAACCACGTGGCCAAAGTGGCTAGAAAAACATTTTATATAGCCCACTTAATCATGAAGGGATTCACATCCAGATCAGGGGAGGTCATCGTGCCTCTTTACTCATCCCTCATCAGGCCCATAATTGAGTACAATGCCCCTTTTGGGATGTACCTTAACAGACACCTGCAGCAACTGGAAAGACCCCAAAAGTACCTCACCAAGAGGATCAAAGGGCTCAGACAGATGCTATATGCTGCCCGGTTAAAGAAACTCCAGCTCTACTCAGTGGCATACCGCCTGCTCAGAGGCGATCTGTGCCTGATGTATAAAGCCATGTTCAACCCGGAATTAATGGACATGCTGCACCTCAGAAAATCCAAATTCCATCGAGCTACGCACTCGAGAGACTTGAACCTCAGCACTGAAATAAATAGTATATGCTGGAGGAACAGATTCATAACCCAGAGGCTCCCTTCACTCTGGAATAAAATCCCAGTCCAGGTTAGGCAGAGTCCCTCATTGACTCTCTTCAAGAGGAATCTTGATGAGTGGATGGGAGATCGTAGGTTTACCCTGGGTATCACTTCTGTGTCACTGTTAGACAGAGGCACAGTATACTAACCTCGAAAAAGGGCATAGCAAAATAAATTTAAAATGGGTGGCAAAAGCCAAACACATTCTGGCTAGGCTTATAAATGCCCTAGGGCAGATAGCCTAGTATGAACCTATGAACCTAAAAGAGGGTAGTGAGACCACCTATGTTATATGGGTTGGAGACAGTGGCATTGACAAAAAGGCAGGAGTCAGAGCTGCACATGGTAGAGTTACAGATGTCATGATTTGCACTGGGTGTGACACTGGTTCACAGGATTAGCAATGTGTATATGACAGGCTCAGGCCATGTTGGACGGATATGAGACAATGTTGGAGAGGCAGCATTACATCAGTTTGGGCGTGCTAAGGAGGGGTGCTGAGTATGTTGGGAAAAGGATGGTAAGGATGTAGCTGCCAGGTAAGAGGAAGAGAGGAAGGCCTCAGATAAGGTCTCTGGATGTGGTGAGAGAGGACATGCAGGTGTTTGGTGTGAGAGAGCAGATTCTGAGGACAGGCAGAAATGGCAACAGATGATCCACTGAGGCAATCCTGAATGGGAAAAGCCAGAGGATAATGAAGGAGGATGTTGTAATGTCAGTCTTCACAGATTTGACAAGGATTTGACAGACATAACACAACTCTATGGGTAAATGACTACAAATATGTGACACACATATGGTCAGTGTGCAGAACACTGGCACTTGAATGGTATGAGCTCATTATATAACATGCAGTTCAACACACACATCTGCAGCACTACTTTACTCTGCACATGTTTTGTATAGTTGTCTTATATTTACAAGGCAACATGTGTATCATAGTTATATGCACAGGTAACATATGGATAAGTACAACATCCCAGTAGCTGGCCTAGTCACTATAGACAAAGCCGCATGCTCTGGACCTCAGTGTTGTTTAGCAGTAAATCAGTACAGCAAGTCTTGTTGAGACATATTCTTTCAAACCCCTATTTTCCATTATTACAGACCACCTACTGCATTCAATTACATGCTTACCTGTTTCACATAACTTTCTCTTTCTTTCTGGAATTTTCACAGATATATCTTTTTTTTATTTCTCATACTACTTCAGCTTTGCACTGATGGACTGTCTATGAAAGAGGTGGTTTAAATAGATGGCAGCATGTCTTTTGTAGGTAATGTTTATGACCATGTGATGGCCTGAGCACCAATTGGTGTTCCCTAGTTGCTGATTGCATGCAGACCAGCTGTGTAGTTATTCCAATAGCCAATGCCATGGCAACACACTCCTATAATTGAGTACTCCACTTGGGTGTTGGCCCTTTTCCTTACCTGTGAGGAAGATATCCTGGAGGTGTGTGAGATAATACCTCTTAGAACAAGACCTGTGGAGAAAAGTCAACTAAGTGGTGGAGAAGATTCAAGACGTATGGGCAGAATGTGAGTATTGCTGTTATATGTTTTGAATAATGCTTGTTTAACAGGGTTTGTCTGAACATGCTACTTCTGCATGGGTTTCAGTCTGACGAAGTTATGTGTCTGAATAGCTGTCAACTGCAGGGTTATCCACATAATGGCCAGAGTTTTGCCTGTTATGCTTGGTCTGTACCCCAGACAGGTGTTGAACTTGACAAATCAGTAGCACACTCTGGTGATTGCAATCAGTAAATTCTAACATCCATTTTTGTTTCAGACTTTATGTTACTTAGAAATTATATGTTACAACAAACCCTGTAACACCAGCAATTTTCTCAGAGTATAACAGCAATATTTCACGAATGGCCATGTTTTTTGGCCTCTGTCCCAAATGATGTCAGGCTTTGTACAGATGCCATACAGCAGGAGGTTGATAGTCCGGGTCTGCTATTACTTTCTTCTGTCATTCCTGCTGAGGGGAAAGGTTAGACAACATGTGGGACTCTGTACATTCATGAGGTTGTTGTATGGACCATGTTCTTAGATGCCCTTGTAAGATATTTTATGTGGTGGAGAGTAACACATGTTTAATACCAGGCTGTTAGAACATGCGAGACATATTACTGATGAGAAAGAAGACAGTTCTATGGCTGTACATTTTAATAATTCTCACCAGAGAGACAGTAGTCATGAAAGAACACTTGTTATGTACAGAATCAGTTTAAATCTTTAAATGTGATACATTGTCCCCTAGGGGGTTAAATGAGTTGTGTAATTTGACGATGTGTATATACATGTAATTAAGTATAGTGGGTTACAAGGTACTACTTTGGAAAAAGTCTGTTTCTCAGTTTGATCAAACAGTCATAAAAGAACTATTGTCATGTACAGAATCAATGCATGTTTTTAAATGTGATACTTTATTCCCTAGGGTGTTCAATGAGGATTGTAATTGGAGGCTGTGTATTTAAATGTACTTAAGTGTTAATTGTGTCTTCTAATTAAGGCAAGTATTTCTTGTAATGTGTTATTCCTTGAAGGCTTTGGCAAAAACCTCAGAGTAAAATGAACTTGTGTGAATTACTGCCTGTTTGTATTTTTCTTTACGATCTTCACTCAATGCAGTTGTCTTGCTAAGAGGCCACTGTATATGTTTGGCCATTGTGTATGGCCTATCATGGTTTTGTAGCAGCATACTGTTCACTTATTATTAGGACTAGAAGGGGCAGATGTGAGTGTCATGGGTCCTTTTGTATCCAACTATGCATGCTGCTCCAGTTATGGGTGGTCTATCAGCAGCATATGTTTGTATGGGCATTTAGTGACATGTATGTATAAATATAAATATATATATATATATATATATATATATATATATATATATATATATATATATATATATATATATATATATATATATATATATATATATATATATATATATATATATGTATATATATATATACACACACACATATATGTATTTATATATATATATATATATATATATATATATATATATATATATATATATATATATATATACACGTCAGTATTTCTTGGTAACATATCTATATATTGTTACTCATATATATGTTTCTCCACACATATCTATCTATCCCTCTATATATGTAAATATTTTTTCATGTATATATTTGTAGATAATCATTCCTCATTGCACAGTGTGTCTTTCCTATTGTAAACTGACTGTACTGCATGATATGTTGTAAAAAATATTGTGACTTTGCGCAGCTAAGATGACCTAGTGGTAAATTGTTGTGACTATTGTGTATAGCATCCCAGGCTCAAGACTGAGCATGGCTGATTATTTTCTTGCTGGCCAGAAGCTGGGCTGCTAGATACAGAGTGATAAAGGCACTTTTAAGCAGTTGTCAGCTGGTTTGTAAGGCACTATGCGGTGCTAAAACATGGTTAAACCGATAGACGCCTAAACTGTGTAGGCTTCATTTACCAATGATTACGAGTGTGCAGACATGCTTAGCAGTGGTAGCTACTGGTTATCAATCACATTAAAGCAATGTGTAAACCTGCTAAGCATATTTCTGACCTGGTAACCAATGCTCACATTCCAGTCTCATAAAATAGCAGAGTAATGACATCATGTAATAAGTTTATTTAATGTCCTGTACATAGCATGCTTTTATGTGCTCTCATTACAGTAGCAAGGGGTATGACTATACTGTACAGGGCACTTGAGTATACATGGGTAGTATCACATGTTGTTTTATTAATTATTTCTTATACATGGTAGTATCGTATGTTATATGCACTCACACTTACATGTTACATCAGCTACAGTACACTGGTTGACAAATATGATTCCACACAGTTTGTATTATGAAATTAGTACTGTTAACACTGGTTTTCCATGTAAAATTAGATTGCCTATTGTAGTACTCCAACCATGCACCTCTGCGTGCAGAGCTAGGACTCTGAGTACTACACTGTCTTGTTCTTGGAGTTTCAGCTGTATGTTTTTATGTATATCCTATTGGATATTAATATGATATTATTATATGAACTGTGGAGTAGTATGTTTTTCGCCCATGTCATTGAGGACTGCTGTCATGTAGTAATGGCATACATTTTACTTTCAGACTTCTATCCTTCAGGACTTTCATCCTAATGCATAAAATGTTTGCTGTCCACTTCCTGTCTGTCCTCTATGCAGATGTGCAGATGTCGGGTATTGCTAAGGCCATACAACTATGTAGGTGCCCACATAGTTTTGTGCTGTGGGCCTGGGCACTGATACTAGCTCCAACAAATGGAATGTCCTTCATGTGGGTCTTGGCCCCTATTACTTGCTGGTGTGAGGAACATTACAGAGGTGGTGGTCTACAGGTTCACAGACAGTAAGTGGGAATGCTTCACAGGACAGGACATCTGGAGACAGCACAACGACATGGTGGACATATCTCCAGAATTGTGAACAGATTTTATGTCATCATCAGTGCTATTATACACATGGTGGGTTGATAGGTTGACAGGGTTTATGTGGACATGCATTTAGTGAGTGACTTCACATCTGACAGTGATATGTCTCTGACATACCTCTCCACTGGAATACTGTCCACAGACTGGGCCACATGTTATGCTTTGTCTGTTCGACAGACAGTTGTTGTCATTCTGGAATTATAGCTAAACTCACTAAACTAGGTATAAATCCCTATGTCACAAGATGGGTTGCCAACTGGCTCACTGACAGAACCCACACTGTAAAAGTTGCAGACTCCAAATCTGACATCAAAGCAGTGACAAGTGGGGTACCACAGGGTTCCATCCTGGGACCTCTCCTATTTGGTATCTACTTCTCTGAAGTGCAGGCTAACACAGAAGGCCTCTGGCTAATGAAGTTCACAAATGACTGCAAACTAGGAGCCATAGTCAAGTCCCCAAATGATGTGGACATCCTACAGAAGAGCCTCACTGAGACAGATGCCTGGTGTCAGAGCCATGGCCTCAAGCTCAATGCCAAAAAGTGCAGTGTCATCCCCTTTGGTAAAAACTCTGTACCCATGAACTACCACATAGGCAGCAATGTACTTAACACCGAATGCATGATAAGAGACCTTGGGACCCAGGTGGACAGTAGTCTCTCCTTTGATAGTCACATCACCACAGTAGTCAGGAAGTCCTTCTATGTGGCACACCTCATCATAAAAGGGTTCTCATCCAGGAAAAAAGAGGTCACTGTTCCCCTCTACTCGACACTCATTAGACCCATTAAAGAGTGCAACCCCCTTTTGGAATGTACCTCACAAGACATCTGCAGCAGCTGGAAAGGCCACAGAAGTACCACACAAAGAGGATTACTGGCCTCAAACAAATGACCTACACTGACCACCTCAAAAAACTCCAGCTTTACTCCATTGCATATTGCCTACTCCGAGGTGATCTCTGCCTAACATATAAAGCTATGTCAAACCCAGAGCTGTTGGACATGCTACACCTAAGGAAATCCCAATCCCTCCGAGATACATGCTCTAGGGACCTAAACCTTGTCACCACAATAAACAGCACATGCTGGAGGGATAGATTCCTGTCCCAGAGACTTCCTATACTCTGGAACAAGCTACCCATTTATGTCAAGCAAAGTTCTTCATTAGCACTCTTCAAGAAAAATCTTGATGAGTGGATGGGAAATAGGAAATACACCCTGGGGATATAAGTTCTGTGTCTCTGCTCGACAGTGGCACAGGAAAATAACTTTCTTGGGTGGAGTAAGCCATGGAACCTTGTTGGCTAGGCTTACATAGGCCCTTGGGCCGATAGCCTAGTACCTACCTATGAACCTATGAACCTTGGAAAATCAGTCATGGACTCTGGGGAATGTAGTCAGTAAATACTAAACTCCATTGACATTACTGCCTTCATATTCCTCATAAAGGATATGTTACAACAAACCCAGAAACATCAGCAACTGTCTAAATTTCTGACACCAATATGTCCAATCTAAGCCTGCGTTTGTGCCTCTGTCCCCAAATGATGTCAGGCTTTGTCCATATGTCATGCACTATGAGGCTCAGATGTATTTAATAGCATTATTTCTTGCCTGCATTCCTCCTACTATCCCAGTGATGTAGTAGACTCACAGACATGTTACAGGGAAGAAGCCACAGATATCAGTCCTGAGCCTGTACACTCTGAAGTGAACTGTGCATTTGAGAGGTCTGTGCATGTCTGGCCATTGTTGACTGACTGTTGGGATTATGTACACATGTCATGTGTACATGTTATTTCGGCTGTGTATGGAGGGGGTAGATATAAGTGTTATTGCTCCTTTTTTATCTGACTGTGCATGCTGCTCCAGTGTCTGCTGGTCTATTGGCTGTATGCCTTTGTAGCAGGAGGCTGAGATGTGTCCTGTACCATGGTCAGGATTCAGACTACATTGAAAATTGGACCACTATATGTAGGGGTAGTGTGTGACTGGAAAACTATTATGTATTCCATCACACAGTCCCTTTCCTCTACTGTTCACCTGACCTACCAGTATGTGACTGGGACTGTGGTGGAATTGGTTGTGGGTATGCACTTTCACACTGGTGTCTGATTCTTGGTGGTGTAACATCCCTGTAGTGCCTGACATCCCAAAGGGGTATAACAACACATTAATTGACATTGAGCTTAAGGCCATGACTTGGACACCAGTCATTGGTCTCAGTGAGGCCTTTCTGTAGGATGTCAACATCAATTAGGTAGTTAATTGCGCTCAGCTTGCAATTGTCTGCAAACATTGTCAGCCAGAGTCCCTTCATGTTAGCATGGACTTCAGAGAAGTTGATACCAAACAGGAGAAGTCCCAGGACTGAACCCTGTGGAACTCCACACATGACTGTTCAGCAGTCTGACTTGTGCTCAGCTACTTTCACACTGTGGGTTCTATCTGTAAGACAGTTTGCAACCCACCTACTGTTATAGGTATTGATGCATAGCTTAGTGAGGTTATCCATGAACCCTGAGTGGGGAATGTTATCAAAGGGCTTGGCCAGATTGAGGTAGGCTGTATGAACCACCTTGCCTTCATTCATTCATTCACAGCTCTAGTGACTAACTCATGGAAGTCAACCAGGTTGATTGAACAGGCATGAGCTACCCTTCAAAAAAGCAAATTGTGTAGGATCTTGTGTCTGGAGATTCCCATATCCCTGTTTCTTAGGTCCATGACGATGCATTCCATAGCTTTGCATGACAACCTTGTCAGGCTAATTGGGAGATACTTCACAGGGTCTGCTGCCACTCCTCCTGTGTGGAGAGGGATAACTGTAGCAGTGCAATAGTCAGTAGGGACAAAGCCTGAGGTGAGGCTGTGATTGAACAGGGCACACAGGTGAGGTGCCAGTTCACTCTGTAGTTCATGCAGAAGACATCCAGGGGATATTGCCAGGTCCAATAGAAGCTGTATTCTTGGCCTTGGACAGTGATGTGTTAACCAAAGCAGCAGTACTACTGGGTGCCTAGCAGTGTACCGGTATTTTGATTGGTCCTTTGGGGGTGGGGAGAGGGGTAAAGTTGCCACTGAGTCTGTGTGCCAGTATATTGGCAATATATGTTACCTCAGTATAGGAGTTAACATTATGCAGTAGCTCAGAGCACATGTTGGTATTTCCGTGAAGATTATTTACATAACTATAGAAGGCCTTGTAGATGTCTTTACTGTGTGCTGCAATTCTGTTTTCACAGCTAGCTTTAGAGTATTTCATGAGGAATCTCATCTTTTTGTTGAGGCTGATAACGTTTTTTTTCCAGTCTTGGGACTTCACCTTAATCCATATCAGTTTCCTCCTTCTATTGTAGAATTGTTTGGGCAGGGGACCACCAGATTGGCTTCCCTTTTCTGGAGGGAAGTGTTTTGTTTCTATTGGGTATGGTGAAATCCATGCACTTGTGTATGTGTCCGTACTGCATTGTTGTGTGTTTGGAGGTCATACAACCAGTCTCTATTTGCAAGGGTGTCATGAAGTTAGCCACCTCTGATCTATGGAGGCCAAAATTGGCTTTATAAAGGTTTTCATGGTGGTTACCTTTGCATGGGGGTGGGGGGGGTGGGAGGGATGTAGATTTCTAAGGTGATGACATTGTGGTCAGATCTAACCATGGCGAAGTTGACTACTGCTGTACAGCAACAGTTGCCCATGTTAGTACTGACTAGGTCAATGATGTTGCTACTTGTACTGGGTGTAGAAACAAGCTGTTCCAGGCCATTGGAATGGATGCATTCCAGGCAACACTGGGCAAGTGCATTGATACATGGTTAGCTTTCATAGCTAATGGAGGAGTAGTTGAGGTCAAGCAGTATGATAATGTTATGTTGGACAGTATTATTCTCCAGGGTGCTTAGGAACATGGAGTTTGAATCTTGGGGCATGGTTGGGGACCTATAGCAGGCTGCAACTTGAATTGCTGTCTTACCCTATATTAGCTACACCTGCAGTATCTGTGATGCATTATGTTGGGTTACCAGTGTGGACGTGTGTGCATCCTTTGAAAATAAAGAGTGTTTCAAGTGAGTGCCTTTTGAGATTTAGACTTCTAGTGTTGAGCATGACCCTCAGATAGCATTTGTTTGTAGCTGTTATATATTTAGGTATATTTATCTATATATATATTTATATATATATATATATATATATATATATATATATATATATATATACATATATATATATATATATATATATATATATATATATATATATATATATATATATATATATATATATATATATATATATATATATATATATATATATATATATATATATATATATATATATATATATATATATATATATATATATATATATATATATATGTGTGTGTGTGTGTGTGTGTATGTATTTATAGGTTCATAGGTTCATAGGTAAGTACTAGGCTATCTGCCCGAGGGCAATTGTAAGCCTAGTCAGAGTGTGTCGGCTTTTGCCTCCCCATTGATTAATTAAATGAGCCTCTGTCAAGCAGAGCCAATGAAGTGATCCGAGGGGTGTATTTTCTGTTACCCGTCCACTCAACAAGGCTTCTCTTAAAGAGTGTTAGTGAGGGGCTCTGCCGAATGTAGTTAGGAATTTTGTTCCAAAGCACGGGGAGTCTCTGTGACAGGAATCTATCCCTCCAGCATGTTCTATTTATTGTTGTGGTGAGGTTTAGCTCACTAGAGCACGTGGCTCGCAGTGACTTGGATTTCTTTAGGTGGAGCATGTCCATCAATTCTGAGTTGGACATGGCTTTGTAAGTCAGGCAGAGATCACCTCTGAGTAAGCATATGCCACTGAGGACAGCTGGAGTTTTTTCAGTCGGGCTGCATAGGACATATGTTTGAGGCCAGTAATACTCTTGGTGAGGTGCTTTTGCAGTCTTTCCAGCTATTGGAAGTGTGTTGTGAGGTACATCCCAAATGGGGCATTGTACTCTATGATGGGTCTGATGAGTGATGAGTAGAGGGGCACTATAACCTCTTTATTTCTAGATGCAAACCCTTTAGTAATTAGATGGGCTACATAGAAGGATTTCCTAACTACTTTGACAATATGATTGCCAAAGGAGAGATTACTATCTACCTGGGTCCCCAGATCTCTTATTACCTTTTCTGTGTTAAGGGAGCTGCCGCCTATGTGGTAATTCGTGGGTGTTTTTTTTTTTCCCAAACAGGATGACTGTACATTTTTTGGCATTTAGCTTGAGGCAATGACTTTGACACCAGGTGTCTGTCTCACTAAGGCCTTTTTGAAGGATGTCCGTGTCAGCCGGAGAGTCAATTATAGCTCCCAGTTTGCAGTCATCGGTGAACTTGGTTAGCCATAGTCCTCCTGTGTTTGTCTGTACTTCTGAGAAATATATGCTGAACAGTAGGGGTCCCAGAACTGAGCCTTGTGGGAAACCACTTGTGACTGGTTTAGAGTCGGTTTTGGAGCCCGCTATTCTTACCATGTGAGTTCTGTCTGTAAGCCAGTTGGCAACCCATCTTGTGACATAGGGGTTTATGTTCAGGCTGGTGAGTTTTTCTATAATACCCGAGTGAGGAATGTTGTCGAACACCTTGGCGAAATCAAGGTAGGCTGTGTGAACCACCTTTCCTTCATCTATGGCCTGGGTGACTGTCTCGAAGAAGTCAACCAGGTTTAGTAGGCATGATCTGCCCTTAACAAAGCTGAACTGGGCCGGGTGAAGTGTTTTGAGGTTGCCAATGTCTTTGTTAATGAGTTCAATGATGATGCGCTCCATAGCCTTGCAGACCAGGCTAGTCAGGCTTATGGGGTGATAGTTACCAGGGTCAGTTGTGGCCCCTCCTTTGTGGAGTGGAATAACCATTGCTGTGCATCATTCTATGGGCACATAGCCTGTGGAGAGGCTGAGGTTGAACAGCATGTTTAGGTGGGGGGTTAGTTTGTTCTGTAGTTCGTGCAAGACGCAGCCTGGGGCACCATCTGGCCCCATTGATGCTGTGTTTTTGGCTTTTGAAAGGGCTGTTTTCACCTGTGCTTCTGTGATTTCCAGGGCACAACACTTTTCCGGTATTGTTGTGGGCCCTTTTGAAGGTGAGAGGGAGGTGAAGTTTGCACTGAATCTATCTGTCAGGATGTTGGCAATATCAGTAGGTTCAGTATATTTTGTGATGTTTTGCACTAGCTCAGAGCATATCTGCGAGTTGCCACTTAGATTCTTGACATAGTTAAAGAAGGCTTTGTGGTTATCTTTTGAATTCTTGGCTATTTTTCTTTCAACGTTAGCCTTGGATGATTTTATGAAGGACCTTAGTTACTTACTGATACTGATCAGGGATGTCTTTCCTTCTTGGGATTTGCTTTTTTCTGAACTAGTTTCCTCCTTCAGTTGTATAACCTGTTTACGGCAGGGGTCCACAAGACTGGTTTCCTTCTTTTAGGGGAGTGAGTCTTGGTCTTGCTAGGGATGGCACAATCCATGCATCCTTGTAGGTGCTCATAGAGTGCAATTGTAAAGGATTCTGCATCTTGGGTAGTGTTATCCTTTAGCTTGGGGGCTGTGAAACTTACCACCTCTGCTTTAAGTAAGGTGAAGTTTGCTTTAGAAACGTTTTTCACTGTGGTTTCCTTGGTTAGGGGTTGTGGTGGGGTGTGGACATCCAGGGCGATTAGTTTATGGTCTGATCTAACCAGTGACAGGTTGATCTCTGGTACGGAACACCTGTCGCCCATGTTGGTGATGATCAGGTCCAATATGTTGTGGCCTCTGGTATGGAAGTTTACCAGCTGATCCAAGGCATTTGAGTTGATAAATTCCAGGAAGCGCTGAGCTTGGGAGTTTGTACTCAAGTAGTTTTCCCAGTTAATGGTAGAGTAATTGAAATCACCCAATAGCAGGGTGTTCGGTAGGACATTCATGTTTTCCAGTGTCTCCTGAATGGTGGAGTGGTGGTCCTGGGTCATGGATGGTGATCTGTAGCAGACCACAATTTGCATTGCAGATTTGCCCGATGTTAGTTGCACATGGATGATCTCAGAGGTAACATGCTGCGCCACTAACCTGGAGGTGTGAGTATCCTTGATGAATATGGATACACACCCTCCTTTTGGGTTTCGGTCCATGTTCTGTGGCCGAAATGTGTGGTATGAGTTGTAGCCCAGTAGGGCTGGAGTGCTCTCTGGAGCCTTGAACCAAGTTTCAATTACTGCACAGATGTCGATGTTCTCCATACTTAGGAGTGCTTCGAGCGCATGCATTTTGAGATTTAAACTCCTGGCGTTGAGTAGCATAACCCTCATTTTTTTACTTGTGCTGTTTACGGTGGTGGGTTTGAATTTTGAGCCTTGCCTAAAAAAGGCACTATGGGGGCAGCAAGAGCCTTGGCCAGTATTCGAAAGCCAAGGGGTGACAGGTGCAAGCCGTCTCTTGTGAAGCAACGAGGCTTGTCGAGCATGTCATCCCAGGCTGACAGACACTGGATCCCCTTTGAATGACACCAGAAGCTTAGCCAATTGTTGAAATTGATCATTTTTTTTATACTATCATTTTTTCTTTATATTATCATTCTTGGTGAGGGCAGGATGCTACTCAGGGTCAGGGTCATACCCGCCTGGGCTACATGATCAGAGAGCTCTTCCATGTCTTTTTTCATGTAGTCTAGGGAGGTACATTTCAGGTCATTCACACTAACATGAACAATGACAGAGTCATATTTGTACTTGTTCTGGAGTGACCTGAGAGCTTGTGTTATGTGGCGGATTCTGGCTCCCAATAGGCAGCTAACAGTAACCTTCTCCTTGTCCAGCCTAGTGAGTGGGGCGTCAGTGTGCCTGACTATTGAGCTGCCTATTACTAGTGTGTTAGGTATGTTATTTTGCCTTAAGGGCTGTAATTGTGCGGCACATTGATTTTGTGTTTTATGTGCTGTCTGGTTTGTAACGGGAGGTGCAGGTTTTGTGGGTGTCTGCTTTGGAGCTCTCTGATGCTTTTACAGGTTTTTATTTAGAGCCTCCGAGTATGATTTCATGTATTTATGTGTAGTCTTTGCCAGTGCTGGTTTAGTAGGTCTATGTGAGGCTGGAGGTGTGGTGCAAGTGTTAACCTTCTCCTCATGACTGTCTGTTCCAGTCTTGGGTGGAGAGACCTTAGCCTCCAGTTTGGCTGTATAATTGTATCTCTCACATATGTTAGTATTTTGTGGTAGGAGGAGAGGGCTGTCTGTGTACATGAGGCAGTTGTAACATTGCCTCAGGATACTCAGATTCACCAGCTGGACTGGAGAGTACACCTGAAGTTGCCCTTTGGTCATGCCTGAATAGTAGGGTGAGCTGCTTAGTCGCTTGGCTGGTGAGGGGTGGATAAAGAGCCTTGCCCTGCTGGGCAGTCAAGTGTGGGGTTATATTAGTGCTTGCTATTAGGTCAGAGCAAATGCTGGACTGTAGGATGCTTTTTGAGTGCTTAGGTTGAGAGTTAGACTAGTATCAAGTGAAAAACTGAAGAGGAGACTTAGTGGAGCCGGGAATAATTTAACCTTTAGCTAACCAGTGCTGCCCAGTGCACAAACCATGCTAATGCGGTTTTAAATTACTAACTTCTGAGCTGGAACCACTCCTCTAGGGACAGATGGCTGCTCAAAGTTCCCCTCTCTCACAGCTGAACTGAGAAACTTCCCTCTATCCAAGTAAGGTAAGGGCAAATCAGAAACTTGTAACACAGCCCTGAATTCAGCACTAGCCTGAAAACTGGACTATACTAGCTTAGAAAGGCGGGAAACAAGAACATTTTTTTTAAAAGATAAGGTAAAAACAGTAAAAAATACAATTAAAACAGCTTAAACGAGTACAAGCAATCAGAAAAGGCTATCACACTTTAGTGTGTAGCCAACAACAGTTAAACAATTTATTTAAACAAAAAACAACTTTTTAAAAGTGCAGGTGGTCAAATAAGTACAATATGTGAAAAAAAAAACAAGCTTATAAATCACAATAAGTGCTGCAAAATCAGCGTTTAGGTGGAAAACAGTTAAGTACAGCAAGAAAATACAGAAAACTGATACTCAATCACTCCAATGTCTCTCTTTTAAGCTAGAAGGCTTGTATCAGTTTAAGGCATTCTAGTGCTTTCCAGTAGGTGAGTTACAGGAAAGATGGAAAACAAGTACAGATGTGGTCTTTTAAACCAGAAAGTTGAAAGAGATGGACAACTTCCCGAATTATCAATAAACTACAATTCCTGGGCCAAGAACCACTCCTCTTGTGGTAGACAGGCTATATATATATATATATATATATATATATATATATATATATATATATATATATACATATAATCATTATGTATATATCTTACATATATATCTCTATCGATATAATTTGTGTCTATATTTTTACACATACATGAATCGCCATAGATAAATACATGTATATATAGAAAACCTGACAGATTCTGCTGAATCTTTTCCTTACTGTTGAATGACTGTACTGACTGACATGTTTGGAAAACCATCAGAATTTTATACAGCGTACATAGTGCAATGATACATTGCCCTTACAAAGCTGTACAGGGCCCTGAGTTCAAGACTTGGTAGGACTAATACACTTGCTGCAAAGCAGAACAGTTGCTGTTGGAGACAGAGGTAAAAGGCAATATTTCAAAGATGTCATTATTTTGGGCCCCTTGACCCCCATTTTGACATCCATTGGATAGATTTGTTACAGTAAAAGGTTTGGGGTATGGATCTGATTTGCAGCTCCAATACACACACACACACACACACACACACACACACACACACACACACACACACACACACACACACACACACACACTCACACACACACACACATATATATATATATATATATATATATATATATATATATATATATATATATGTATGTATGTATCTACGTATATACAGATATATTATATATATATATATAATATGTCTATATATTTGTATATTTATATATATATGTATATATATATATATATATCTATATATATTTTTATGTACATAGATATATCTGTATGTAGTGATTTACTTTTCTATCCATACATTTATATCTATACGTAGTTATTACATATGTATCTCTACTTATATTATGTATTTATTTGTCCATATGTATATTCATCTCCATACACATATACATTTGCATGTGTATGTATATATATATATATATATATATATATATATATATATATATATATATATATGTATATACACACACAAAACTTGACTAATTCTACAATCTTTTCCCTACTGCTGAATGACTCTACTGAATGATATGTCTGATAAACGTCACACATATACACAGCTCAGATGGCTTAGTGGTAGATTGTTGTGGCTATGGTGTGCAGGGTCCTGAGTTAAAAACTTGCAGCAGCTGATTGTTTTATTACTAGGCGGAACAAGGGCTGTTGGATACAGAGTAATTAAGGCACTTTTAAACAGTTTTGAGTTTGCGTGGAGCTAAGTGATGGTAACTGATAGTGAACTATGCTTACACACAGTTAGCCCTAGTAGTACTTAATCTAAGTTAGCTTTGCTTAGCACTGCACAAACACGCTTACTCCTGCTTACTCCCACTTACCCCATGCTAATTTCTTTAAAAGACAAGAAAAAAGGGGTGATGGTAAAGTGGTGAAAAATGGGGCACAAACAGTGAAAAACAATATGAAAGATAGCTAGGTATGTGCAGGATGGGTGTAGGGAAGGTCCATAGCTGTCCATTTCTTCAACAGCAACAGCTGTGTGTATATACAGAATTTGGAGGTAAATTTGGAGACTCAAACCCCAGAGAGAGGGGTGAGGACAACAATAATGTGTTGTGAAGCCAATTAGACAAGGTTACATGTGTCCTGTGGACACGTGTGCAAAATGGACAGCTATGTATGCGACAACATTTTTTTGTGGGAACAGATTGCCCTTTTTTATGGTGAGAGTGGCATGTTGTAGAAGGATAGCAGGTATATTTGGGGGGGTTGTTTGGGTAGGAATATAGACAAGTCAGACAAGACAGCAGACATTGCTGGTATATGGCACATGTGGGAGGTAAACACCTTGGATGGGGAGGGGTGATTGGTTATGAGATGGCCACGATCCCTCGAATGGATACAGTGTGACTAAGGTCCTCATCCATGGCCAGTTACCACTTCACCTTATGGCACCAAAGGTGGCTTTGCTGTGGCTGAGCAGGAGGGGCAGGCTGACCATCTAGATGCACCACGCGGCCCTCAAGCTGCTGTAGCAGATCTCCAAACTCCTTTCAAAGCTTGCTGTGCATCAATCCCCAGATCTGGCTTCAGGTGACAGGATACTGTCCATACCCATGCCCGGGGGGGTGAGCCCCATCCCCTGAGGTGGTTCCACTGGAATGTGGTTCATGACCAGCAGACAATAAGGTCCTGGGGTGGGCCCCAGATGTCCTGGAGCCTGGTGCTATGGCCATTTGAGGCATGACAGGCAGATCCCCTGGGATCGGCCTTCCCAGATGTGCTATGGTGTTGTAGTTTTACAACATATGTTGGATAGTCATGAAAACACATATTCCACTATTAGTTATAACAGCATGCATATGTATTCCCATTAACCCAAAACAACAGATTTGAAACAGTTGCATAGCAAACAGAATACATGCATATATGGCAGCACAGTGGGCATTATAATGGCATGCAGTTTACAATGATAGCAACAGGCCACCAATGATAGTATTTGAACAGGGAACATTAAGAGAAAAACATTTCAATATTTGTAGAAGAATAGGACACATGTCCAAACAGTAGGTTTGGTAAGAAACATACCCATTGATTTATGTGTTTAGATAACTGGTGCAGATAAGGTGGGGGAGAGAGGGAGATGTCAATTAACAACTGTATATGCTTGAAGTGCTCACAACTTTAAGGATCATTGCTCTAATCATTATTCTACAGGTATTACCTCACTTTACAACAACCTATGACCTTGGGTTGGGCAGTGGTATGTTTGTTCACAGTGTATAATTACAGCCTTCTTATAGCTACTTTATACCTTTTCTTACCTAGCAGACCTGTGGAGGAAATTTCTGTTAACACTATCTGACTGCTTCTACCCATATTCACATTGTCAGGGTTACATATGTGCACTCATTTTGTGTGTGTGTGTGTGTGTGTGTGTGTGTGTGTGTGTGTGTGTGTGTGTGTGTGTGTGTGTGTGTGTGTGTGTGTGTGTGTGTGTGTGTGTGCTACTGCCATACTCTGTCTTGATTTCTATCGGTCACCCTGGTTGTTGGCAGCAGTGACCAGTTGCTGTGATAGCGTGACACTTGAAAATTTCTTGGTCAAGACTATATACTTATCTTGCTGTCATTTGCAGCCTAGGGGTTGGACAGTGGGTGTTGGACACAGTATTACTACAGCCTTCTTATAGCTAATTTGTACCTTTTCATACCTGGCAGACCTGTGGAGGAAATTTCTGTTACCACTACCTGACTGTTTCTACACATATTCCCAAAATCCTGGGTAAAATTATGCATACAGCTTACTACCACTCCTGGGATTCGAACCGTGCCTGTTTGTGTAAAAAATATAACAAGCTTGTGTTTCATCAGAATGAGCTATTGAGAAACTGCTCCCACTTACTTGACTGTTTTCTGTCTAATACTCACTTGATTATACATTCTGAAGTTGTAATTCTGACATTCATGCATGACACATATGTCTTAAAACACTGGTTAACACAACATTAATATTCAGATATCAGATCTTGGTGCATGCAATATTTCATATAATTAATCTCCTGTTTTATAACGCCACAATCTTTGCCAGATGAGCCTTGATTGCTTAATGCTTTCAGAGCTATAGTTGCAATGCATAAACTGTACACATTTTATTTCATACAATATAAAGTAAACACAACCAGTCTGGGGTTTTGACTTTTATTGACAAGTACTTACAATTTTATTGATATATAAACTGTATTTCAGCATTACTCTCCTACGCGCTTGTTTATTCAGTACAAACCATACCCATTTTTAAATACTGCAATGTGACATAATACTCATTTTTATTTATTTGCCCTGAATACTACAAGCTAGATTGTTACTCACCAGCCTTGCAATGCAGCCTTAGCAGCCTGCTGGCATGAGCATCCAAGCTGGCAGCCCTCTCATCTGCAGCTGTACAGATGATAAGAAAAACACTTATGCATACTTAACCATCACATACACAGGCTGAACTTTGAAGAACAGTTATTGTGACTGATACTTACACATGCCTGGAGCATTCCCTGCCTGGGCATCTTGGACCCACTGGTCCAAGAGCTCCCTCTTCCACTGCTTCAAGTCAGAAAAGTGGTGCCACACCTGCTCACCAGTCCGAGGGATGCCAGTGGCACTGGTGAGATCATGGGTGAGACATTCCCAGTCCTCCACTTTGTATTGGGAGCCGTGGTACTATTCCTGCAGCAGTCTCATGTCATGGTTTTCTACAAGGAGTCTGACCATGACAATGGACTCCTGAATACCCCAGCTCTGTGCCTGCAAGTGCAGAACTTCATCAACACCAGCCATAGTCCTTACAGTGGGGAGCTACAACTGGTTATGAACTGTATTCCCACCTGCGAGGATTTCCCACCCTTTGCCGTGATTGGACAGTTTTGAATATTTGAGCTAAGCTAAGTGCCAGGCAAACCTGCTTAGCATAGGTAAGAATTGCTTAAAGGGGTAAATGCTAAGCCCTGTTTACTAGTATGCAAATCCTCTTAGCTATGTCAATTCTTGCTAAGCGTACATATTTCAGCAATGCTTACTTCAGCTAAGCACAGCTGAGCTCAGTTTAGCAGTGCTCAGCTGTTTTTTATGGACTTTCATTAGTATTATTACTTATTATGATTATTATTATCATTATTATTATTATTCTCATTTCATGTACTTTCATTACATTACATTCTTTTTGGCTGTACTGTCTGGGACACTTGTGTTTATGAGGAGGTTTCACATCTGTGCTACAATTACACCATACATTTGGACCTGCTATACTACCCTGGTCAACAAATGTGCAATATTCACTACCTATTTATAAAAAATATATTTTAGCCATGTTTCACATATGAAAATGAATGAACAGTTTGGGGGTTTGAACCATGACTAACTGCATTTTAAGCAAATGCTCTAACCACTACACTATTGCACATTCACTGCTTTTGTTTTATGTTTCTATTTAACTCCTTTAGATGTTTAAACTCTGCTATGCATAGATGTACATCTGCTCAGCTATGCTTAAACTTTACTGGGAACAGAAAAAAAAAATTTAACTTTGTGTTCTATTTTTATTTTACTTTAGGGGTATGCACATTGCTTTTTGCCTGTTAGGGTAGGACATCTGGACAAAGCCTGACATGATGGGGGGAGAAATAGGGACAGATTTAAAATATTGCTCTGGCCAACTTAGAAAGTTGATAGAATAACATGCTTTGCATTGCCATGACTTTTTTGAAGGGTACAATGTCTGAAACTGCATTGTCAATATTTTCCGATTTCACTCTTTAATGATTTTACACTCTTTTGCAAGCCAACCATCTCATATGTGGAGTGGACCACATTTATGAGACTAATATCTGGCATTCTGCTAATATCTGTATGGTTGAGGGGTATGTGTGTACATTTGCACACATTTTCTAGTTCTGCAGCATGCAGAAGTGCTGTACTGCCTTAACAATACAGGGGGCATGTCTCAGAAGTGACACCCCCCTGTATTGTTTCCTCTTGCCGTTTTCATTTTCAGTGTCCACAGACACTGACAATGTTATTTTCTACATGTCAGTGTCCTCAGACACTGACTACTGGCATAATATTATAGCTAAGCTCTAATATTTTGCCAGTACAGCTTAGAAAGTGCAATATGGTACTTTTTGAGTTCAGGGGGCGTGTTTAGTGTCCGTGCACTACTCGGACACACCCCATGCACTAGTACACAGATTGTGTCTCTGTAGAGAGTACAGCAGTGTGCCTTCATGAATATGCAAGGCACGCTGCTGCTCTACATGGACACAGAACACTCCGTGCAAGAGTAGCTTATTCTTGCACGGAGTGTTCATGAATCACGGGGAATGAGTAATATAGTAAAATAATGAGTAAAAAAAATTCTGTTTACCATTGATCAATGAACTTAAAAAGAACAATATTAAAGCCACTTTGGTGTTTCCAGCAAAAATCAAAGTATTTCTTTCTGAATGAACCAAAATATTTGACATACAGGAGGAGGCATCCACTTAATAAAATCCTTAATACTGAAGAAATGGAGTGGACGCTAGAAGTCTAAATCTCAAGATGCACTTGCTCAAAGTACTCCTCAAAAATGGAGAACATCAACATCTGTGGTAAAACTGAGACCTGGTTTAAAGCAGCAGAAAGCACCCCTGCACTACCAGGCTATAACTCATTCCACACCTTTCGTCCCCAGAACATGGACTGAAGCTCCAAAGGCTGTGGTGTCTCCATATTCATAAAGGATATACACACCTTCAGGCTAGTAGCCCAACATAACACATCCAAGATATTTCAGGTACAACTAACATTGGATAAGATGGCGATTCAGGTCGTAGCCTGCTACAGGTCCCCAACCATGTCCCAAGAATCTCACTTCACGTTCCTCAGCACCTTGGAAACTATTAGGATCCAACTCAATAATCTCATACTAGGTGACTTCAACTACCCATCCATCAACTGGGAAAACTACTCATGCACTAATACACTGGCCCAACTCGTCCTGGAATTCATCAGTTCCAGTGCCCTGGACCAGCCTATTCTTACTCCCACTATAGGATGCAATATCCTTGACCTGGTTATTATTAACATGGGCAACCATTGCTGTACACCAGTAGTCAGTTCTTCCCTATTTAGATCTGACCACAAACTAGTCATCATGGAAATCCGCATCTCACCCACACCCCCTGCAAAGATAACCACCATGAAAAACTTTTGAAGAGCTGACTTGGGCTCCTAAAAATAGAGGTGGCTAACTTCACAGCACCCATGTCAATGAAAAATAGATGCATGACTGCCAAATCATACATCAGTGCACTGTACGAACACTTACATAAATGCATGAAACTAGCCATACCCAACAGAACCAAGATGCTATCCTGCAAAAAAAAAAGGAAGCCAATCTGGTGGTCCCCTGCCATTAATAAATTCTACAACAGAAGGAAGAAACTGTTGCAGAAAAAGGTGAATTCCCAGGACTGGAAAATCTACCCTACTAGCCTCAACAAAAAGTTAAGATCCCTCATCAAAACCTCTAAAGCCAGCTATGAATGCAGAATTGCAGCAGACACTAAAAACAACCACATAGCCTTCTATAGTTATATCAAGAATCTCCACGGCAACATCCAGTTTTGCTCTGAGTTACTGCAAAATGGTACCTCCTATACTGAGCCAACAGATATTGCCTTCATACTGGCCGACAGATTCAATGCCTACTTTACCCCTCTCTCCCCCCTAAAGGACCAATCACAATACATGAGGAATGCTAGGCACCCAGCATTACTGCAGCACACGTTAAAGCTGAATTGTCCAAGCCCAAGAATACAGCTCCCATGGGACCCAACAATATCCTTGGATGTGTTCTACATGAACTACAAAGGGAACTGGCACCACATCTGCATGCCCTGTTTAATCACAGCCTCACCTCAGGCTTTGTCCCTACCGAATGGCACACTGCTACAGTCATCCCTCTCCATAAAGGGGGAGCAACTTTAGACCCTGGGAATTATCACCCCATTAGCCTGACAATACTGATATGTAAGGCTATGGAGTGCATCATCGTGGACCTAATTAACAAGGATATAGGGAATCTCCAAACTCTAGATCCCATGCAATTTGGTTTTGTGAAAGATAGATCATGCCTGCTCAATCTAGTTGACTTCTTTGAGTCTGTCACCTGAGCTGTGGATGAGGGCAAGGCAGTTCATACAGCCTACCCCAATCTGGCCAAGGCCTTTGATACCATTCTCCACTCAGGAATTATTGATAAACTAATCAAACTAGGCATCAACCCCTATATCACTAGATGGGTTGCAAATTGGCTCACAGATAGAACCCATAGTGTGAAAGTAGCAGATTCCAAGTCAGACTGCGGTCTAGTCACGAGTGGAGTCCCACAGGGATTGGTCCTGGGTCCTCTCCTGTTTGGCATCTACTTCTCAGAAGTCCAAGCCAACATGTATGGACTCTGGCTGACCAGGTTTGCAGATGACTGCAAGCTGGGAGCCATTATTAACTCCCCAAGTGATGTAGATATCCTACAGAAAGGCCTCACTGAGACCAATGACTGGTGTTGAAACCATGGACTTAAGTGTATGTCAAAAAAATGCATTGCCATCCCCTTTGGGAAAAACTCAGTTCCCACTAATTATCACATCAATGAGAGCCCACCGAACACTGAAGGTGGTATAAGAGATCTGGGGACAAAGGTTGACAGCAACCTCTCCTTTGACCACCACATTGCCACTGTGGTCAAAAAGTCCTTCTATGTGGCACATCTCATTACCAAGCGTTTTGCATCCAGGAAGAAAGAGGTCATCCTCTCTCTCTCTACTCTTTCCTCATTAGGCCAGTCATCGAATTTAATGTCCCATTTGGTATGTACCTCACTAGACACATGCAACAGCTGGAAAGGACACAAAAGTACCTCACAAAGAGGATCCTAGGCCTTAAACACATGTCCTACATGGACAGACTCAAAAAACACCAGCTATTCTCTGTCTCATATCATCTACTAAGATGTGATCTCTGCTTGACTTACAAAGCCATGTCTGACCCAGCTCTGTTAGAAATGCTACATCTAAGGAAATCCCAATTCCTCTGCACCACATGCTCCAGAGACCTCAACCTCATTACCACAATCAACAGAACATGCTGGAGGGACAGGTTCATAACCCAGAGACTGCCCATGCTCTGGAATAGACTTCCCATACATGTCAAGCAGATAACCTCACTGGCTGTCTTCAAGAGAAATCTTGATGAGTGGATGGGAAATAGAAAGTTCACCCTGGGGATCACTCCAGTGGCTCTACTTGATAGAGGCACTGGGAACAAATGTTGGGTGGCACGATGTCGGGGCACTTCTATGGGCTAGGCTTGTAAAGGCTCCAGGGCCATTAGCCTAGTACACACCTATGAACCTATGAACCTATAGAAGAGTATATCCCCAAGACACAAAGTGAGCTGAAGTCCTGGAAAACTACTTCTAAAATGAAAAACCTTAACAATAAGTGACTTTTATTCTCTAATTGCAGGACTTTTGCTTTCTGAAACAATCGATGTGCCCTTTAAGTAAAAGGATAAACTTTAAAACATATGTAATTATTTATTTATATTTTAAGCTAAAATATTTTTTCATGATGGGGAGGAATATAAATGTTTAGTTTTACTGTTGTACTATATGTACAGTAAACAACTTAAAAGTTTAGCTAAATTAAATGTATTAAGTGTATTTTTAAATGTTTAACAAATACTTCCTGTAAGAGAATGTCATTAAATTATAAGTGATAGACTGAGTAACTTTAAGACTATCCCCCAGATTCAATAAAGTTCGTGTAGGAATAGTGTTATTCCTACATGGAATGAATGGTGTCTGTGTTTGCATCCCCCTATCAGCAGCGCGTCTTTCATATTAATGAAGGCATGCTACTGAGATGGATCTGTGGACATAAACACTGAATGAGTGCAGGGGGCATGTTGCAGTAGTGCTCGAAGGTCCATAACACATCCCCTGCATTGTCAAAGTGCTGTACAGCACTTTTTAAGTGCTTTCAGTGTCTGCAGTCACTGATAGCAGGGTCTGTGAATGGAATGCAATGCAGGGAGTGTGTGACAAGATCTGTAATCCCCCCCCCCCGCATTGTCAAAGTGCCATACAAATCTTTTTAAATGTTGTCAGTGTCTGCGGACACTGAAAGCAGGATCTGTGAATGAATGAAAGGCAATGTGGGGGGTGCGTGACAGGAACAGTAATACATCCCCTGCACTGTCAAAGTGCTGTACAGCACTTTTTAAATGCTTTTAGTGTCTGTAACCACTGAAAGCAAATGAATACAATGCAATGCAATGCAGGGGGTGGGTGACAGGAACTGTAACACCCCCCCCCTGCATTGTCAAAGTGCCATATTGCACATTACAGTAAAAAGTGTGCCTTCGGACACATACCTCAACCTCTTAGAGCAAGAAATCTGGACAACGCCATGAAATAAAAGTGTGAGAAAGGGCCAGAAATAGGGGTACTTTTTAAATATTGCTCTTATAAACTTAGAAAGTTGATATAATGACATGTTTTACATTACCATTGATTGTCATGAAGAGTATGTGGCCTGCAACTGACATGTGGATAGTTATATATTGAGATATATCTATTTAAAATGGTTGTAAGAAATATTTTTTTATAATTTATATGTGAAGTTTAAGCATAGCTGAGCATGTTTGCACGTTGAGGTGCTTTCCTCAGCAATGCTTAAATATCTTGTAAGAGTTAAATAGAAATGTATAGGTGAAATTTTCAATGGTGAGTTAGCTTAGTGGTTAGAGTTCCGGCTTTATGTGCAGTAATTTATGGTTTGAATACCAAGCGAGGCTATTTATCTTTTATATGGGAAAGCATTGTTACTTTTTATTTGTTATTTTTAATGATGTAGTAATTAATATTTGTTAAGCAGGGTAGTATAACTGGGCCAAAAGCACAGTGTCAGTGGATATATGATGTGAAATCCCTCATGTAAACACAAGTGTCCCATACAGTACAGTCAAACCCCAAGGTAATGTAATCAAAGCACAAACAGGTACGTCATGTAAAGTAAAATATATACACCTAATAATATGTCACTAATTAATAATTAATGTCCAATCTGTAAATATTTTTTAAGTGAAAACTGAGCAATTCTTAGCAGTGCTTAGATGGTTTGAGCAGTGCCTAGAAGTATAATTCTAAGCAGCATTTAGCCCAGCTAAGCGGATTTGCACAGTGCTTACCACTGCTCAGCATTTGCCCCTTTAAGCACTGCTCAACTCAGCTTAGAGGATTTTCAAAAATGTAACAGTGCTCAGCATTTTCAAAAATGGGCCAATGATGGAAAAGGGTGGGAATATGGTTTAATTTAAACCGCATAGCTGGGAATACAGCCAAAAACTTTTGTAGTTTGATCCCTGCAGAAGCTATGTCTGGAGTTGGAGAAGGAGTATGTTTTGGGTGCAGTTTTGGAGCATTTTGGAGTCCAGGGTCATGGCTGGGCTCGCTGTGCAACACCATGATGACACACTGCTGCAGGGCCAGTACCAAGGCTCCCAATACAAATATGAGGCCTGGGACCATCTGGCACATGACCTCACCAGTGCCACTGGAATCCTACAAACTGATGAGCAGGTGCAACATCACTAAGCTGACCTAAAGCAGAGGAAAGGGGTGCTCTTGGTGCAATGGATCCAATATGCTTGAGACAGCAATGCCCTAGTAGTTTATAAGTATTTCACTCATAGCTGTACCACATTCTAGCCTGAGTATGTGATAGACAGGTATGCATAGCATAATGGTTGTTTTTTCACCTACAGCTGCAGAGGTGAGAGGTAGCAATGTGGAGGTCCATGCAGACTGACTGGCAAGGCTGCACCGAGAGTCTGGTGAGTACAGATCTATCTTGCAGCATATAGTGCAATAAATAAGAAAGAGTACACTGTTTACTGCCAGTAGGTATAGTGTGTTCTGAGTGTACTGAATAAATAAAGTTTGTCAGACCAATATTGATCTACAGGATATGCAGTACTACTGAATGTAGAATCTCAACTGTAAGAAAGCACTATGTCATGGTACTGAAATAATAAAGATTTATATTACACACTGTTGTGTTTTCTCTGGTATGTTGTTGAAGAAATAGAATGTGTACAGGTGCTTCACAGCAAATATGGCTTTGACAGCATGCATTAAGTTATGTTGTTCTGATAACCAGCTGTTATGCAAAACTGTAGATTGTAGAGCTGTAAAACAATATATAAATGAAATATTAAATATGACCTGCACTAAGCTCTAAACATTGAATAGTAATGTGTAATGTATTATAGTGTGCCCCCTGCAGAATTGTCTTGTGTTATCCTTTGCATTCCAGATCATACTATTTCAAAGGATCACTACACAGCACACTATCTGTCATGCATGAATCTCAGGCACGTATGTTCAACTGTCACCTCAGTCTTTGGTGACACTTCACTTAGATTACAAGGTCAGACTGTCTACTCAAGAGTGTATTAGTCAGAATTCAGTCAACCAAGAGACCGCAGTTCCTCAACAGCTCAGTGTGATGAGAAATAGCTCTGCCATACATTTTTGCACACCCATATGATGGTTTTAATGTAGTGAGTGGTATTAAGATGTGTGAATATTTACACTCAAGTAATCTTGAATATTTGTAGAAGCAGTCAGGTAGTGTTAACAGATATGTTCTCCACAAGTCTTACAGATAAAGAAATGCTTGTAGTAACTGTATGAAGGGTATACTAATAAACTCTGTACAACTGTTCAGCTGTCCAACCCCATGCCTGCAAATGACAGCAGGTTAGATTTATATACCATGCACTCTTCCCTGTACGTATCTCTCAAGTGTCACACTGTCACAGCTAGTGGTCACTGCTGCCAATAACCTTGGACACAGATATGAATCCAGGTGAAGTATGCCAGTAGCACACTCACACAACATCAGTGCAGTGTACACCTTCTTTGTCATATATGTAACCCTGACATGTACGAGTCCTCTCTAGACATGTACCAGAGTTGTCTCAGTTTGCCCCATACCATTCCAGGTTGACAGTTTAACAGTTATGTATGTGCTACAGAAGCTATGGGCTATAGGCAGATGTAAAGTGAGAGCAGACATGTAGGGTATTCAGCAGTACTGTTGTGAAAAATAAAAGCCTATAGAGTTGTTAATGGACTTTTTTTCTCTCCCCTCACCCCTTATCTGCATCAATAATTATTATTCATATACTATGGGTATGTTGTTCTAAAAACTTAATGTTGGGACTTGTGCTCTATTATTGTTCATATATTTAATTAGTTGACATATTAACATACCTTGTTCAAATACCATTGCTGGTGGCCTGTTGCCGTAAATGTAACTGGCATACTGTTACAATTCTGACTGTTATTCGATTTATGCATGTGTTCTGTTTGCTATGCAATTGTTTGACTTCTATTGTTCTAGGTTAATTGGAACACGCACGCATGCTGTTATAACTAATCTTGAAATGTTTTGTTCATGACTAACCAATACATTTTGAAAAACCTCAACACCATAGCACATTTGGGAAGGTAGATCCCAACGGATCCACCTGTCTCACCTCATTTGGCTGTGGCACCAGGCACCAGCACATCTGAGACCCAACATGGAACTGCCTCCTCTGCTGGTCCTGCACCACCCTTGGGTGGAGCCACCTCATGTGATGGGGCCCATCTCCCCTGGGCGTGGGCATGGAGAGGAACCCGTCACCCATAGGAAGTTCTGTGGTATGGTGTGCAGGGTCATCCAGACAGAATTGGATGGATGCCTGAGCCAGAACAAATCCAGACTGGTGCACCTTGAGGGGCAGCCTGCTCCTATTGTCCAGCCCCCAGCACAGCCACCTTCGGGGCCGTGAAAGGGCAAAAGTGACTGCCCGTGGGTGAGGACCTCAGTCCCACTGTTTTCATCTGGGGGCTCATGGGCCTCTGATTCCCAACCACCCTCCCTGTCCAAGGTGTTTACCCCCCCATGTGTCATACACCCCCTGTCTGCTGTCTTGTCTATCTGCAAAAGCAACCTACCTTAGCTAACTTACCTCCCCAAATGTACCTACAACCTTTCCAAAACATCCCACTCTCACCTTAAAAAAAGGGGGCATCTGTCCCCCCCCAAAAATGTTCCATACATAGCTCTCCATTTTGTCCCCAAATACACAGACATCAATCAATTTACCCCTAAATTACTCAAGCAATATATGTCCCCCACACCCCTCCCTGTGTGGTGTGAGGCTCTGAATTCCAAATTGTCCACATCATTTACAGCTGTTGTTGCAGAAGAAATGGGGAGCTATAGTCCTAGCCTTCACCCATCCAGCACATCCCTAGCTGCCTTTCACATTTTTCCCCCTGCTCGCCCCCATTTCACCACTTCCTATCACCTTTTTTTCTTTTCTTTTTTTGAAATGAGTGTGTGTTTAAGTGGGAATAAGTAGCGATAAGCGGAGCCAAGCAGGACTAAGTGCCTCTTGGCATCACTTAGCATTGCACAAACCCGTGCAAACCCATTTAAAACTGCTTAAAACTGTTTTAATCACTCTGTCTCAATCAGCCTCTGTTCTGCCCAGCAACAAAATAACCAGCCCCGGAAGGTCCCGAATCCAGGGCTCTGTGCACTACAGTTAAAACAATGTACTGTTACATCATATGAGCTGTGGGAATTTGTAATGCTTTTTCAAACACATCATGCATTACAGTAATTTAACATTAGGGAAAAAACATAGTACTACCAAGTCTCAAATCCAGGACCCTGTGCACTACAGTCAGAGCAACATACCACTATGCCATATAAGTTATAGAAATGCGTAATGCTTTTTCAAACATATCATGCATTACAGGCATTTAGCAGTAGGGAAAAAAGATAATCACTGCCAAATCTTGAATCCAGGACCCTCTACACTAGAGCCAGAGCAATGTACCACTATACCAAATCAGCTCAGGGAAATTATTGATGAACATACCTCTCAATCTCTTATTGCAAGAAACTCGATGAACACTGACAAAATGGTGGACAGAAGCCCAACAATAGGCACATACTTTATATAGTGCAGTTATACATATAAGAAAGTTTCTAGAGTAACATGGTTTGCTTTAGCATACATTTTCTGGATGATTCGAAGTCTGTAACTCAAACCTCTGTCATTATTTAGTGCCATCAAACCTCAGATTATCAGTTATTTGCCAGAAAACAACAAATATTTCTAAGGAACAGACCAAAAATATGAGCACAAACTCGGGTCATTCTGTGAACATATGTACAGTTTTTGGTATGCTGATGCATTAGTAAAGTTGTCAGGCAGTACAGGGATATACCTTTAGGGCAAAAAACATCACTGCCAAGTTCTGAACACAGAGCCATTGAACTGCATTTAGGGCAACATACCAGTAGGCCAACTGACCTCTTGAATACAGCAACTGAGTTATATGAACAGATCTTGATAGCCAGTCACACAGTACTCTGACATATCGTGACCAAAATCACTGTGCACTTGGGCCTCTGACACAGACACAGAACCAGTATGCAGAGCAATAAATGTTGCAAAGTGTCACATGTGACTGTACACATTTCCACAGAATGCCCAGGGTTATGGCTCATATGTATGGCCTGTTCCTCATAACATTTGTGGTATTCTGCTAAATCACTGGGATGATATCAGGATGGAAGTTACTAAATAATAATACACATTTGAGTGTCAGAATTCAAATCCCTCAGAAAATGAATGTCAAAACAAACCCTGTTACTCTAGCAATCTTCTAAGGTTACGACACCAATATTTAAAATCTCTCCCTATTTGTGACACTTTGTCCACACATTTTGTCATGTTGTGTCCACATTTCCTGTGCTAAGAGGTTGAGAGGTATGCAGACATAGCATGCAAAACTGTGGACACAACACAAAATCCAAACAGTGGACAGTAATTCCACCTAACCTCTAAGATGCTGTAGCTCCAACACCTCCATAATAGTTTCCTCACAGGCCAGGAAAAGGGGCACGGCCCATATGAAGGCCTTAATTATAGCATGGTGTTGCCATGACATTGGCTAATAGGAAGGCAACCCAGCTGTTCTAGATGCAATTAGCAAATGGGAGCAACAGATTGGTGCACAACTCATCACCTCTTCATGATTAGTACCTACAAAAGGCAAGCTGATGCCTATGCTAAACAGGGCTGATACGTTCATCAAGAAGACAGACTGTGACTATTCACAACACCTTTTGTGGAGTTATTCTGAAAAAGGGGTACAGCACTATACCAGGTATGTCAAACAATTAAATATGTAATGGAATGCAGATGGGGTGATGCAGTCATGGGATTCCCTCCAGTAGAGCTCTTTTGAGTGTGTACCTTTAACTCCTAGTGGGTGTGGCTTCAGAATTTAAAAATTGAAGTTATCACCTTACATTTTTAACAAATACCCATTGACAGAGGTCATATATCAATTAAATTGTGTTTGCTATCATGTATGCTTCAAGATACAATTTTCCAATACCTTGTATGTAACATGGTTTTGGAATTATTAATGCAAATATGAACAGGCAATATTTGACGCCTAGAGGAGCAGTAGGGTGTAACTGCAGAAATGCCTGGAGATGTCACTCGGCTGTAATGAGTTAAACAGTAGCTGTCAACAACACTTTTGGGACTGTCATGTTGCATGTTATTCTGCTACCTAGCATGTACAGCCATCCCTGATGGCTATGTCTGCAGCATACGTCTGAACTGTGCAGGGTTTTTAAGAATGTACTGACATTTGCCTCACAATTTTGCCCATGTTTTCCATAAAAGTTTGTTTTTCTGGCAAATTAGTGGCAAATCTTGAAGGACTGCAGTCAGAAAATAAAGATGTCTGGTACTGCAGATGTCAGACACCTGTGAGTAGGTCACCCTACACCACATATGCACTGCTCTCTCTTATTGTGTACCTCAGATGTTCCTGGAATGTCCACATGCACCTGTAATACCACTCAAATATTTGCCAGTTGTAGACCTGGTGCTGTAATGTTGCCCATAGACAGGAGCCAGCAGCTGATATCAGTGATGTGTGTGGATACATAACAACACAGTCTGTCACAGCAGTCAGGACATTTCTGTTAGTCCTGCTACCATTTCAGGTTACTAGGCTATGAGCCATGAGCAGCCATATGCCTCAGCCACAAGTTAGCTCATGTGTATGCAAGGCAGCAGCTGATGTCCCCATCCAACAGGGACACAGGTGGTATCCCAAAGGTGTATAAGCTGTTAACCATCCATTTCACCAGGTTACACCTGCAAAGGTGTTGGTAATTACCCTGCCTGATATGGACATGGTGCCCATTCCACTGCAGGGTGATTGCGTATGACACACATGTGAGCTGCCAACAAGGCCAATCCAGGTCACTTACCAGGTGTTGTGTGTGTGTGTGTGTGTGTGTGTGTGTGTGTGTGTGTGTGTGTGTGTGTGTGTGTGTGTGTGTGTGTGTGTGTGTGTGTGTGTGTGTGTGTGTGTGCAGGCGTGTGTGTTAACACAGTGGAGCATGACCTGCACTCATGCAGCCAGCAGTCCTAGCAATGTAAGGTCACTCCTGAGGAGTATGCATGACACTGGGTAGAGGGTTGGCCTTATAGCCTATAGGTGTATGATAGATGTTTGATGGCCTGGTATTCCCTGGTGGGGAACCTCCATCCCCAGCTGCTGCATGCGCTGTGTGATGTGAATGACGAATGGTGGATTATGCACATTAATGGTCCTCAGTGGGGGGAACATGACATATCAGGATAAGGGGGCAACGCATGCTGTAATGGTGGTATGTTCACAATACTCACACACATACTGTACTGATAGATGTCAGGGGTATAATGTGGGTGTTAACGGTGGATAGGGCTAGCAAATGTGGATGTGTATGGTCTGTAGACGACGGTAGGCAATGTATGCAGTCCTGTGATGTGTTCTCCTTCATGTCTTCCAGGTGGGATGTATCGTAGATGTCACCCACCACACACAGAGGCTAAGACTGTGGTGATCTTTTAATCCCTGAGACTACATCACAAGGTACTGTTGGGGAGAAGCCAGTAGCAGGTGCAGCAATGAACTGCCCCATGGGCAGAAATGGTGGGTACCATCAACAACATTGGACACCACGGCAGGGGCTAAAAACAGGTATGACATTGTGCCACAGACTTAACATACAATGCACGGCAAAAGGCTGCAGCTGTGCCCAGGGTCTGTGCTGGAGAAGCACTACTGACACCAACAGAGGAGTTTTTCACCAACCTTGGTGGAGCCACCGCCTTTCAGGCACACATCCCCACATTTGTCATGGAGGTTGGTGGCACAGATTCAACAGCATAGAAGCATACATGTAAGGGCCCAGTGGTAATCATGTCAATACTGTAGCATTCGTAGTGGCAGCCTTTGCATACCTGAATGGATATGTCAGATGAAACTGCATTTGTGGGTGGGGTTTTGTAATGCACACAAGTGCTCATCTATTGTAAATGTCAGTGATTTGGGTAGTATCACAGCTTGTACTGTACATGTTCATGAATGCACATATTATCCTGTACCAATGCCACATGTGTGTGTATGTGTTGAGGTACATGGCTGACCTTTGTGGGAGTTAACATAAACTTTACAGATTTATCAGATGTCTGCATAGGTGCACAGCAGACTGACCATGCTGCAAATGTATTGTTTTACTGACTGAGGACTATTCGGAGGTAATATCCACCTTTTGGCTGGATGAGCTCCCTTCACCTATGTGGTGAACCACAACAATTCCTGATGACTGCCTTGGTGCCTGAATGCAACTATGTTGCCATCCAGGGTACCCAGGCCTGTCATTACAGTCTTTGTGTTTATGGGATTGGAGCTGATGAGGGACATAGTGGGGACATGTACTTGCTGTATGGCATGCTGACACTGTTATCTGCATACAGCTTGAGGCTAGGACCTTGAGAGCATTCCATATCAACTGTATGGCTCATTGCAGTCTGTTAGCAGTTTGTGGTTCAATGACAGAGTGCAAAATACTTACAGGTCACACAGCCATAGGCTGTACATACATATGTGAGTGGACCCAAATAGCATTCATGCCTATATACTTATAGGCTACTGGGGGCACCGGGTAGTCACAGGGCCTTCACATGTATACATATCGCACACACATAAGTGACAATGAATGGCTTTGCAACATTACCAAATGTGGAGTGTAGGACACCACCTGTAGTAACGTGACAGTTTGCAAGACATACCATGGCCATGACCAGTGCAACACACAGGACTTCCTCTGGTTTGCTACTATGACACCTTCTATGTATGACATTACCTTAGCTTAAACTCTTTGTCTTAACATTGAGGTGCTTCTGCTGTGTAATAATTGCTCTATGCAATCAGTACAGGACCTTATGACATTTTTGTTGTCCTACACTCGTGGGACCTCTTTACTGTTTCAGTTGTTGTCATAGGTCAAGCCTTGCCAAACATAGACTGCAACCTGCAGGGTGCTACAGATGGTGGCCATACCTGTGACCTCTGCATATGTCTGCAGTTTGTCCTGATGTTTGATGCATACTTTCTTACCATCTGTCATAAAATGTGGTTTTCTGGTGAACTGTGAGAAAACCATGACAGCCTAACACTGCAAATTTATGACAGCTATTGACATGTAATGATGCATACATTTTCGAAAGTGCGTTCACATACACAAGTTGTTCTGCTATCTACTTTCCATGCATGTCACAACAATATATGAAGGTTGTGTTCAATGTTTCATGTTTGTCCCATTTTTCCAAATAGATTTAACCAGATGTCTTTCTGTGTGCTGTTGAAAGGTATGCTGGTGGCCATAACACAGATAGACTGCTCCAAGGGGATGCACTTACATCCATACATATACACATACACACACACACACACACACACACACACACACACACACACACACACACACACACACACACACACGCATGTACACACATACGCACACACACACACACACACACACACACACACACACACACACACACACACACACACACACACACACACACAAACAGACATTAATGACCTGCCTTTGCTGATAGCAGAACCTAAACCTGCCTAGTTGTACAAACAATACTGCTGTATAAATAACACACACACCACAGAGCTACTATAGTGTTGCAGTGTCTGCCACTACTATTCAAGTGGGCGGCAATTGCAAGGGCTGTTAGGATTGCCAGTGGTGGGTTCACAGGCCCTTAACATGGTATAGCCATCTGAAAAAAGACACACAGTTGTATGAGGACATGCACTGAAACACACATGCATACAGACTTCATACTTTTCCCATTATATGACCTACCTCTGTAGTTATGTACAATACAGACTGATATGACTATTGCATGCTCCATAGTGCCTTTGTGTTAGAAAATGTGTGAATGTGCTTGTAATGCAGATGCCATCAACTGACTCTTTAAAGAAATGCCATGAGGAGGGGGTCAACAGGCTTTAAAATGGTATAACCACACACAGGGGAAATGCTTGACACACAAACACTGGTATAGTTGTCTGCATTGAAATTCAAACACCTACCTATCTACATGTATGTACTATAGTGCTGTTTATTTATCACATGCACCACAATGCCTGTGGGGTGATGAATGTCCAAAGGTACATCTAAGGCTAATGACTTCAGCAGCCCTTGTGAAGTAGGGTGATGAGAAGTGTACTGGGTGGAACAGCCCTCAAAATGGCATAACCAACACACACATGATATGGTTCTCACTCACACACATGTAGTATCACAGTTATCAGTATTGTGATTAGAACCCCTATTTATCTAGTTATTTGCATTACAGTGTTATGCAGTTATTGCATGTACCACGGAGCTTATAGGGCTGAAGAGTGTCCAGAGGTACATCTAAGGTGAATGACATCAGCAGGTCTTCTAAAGTTGGGTGACGGGAAGTGTACTGGGTGGAACAGATCTCAAAATGGTATAAACAACACACACCCACACGATGTATGGTTCTCACCCGCACAAATGCAGTATCAAGATTAGAACTCCTACCTATCTAGTTATTTGCATTACAGTGTCACACAGTTATTGCACATGCCATGAAGCTTATAGAGCTAAGCAGTGTCCAAAGGTACATCTAAGATTAATGAATCAGCAGGTCTTCTAAAATAGGGCAATGGGAAGTGTACTGGGTTGGAACGGCTTCAAAATACTTTAACCTACAAACACACACACTAACCAGGACTGAGATTAGAACCGTTACCTATCTAGTTATTTGTACTATAGTGCTACACAGTCACTGCATGCACCACAGAGCTCATAGCGGTGATCAGTGTTTAAAGGTACATCTAAGGTGAATGACATCAGCAGGTCTTCTAAAATAGGGCAATGGGAAGTGTACTGGGTGGGAAAGGCTTCAAAATACTTTAACCTACAAACACTTGCACATTTGCCAGGACAGAGATTAAAACCCCTAACTATGTAGTTATTTTAACTATAGTGTACACAGTTACCGCACATGCCACAGAGCTTATAGAACTGACAAGTATCCAAGGGTGGTTCTAAGGTGAATTACATCAGCGGATCTTGTAAAGTAGGGCAATGGGAAGTGTACTGAGTGGGAAAGGTCACATAATACTTTAATGTACACACACACACACACACACACACACACACACACACACACACACACACACACACACACACACACACACACACACACACACACACACACACACACACACACACACACACACACACACACACACACACACACACACACACACACACACACACACATACACACAGATACACACACAAAGGTGGGCGATGTGATAGTACAACCCTTACCTCAGTACTATTACACAATGGAGATCACCTTCATGCTGATACATGCAACTGGTTACAACTGGTATGCAATTGTCCACAGCAGGGCATCACTCTATGCCTTTCAGTGTATCCCTGTCTATGACTCACTCTGTGTGTGTTTCGCCCTATGTGTCTCTCTCTATCACTGTCTGTCTCTCTCTTCTCCATGTCTATGTGTGTGTATGCTTGAAATATTGTTATATGTTGCCCATATATATGTCTGTGTATCACAGGCAACAGATGCAGATATATCACATATGGGGCACCTACAGTTAGCTGAGGGTAATCCTGTCTGATGTGTGTGGGTAGAGACAGTTAAGTTGTACATAGCTGTCTGTATGCAAAGACATATATGCACAATGCAGTCATATAGCCCAATGTGGGTTTAGACACGGGCGGTAATTCTCTAAGTGTAGGAGCATGCCCAGTATGACCTTCTATAGTAAGAGTGTGACTCCATTCCAGAGGTAGTTGAACTCTAGCCCAAGGTTTTGTATGCTACCACCATACCTCGCAGCCCATTGGTGCAATAAATCTGGAGATAGCCTGCCAAAATGGGGGGACAATAGCCTAAACATAGGGAGATACTGTAAGTATTGCTTTTATAAATGTAGAAAGTTGTTAGAGTAACAGGGTTTGTTTTAGCAGACATTTTCTAACATACATGACATCTGACACTGAAATGTGTTATGTCATTACTTACTGACAGAAATCCTCAGATCATCATAGTGATTTACCTGAGAAATACAAGCTGTATAATGCACAGGCTAAAATTATGAGCCAAACTATAGATATTCTCACCCAATCCAGCCAGTTGAGAGGTGTGGCTACAGCTGATTGGCTGATGAAGCTGTGTAAACAGTCCAGCACCTCAGTGATATACTGGCTGGGGAGCTCCTGCTTGTGTGGTATTCTTCTTAACTGAAAAGTCATATCCTGGTGTGGGTACAGAGTGCATTCTACTGAGCAGAGATGTCCATTATATGTGTGGTATATTCCACATAGCACTGTGATTTCCAGGTATGTCAGTGGCAGAACAGTATAGAGTAATGTGGTGAACCACTGACAGACATTTGTTTATAGGTTGATAGTTGATATGAGGTTACTAGACCATTGGTCTTGAAACCCTTATAACCCTCGCAGATGAGAGTGTAGCCCATGTTAAGACATGTCAGCAGCCAGAGCGCCTGTCCAGCAGGGACACAGGTGGAATCACAGGACTGTATTTTCTTTCCCATGTACTTATACAGGGAGCACTTCACAAGGTGTATTGAGGTACTTGGCTTGATGTGGACAGGGAGTGTATTCCACAGATGGGGGAGTCTGTTGGACACATATCTGTCACACCAAGCCCTATTGATATCACAGACCAGGTTGATGCTGCGCCGACAGGTTAATCGAGTGGGCCTTGACTTCCAGATGTGCAACAGTCCCATCAAGGCAAGGTCTGGATTGCTTTGTATGCCAAACAGAGGTCAATTCTGAGGACTCTCTATGGAAGTGAGTAGAGGGACAGTACTTTTAGCCTATCTGTGTAGGGTAGGTGTTTGAGATCCTGCATTCTCCCAGTGAGGAGCTTCTGTGGTCTCTCCAGCTGCTGCATGTGCTTCGTTAGGTACATGCCAAAGGGGAGTTGTACAAAATAAGTGGCCTTGTAAGGTTAGAATACATGGATCTTATGACCTCTTTGTCCTTGGATGAGGTACTCTTACATTTTAGTTGGCCCATCTATGAAGAATTATGTACAATGGAAGCAACATGGTGCTCAGAATTGAGGTTGCTATCAACGTGAGTGGCCAAATGCCTTACTACAAATTTTGTATGTAGGACATTGTTGTTAATGTGATAATATGTGGGGACGTCAATCTCCCCAAAGGGGATGATGATGCATCTGCAGGTATTCAGTTTGAGGCCATGTTTCTGGCAGCAGTCATTTGATTTGGTGAGACCCTGTTGTAGGACATCCACATCACTTTGGGTATTGATGACTGTTCCCAACTTGCAGTCATTTGCCAACTTGGTTAGCCATAGGCCAGTGTTTTTGGCCTGCACCTCAGGGAAGTGTTTCCCATATACTAGAGGCCCCAAGACCAATCCCTGGGGTATGTCACTCATTATGTGTGTACTGCTTGAGTTGTCTACCTCTATTATGATTACGTGGGTTCTATCAAAGAACCAGTTTGCTACCCATTTGCCTAGTTAACAGAGTTAATGTACTATGGCCAAGTGGGGAATAGTGTGTAAGGCATTGGCCAAGTCAAGGTGGTCGATGTGCACCATCTTTCCCTCATCCATGCTTTTGTTGGCTGTCTCAGGAAAGTCAACCAGATTTCACTGACATACCTTCCCTTGAGAAAAGCATACTGCGTGGGTTCAAGTATTTGCAGTTTGCCAATGTCCCTGTTAATGAGGTCCATGATAATTCATTGCATGGCCTTGCATATCAGGCTAGCTAGGCTGATGGATCTTTAATTTCCTGGATCAGTGAACACTCAACCGTTTTGTAAAGGGATGACAGTGGCTGTCTGCCACATGGCTGTGACAAAGGCAGTACTCAGGCTTTGGTTGAGTTAGGTGTGTAATAGTGCTGCCAGTTCATGCCTGAATTCATGTAGGTTGCAGCCTGGGATGCATTCCAGTGTCATGGAGGCTGTCCTCTCTACTTTCAGAGGGCAGTGATGCCCTGTTTCCTAGTGATAATGGTTGGATGGTCAGGTACTGGGGATGTCCTGCTTTACTAATGTTGGGGGGGGGGGCAGAGATGTGACATTTCTGCTGAATCTGTCAACAAGTACATTGGCTATATCTACAACATTTGTGTATGTGGTGTCCTTGACCAATAGTTCTGCACAGATCTGGGAGCTTTCTTTAGGAATGCAGACATATGTGAGGAAGGCCTCATGACTGTCTGTCTTAGATGTGGGCAATTTGAACTCAGAGTTGTCTTTAGAGGATTTCACTGGTGCTCTTATTTGTTTGTTCAGGCTAAGGGGTGATTACTTCCATTTGTGCACCTGCTCCTTTTCAGTACTGGACAGCAATGTTATCCTTTAGTTATATAATTCCTTTATTGCAGATGTTTCTAGACAGGTTTACTATCCCTTGTGGATGATGATGTTGTCCTGTCAGGTATTCCTGATCCAATGCATCTCTTTATATATGCTGGTATAGTACTTATGTGTACATTTAGACGTTAGTGCCTGTTCCTATAGCAGGGTAGGGAGCTGTTCAGCTATTTATATAATCCCTCTGGTGGTTGTGATCAGCTTGGGAGACATTTTCATTTTACCATGGCTAGAGGGGGTTCAGGAGGGATCGTGATATCAAACATGACCACTTTTTTGTCAGATCTTGCCAGGAAGGATGATACCATAGGGGTGATGCAGTGGTTAATCATGTTGGTTACTGCCAAGTCCATCACATGCATCACATCTTGTGGGGGTATCAAGTAGCTGTCCTAAGAATTTAGCATTGATAAGATGGGGGAATCTCTGTGCATTTCTGTTCTGACATGGTGGTTTTCCAATCAATGTCTGGATAATTTAAGTCAGCTAGGATCAAGGTAATGGGTTGAATCTTGATAGATTTGTAGAGGGCCAAATATATGGGGGGGGGATATCCTGAGTCAGATATGTTAGCCTGTAGTTACCTATAATTTGCATAGGGGTCTTGTCAATGGTTAACTTTACTTGTAGTGTCTCATGTGTGTCAGACTGTTTGACCAGCCTGGAGGTGTGTGTCTGTCCAATATATATTTATACTCCACTTCCTTGGGGTCTGGCTGTGTGATAGGATGAGTGATCAGGTAAGGATGGGTTGCTCTCCATAGCTGTGGCCCAGGTTTCTGTGAGTGCACAAATTTCACCATCTTCCAGGGTTATGAATGCTTGCAATGAGTGCATTTTCCTGTTTAGACTCCTAGAGTTTAGCGGTATGGCTTTTAATTTGCATTTTGTTGAGTGTTATAAGTTGGTAATATGCATCCCATGACTTTCCCTAAAAAGGCACTATGGGGGAGACAAGGGCCTTTGCCAGAGACCTGGAGGCCAAGTGAGACAAATGCAGGCCATCTCTAGCAAAGCAGCATGGTCTGTTGTTCATATGTCCCCAGTCTGCTAGGCAGTGAATCCTCCTAGGATGGCACCAGTAAGTAAGCCAATTGTTACTGACAATCATTTTCTGTTTGTATTGATCCATTATTCTGGGTGATGGTAGAATGCTGCTTAAGGCTTGGGACATACCTGCATGGGACACATATTCAGCAAGCTGAATCATGTCTGTCTTCCTATAGTCCGGGGAGGTACATCTGATGTCATTCACAACAACATGAACTAGGACAGAGTCATAAAGGTACCTGTTGTGGTGTGACATGTGTGATATGGCAGATTCTGGCACCTAACAAACAAGTAAGCATAACTTTCTCCTTATCCAGCCTAGTGAGAGGGACATCTGTGTGTCTCACAATGGAGTCTCCTATGAGTAATATGCTGGGTTTATGGTAAGGCCTTAATGGTTGTAAGACACTGGTGTGTGGACTATGCATGTTCTGTGGTGTGTAGATTTGTGGAGTTCTCATGTGTTTTTACCTCTGAGGTGTCCTTTGGTTGGGATTTTGTTTGTTGAGGACCTCCACATGTGTGGGTGTGTGTTGAGTAGTTGTGGGTGATGTTTACTGACTCCATACACTCCAGGGAACCTATGTTACTGCACAATTTTTTCTGGTGTGCACCTTCTCCATTTGTCTGGCTAGTGGTTCCCCTTCCCCTTATGTGTGTCTCTTTGTCCTTCTGTAGTCCAGTCACAGGCTTTGCCCACAGTGGCTGCTATTATGTATTTGTCTTTCTGGTGTGAACAGGGTAGACGCAGTAACATCACACACAGTGTTATGGACTTCACACCTCTGAGTGTACCTATTTAGCAGGTTGTCCATCATTGCACCACTACATCTACTGTGATCCTCAGATGGTTTGTGTTGCTATGTTATTATGAGGCTACATGTTGGTCCTAGCTGTCAAACCGTCACAGACTGACATCTGGACAGGCCCATATATGACAGTCATACACTAGCCCACACATGGGGGACAGGGTGTTAATAATGCTCTGCCAAACATAGACAGTTTGGAGACCAGTTTGGTATTTTCTTGTTTTTTATGGGTATGGCATCTGCTTCTCCACTGTCTACCATTGATGTTTTGACAAGAACCTTTCTTGCTTTGCAAATAGTTTTGCACACAAATGCAATGTTAGAACAAGCAGAACAGATATACGAGACATACTTGTGGTCCTTCTGTGAGAGCCTGTCATTCCAGGGGTATGCATGGTGACCCATGACTTGTTGTCAGTACTGACACAGTAAGGTGGCAGCCATTTATAACCTGGAAGTACATTGACTTTCAGGTACCTGCTGTCCTACTAGGCACTGTGTAGGTTGCTCCGAGCTGTGTAGTGTCCATATGTGTGGCCCCCTGTCCCTGACTTGTCCAGCTTTCTTGCAGTAATGGATATTGACTTCTGGGCAGTGTGTACAACTCCTACCATAGGTGTAGCTGACATGCAGAATACTTGGCCATGAAGTCTTGGAACATGAAACCTGTCAATCACAGTACTGTACCAAGGCCACTAAACCACAACATCCAAGAGTAAGTGCTGCCCACTTCCTGACAGTATTAACCACACATATACATAGCTAATTGCCCCTGCATATTGTGGACATGCAATAAGTTATCAAGTTGATTGGGACAGCCCTGGGAATGTGTGCTCTACTGCTATTACCCTACAAACATAAATGTTACTGCATTTCTATGGGAACACAGGTGTGTTGGGGGTGCATACATGTCAACTGTACACATTTGCATAGACTGTGCAGATGTTGGCTTTACATTTTGGTTCCATTTAGCATAGTGTTGTGCCTGTCATGGAGAATAGTGGCATATCATTAAAGACTGAAGGATAGAATGTAATGGCAGACATTTGAGTTTCAGGCTTCTTACCATTCAGAGATTTAATGCAACTGCAAGACCTGCTGTGATATTACTGTGTAAGTCTGTAAGAGGAATATTTCATCAATGTCCCTATCTGTGGGACTTTTCCAGACATTTCTTTATGGTTTTCTATGGCTAACTTTCTAGGAGAGTCTGAGGGGTGAATATGGGACCCCAACATTGACATCCATGCATGACCTATGACCACTCAGTTTGTTAGTATCCCAAATACATTGCAGTGAGTTTTGTCACCTAGGGGATTACTGCATGCTCTGGAGAAGCCAGTATTGGGTGGACATTTTCTGTTGTCCCACATAGCTGTCAGTTGTCTGCTGCTATCCCAGTAGGGCACCCTATTCCCTTGCAAACATACAGTGATACCTTAGATATGCTACCAAAATGTATTGCTCCATTAATTTATTGTTAAGAAGAGTGACATACCTTGTGCCTGCGGCAGTTGTGAGGACAGTGCTTGAGAGCTGACTCTGTTGGATGCACAGAGTACACAGCCTATACATGGTAAAGTACAGGTAGTGTGATGTGTGTGGCATCCATTTTACTGTGTGTGCATGTTGGAGAGAGGTGTCAGTCCCTGGGTCCCTAGAGTGTCAGTGTATGTGCTATGTGTTGCCTCTTTGCCAAGGCCAGGGCATACTGGGCATGCCTACATCTGCCTACAGGGGCAGTCTCAGGCGGTTCCTCCTCCGAGTCTCCCTGTGCCTGTGGGGACGTTGGCAATGGTGGGGGAAGGCTGTGTGCCCCTTCCCTGTGATGTTCCTGCTGCAGCTGTTTCCACAGGATCATATTGTGTAACATGGCACATACTATGAACATGTGTGCGCATCTGGCTGGAGAGTACTGCAGGGCTCCACCAGATATGTCAAAGCAGAGGAACCATGACTTGAGCAGCCCAAACACACAATCTACAATGTTCCTAGTTTATGAGTGTGCCTCATTATAGCATTCTTCAGTGGGTGTGTGTGCATTTCTGATGAGTGTCATCATCCATGGTTTCAGTGCATAGCCAGCATCCCCCACGAGATGGCCATACAGGATGTTCCCCCCTGGCAAATGCCTGGTACAGCTGTGAGACATGCCAGATGTGGGAGTCATGATAACTGCCAGGGCTGCCAGCACACACATTCATGATAATGCCCTGGGCATTGCACATGACCTGGCAGTTGATGGAGTGATAGTCCTTGCAGTTAACGTACTCTCTACCATCTTCACTGGGTGGTGTTTGATGTAGATGTGAGTGCAGTCTATGGCACCCAGTACTTCTGGGTAGTGTACTATACTGTGGAAGATATGCATATTGCTGGTCCTCTCCTCAGGGGTGCAGGAGAAATAAATGTGCTCACTGGCATGTCTTTGCATGACATCCAGGAACTGGTGGAGTACCTTGGATGCAGATGCCTGTAAGACCCCAATGATGTCCCCAGTAGATCTTTGGACAGTACCTGTAGCTAGTATTCTTAAGGCTACACATACCTTTGTTTCCACTAGGATGGGTTCCCCTCTGTTGGCTCTAGGTCTGAGGTGAGGCTGGCAGAGCTCGGTGAGTTGCTGTAGTATATCCCTGTCCACCCTGTAGCACTCTAGTATCTCTAGCTCATGTAGCCCCTGAAAGGTTACCCTGGGTCTGAACACTTTTCTCCTCCTCTGTCTGAGCCAGTTGCCAGCATCATCCTCATCACTGTCTCAGTCTGTAGCATGTAGAGATGTAACAAAGCAGAAGCCACCCCTATCATTTTGTCAAGTTAAAATTCCCAAGTGTGTACTCCAATGGTGCAGAGTGTGTGGGAAAAAGCAGACTGAAGGGTGTTTGCATACTTTATACTGGTGTGCTGCAGATGCTGCCAGTGTGATTGGCTGTCTATGATACATTCCACCTGCCAGCTATCTTATTGAGGGGTTTGAATGGGGCACTGTGAGTGGCAGAGGCCTTATTAGTGATTTGTAGTTAATTTCCTTTATTCTGCTATTTCCTTTTATTTTTTTCAATTTTCTCTATGTTTAAGTTCTGTGGTGCACCATGCAAATCAGTGGAGCTAGCATAAACAATGTTGAGCAGAAAGGGCCTTCCCCTAAACACCAGCAGGTTTAGCACAGATAAGCATCCTCAGATACACCCCCTTGCTTAACTGTGCTTAGCTGAGTGCAAACAAAAGCCGCAGAGCTCCAATGCGCTTAAACCAAGCATGACACACCCCTTTTCATGTCAGCTGCTTCTTCCGCCTACACCACTGCATTATTGTTCCTACACAGTTAGGTACCCGTGAACACAGTCTCCCATTTTGCTATTCAATAAATTTAGCTCATTTATTTACTCCTACTGGCTTATACCTTAGTTACATCAATACACCAGAACTTATGTCCTTAGCAACCACTGTTACCTGTCATTGTTATGAGTCTGTATGCTGCCCAGTATAATGTTTCACATTTAATTGCCTTTTTACTATTTTTTAAAAATTGCACGATTGCATTTGTGCGCCGTTGCACTCTGTTTAAACAGCCCCATATATACAAAAAAAAAAAAAATCCTCTTGGTTTTTACAAATTTTCAACACTTTGGTCATAGGTTTGGCCATTGGCATGTCTAATGAAAATAATACATGCTTTACTTTAATCATGCCCCATTTTTATTTTTACAGTAATGTATGCGGTTACTAACTGCATACGTTTCTGCTGTGGGCACGGCTCCAACACGGTTGCCTGTCTGCTTCCTGGATCACAGATTCACCTCATTTGCATGGTTTTCACCATCAAGTGAGGTGATTTGTATTATTCCATCGCATCCATGCTGGAATAGTGCTGGGAGGCTCGTGCAAGACCCCAGCCTTGTTTCCTGAATTGCAAAGGCTCCGAACTATGTGTTCGAGCCATGCCACTATGCCTACATGGCATGTAGGCTTTATTGAATTACCCCTATATAAATTTAAAAAAATATTTTATTTGTTTAGTTCTGGTATCTTAGAGATTTTAAACTTATGATCTTCTTGGTCTTTATTTTAGATGACAAAATATATAACTACATTTAATAGTGTATTGTTTTTGACTTATATATAATATTATATTAATTATTTGTAAGTCAAAATAGCTTTTAGATAGGTTTTGATGAACATTTAGGTATTGGTAGGTAGAGGGATAGTATAGTGGTTTGTCTATCTGACAGGCAAACTAGGAATGCTGGTATCCATGGTGGGTTATGTTTTATTGGCAATATATACACTAGTAGTTATAGACTTATATTACTAACACAGCTTTTATTATTGTTGACAAACATAAACACATCCACACTGCAATATTTAGAAAAACATCATTTGGCACAAAAGGTCAACTTTATTGGAAAGCAAGAACAATGTGTAAAAACCAAAAATGAACTAGCACCTCAGTATACGCCTTCAAGGTTCAAAAGTTTTAAACCCAGTAAAGTACTTAAATAGTTCATCAATTAAGAACATTACTAAATAGAAAAATAGAACAATAGAATGTACCAGAATGCAAATGAATTTAAATGAAAACATAAGGCAAACATAGTTCAGTTGAAACAAATGAGTTCATAGAATAATAATTGTAACAAGAATAATAATAACAATATGTCAGTTGAATACAAAAATACAGATATCCTAACTTCTATAAAATGAGGTTCCAAGATACTTCCAAAGCTGTTATATTAAATATTTCATAAACCATTCATTACTAAGGCCCTTTGGTTGCAAAGTATCATAAGTGAAAATAAACCAACCCCAGGATTCAATAAAGTCCATGTAGGTTCCGTGTAGAGCCTACACAGAATGTATTTGTGTACATGGCCATGGTTCCCCTTTTGGTAGGGCCCCATAATATTAATTATGGCATGTGCCTAAGGGAGGTCACAGAAACACGGATACTGAATCTGTGTAAGACTGACAACACAGCCACATACCTTTCAGCCTGTTAACCTTGACCGTAAAGTATACAAGGCATTTTATTTCATTAAATTGGATTTATTTTATTTTATTTTTTACATTTATGTGTTTGTGCAGTGCAGTGCATTATTTAGCTATGCTTAGCTTTGTGCACCTATACATCAGACATCTGCTAAACATCAAAAAAATAGAAATTGGATGCATTCAATTTAATTTTTTTTTATTTTTACCTGCTTGTTTGTACAATGCATCGTGTTAGTTAGCTATGCTTAGCACTGCACACTCATGCTTTAGACATCTGGTAGACATCTGGAAATAGAAACCGGATAGGTTAAATTTTAATTTTTGTTTTTTTTTGGGATTATGTGCTTGTTTGGATGATGCACAGCATTATTTAGCTATGTGTTGCATGGGACACTTAAGCAATACACATCCACTAGACAGCTAAAAATAGACACTGGATGCATTCAATTGTAGTTCTGCAGTGCTTAGCAATGTGTAACCCTGTGTAGCAAAGCTGCACTATGCTTACAGTCACCTTTGCAGTATATCTGAAGGCATACAAGCTCCTTTCACTATCCCAGTGGCTAATTAGGTTGAGTCATGACCTACAGTGTAGTAGGTCCTGGGTTTAAGTCCTGGGCAGTAATACTTTTTACATATAGAACTGTGAGACTGTGTCAGGTGACTGAAACATTGGTTTACTTTCAATTACTTAATTGTTACATTTAGAAAGCTAAGCAGCACTTAAACATGGTCAATGGTCTTTTCTAGTTTGCACATTGCTAAGCTTTGCATAAACATGGTTTGTGCAAGTTTGTGCAATGCTAAGCGACACAGTACATTTTAAAATGTTACAGTATGACATGCAAGGGTAGGAATGCAGCTTATTTAAAGGCCAATAGGCAGGAAATTCACATTATTCCTTGGAGCCTGACCTTGACTGTGGATATGGCTGCTGTTGTGGGGTAAGGTGTGTGCTTTAGAGCACAAAGGTGGGGAGTCCAGGGTTTTCACTACTCTCCTGGTAGAATGCTGCAGACCCCCTGCAGTTCCAGGGCAACTACTAGGGCTCAGAGTATAAGTCTGAGGCCTAGAATAGTTTGGCCAGGGACCTAACCAGTGCAACTGGTATCCCCCACACTGGTGAGCAGTCCTGTTACCACTCTAATGACCTGTATCATAGGATGAGGGGACCCTTGGACACCTGGATCCAAGAGGCAAGGGATGGGCACACACCACAGATATGTAAGTATATTTTCCAGTAATTTATAAATATACAAGCTGAATCTATGCAAAACTGGTATGCATAATGGTTTCATTCTCTTACCACAGCTGCAGATGTGAGTGCTTGCAATGTCCAGTCTCATGCAAGGTGTTTGGCCAGGATGAGGCAAGCACATGGTATGTAAGAAAATCAATAAAGTAATAACTGTATGCATAACTTAGTAATAAAATACAGTAATTGCAGATATTGTAGCCTTAACAGTCATGCATGAAATACCTGGGACATCATACATTTTTTAATGTGTCAGTGCATACCTGAACTGGTAAAGCATGTTAAAGCAATTAAGCATTCAGTGCTGTTAGCATAGCTTCCAACCATCAGTTAATGTTGTGGTCTACCCAGATTAAGAGTCAATGTTGCGGTCTGCTCATTGTCTAAAATATGCTGTAGATTGCATTCAATAAATGAATACAGTAAATGTGTAAGTTAACAGAAGTCCTAGACAGCTACCCATGTGTGTAAATGCCAGATTTGAAGCAACATGAATCAATAAATTGTAAAAGGAGACAGTGTTCTGATAATTATTTTTTTTTAAATAAAATGTTCAGTATTGCTGCAGTCACTGCCTTTGGGCTAATCTGATACCAGCCAACTGATAAAAGTACAGTAGTCAATAATGTTTCACCATGTCATAAATAAATGCTGTGCAATACCCAGATTAAGAGTCAGTGTTGTGTTCTGCTTATTTTGTCTGACATATGCTGTAGGTTGCAGTGAATAAATTAATAGGGTAAATATGTAAGTTAACAGAACTCCTACACAGCTATGCATGTGTATAAATCAATATCTGAAATAACATAAATCAATAAAGTGTAAAATGAGACGTTGCTCTGATAATTTATTTTTTCAAATAAAATGTTCAGTATTCCTTTAGTCACTATTTGTGGTTTCTAATCTGACACCAGCCATCTTACATATGTGCAGTAGGCAATACTGTTTTAGTATGTCAGAAATAAATGCTGTGCAATACCCAGATTAAGAGTCAATGCTGTGTTCTGATCATTTTGCCTGATATACACCATAGGTTGCAGTCAATAAATGAATAGGGTAAATATGTAAGGTAAAGGAACTCCTACACAGCTATGCATGCATGTAAATGCAAGATCTGACACACCATGAATCAATAAAAGTTTAAAAGGAGATGGTGGTGTAATAATTTATTTTTTTTAATAAAATTTTCAGTATTCCTGTTGTCACTGCTTGTAGGTTCTAATCCCACACCAGCCAACTGAGAAATGTTCAGCTGTATAATCCGTGTACACAAACATACCTCTCAACTGTCACGATTTTTGCAGAATGTACTTAATATTGCCCCATATGTCTGGTCATCTAATTTGGAGATATATGACATCACTTAACATGCAATTTAATGGCAAATCTGTTAACAGAACACCTTGCTACTATTGTATGAGCCCACTATGTAAGAATGTTCCCTGTCATTGTGCCTTTGTACCACCATTATGTATGGCTTGGCCCATAATGTCCCATGCTAAGAGATTGAGAGGTATGTACATGGAACATCATATATACAATATAAGCAGTCAGTGTTTTCACAAGTGAAATCTAACATATCTAGAAGTATGTAGTTGTAGTCTGTGAAGTTACTAATGTTCATCTTTTGTCTCTTACCCCACGCCTTCTCTTCTTTTATTTATGAAATATATTTATGATTATCATTTGATATTATCATATCATTTGTTATTACATCTTATGTTGGCCTTATGCATAATTTAATACTGCTTTGCTTTTAAAAAACTTTCATTCACATTATTTATTGTTCTGTTCCTCATTATATTATTTTCAATTTGTTTCCATTACTCATTATTGTTTTCTCTTATCTTATTAATTACATTTGCTTGGGTTATGTTTATTTTTCCGTTATGTTTATATTTCATTTACCACAGCATGACAAGGTAGGCTGGTTCCCAGTGATCCACCTATCTTGACTCCCCTGGTGGCACCCCCTCTGCTGCCTCTGTACTATCTGCTCCATTGGGTAGCTCGTCCTCACAGGCTGGGGGTGGTCCCCTTTCTGGGAGTGGAGGTGGAGGGGGTGCTTTAATCACCCAAGATCAACTGCCAGACATGTTGCGTAGGCTTGTGCATCAAACTATTGGTGCATGCCTACGCAGGATGGACATCATGCTGTCCATCTTGGTGGGGCAGTCTCACCCCAGGTGCTGGCATCGACCACTGCCTCTACAGGAGCAGTGATTTTGCAGTGCTGACAGTCCCATGGGTGTGGACTTGAGTCACACTGCTATAGTGTCTGATGTCCATGGGACTGGGATTCCACAACACCCTCCCCAACCAAGGTGTTCAACCCCTCTTGTGTCCAACACCAACCCTGTCTGCTGTCTTGTCTGTCTGCAAAAGCTTCCTCACCTTCCTCACACATAACTATGTCCTTTCCCCAACATACCGTTCTCTCTTTAAAACACATACACAGCTCTCCATTTTTCACACATGTCCACTGAACACACTTAATTTGGTTCAATTGGCTTTACAACACACTTATGTTGTTGTCACCTCTCTCTCTCTGTGGGTGACAGTCCAAATTCAGCTAAAAAAACTTTAATGTGCAGAGTTGTTGTCATTGAAGAAATGAATAGCTATGGTTCTTTCCTACACCCTTCCTGCACATACCTATCTACCACTCACTAAGTTTTCCCCCTGCTTGCACCACATTTCACCACTGTCCTATTTCCCCAATCTCTCTTTTCTTTAGATAATTTTTGCACAATGCTGTGTGTATGTGTCCTATTTCAAACCCAATACCATTGCACCTGAAGAACAGTGCATTAACCCACCAAGCCACACTGCCAGTTAATTAGCATAGCTGTTTTAAGAAAAACATAGCAGTTGTCATTTTCTCATCATGAAGCATGTTTAAGTGATGCTGTGCATTGCACCGCATCATGCAAATCTGCTAAAAAAATTAATGGAAAAACAGGAGTTTAACTGGGAATCTGATAGAGAAATACATCACTATAAAGCCATACACATAATAATAGATATAAGTGAGGTATGTAATAGCAGGTAAGTATGCAATTATATCTACAACATGTAAAAATACACCTGCTATAACAGTGATTCAGTAGCTCAATCTATTAAATGCTTTGCAAACATTAATTTGTGGTCCTGGGTTCAAATACATCTGTGTCTATCATTTAAAATACATATATGTGTACATCACCATTATAAATTCTGATATGTATGAATGTATCAACACCTATATTTCCACCCAAAGCAGTACAGATGGAATGTCTTCTTCTAAATATTGGAAGTCAAAGGCCTATAGATAGGATCACATTTAAACTATGCCTATTACAACACTAGAAAGTGCATAGAATTTCAGATCATGCATTAGTATGAATTCTCAGTGGATTTTGAAGTATGTAATTCAAATGAGGCCCAGTAATATCAAACTACAGCTCAAAATGATTTATTAGTTATATTACAGACAACCATGGCTGCACAAGTAACATAGATATATGTGGAGGTTGTGCTAGAAGCAAGGGTTGTCAGCACACACATTCCACATGACTACCATGGCATAACACATAACTTGGAAGTTATCCAACTAGTTGACATAATGGTTAATGTATCCCCTACCTTGTTCTAGGACACACCAGGGATGTTGACTTTAACTCTGTTAATGATACCTTTGGCTAACATACTTAGCTTAAACATATTCCTTAATTTCCAGTGGGACAGGTTCCCTCAATCAGGCTCTAGCTGTACATGAAGGCTGCCACAGGTCCCACAGTTACTCTTAAGTGTTGTTGTTATTCATATTCTGGAGTCTCTCTGACTATGCCTATTGCCTGCAGCAGCATCAGCTTCAGCCTGTAGCACACACATCTGTATGTAAAAAGTAGCTGCTACAAACATTCCCTCTGTGCTGGCATAGTATCTTTACCCCAGTAATTTCCACTCCAACATAAGAAAAAGGGGATGGAATCTACATTGAGGCATTATATCTTGCTGAGTAGTTGCATGGGATTGGCTGATTATACTGCAAATCAGCTGCGTATGCTGCATGTAGCATTTCTGAACCACAGATCAGTTAAGAGGCAATCACCTGCTAATGAGAACCATTTTAAAAAGCCAAACTCCTAGCTAGGGGAACCATTGTGTATGAGAGTTAGTTTGTATGGTTAACGCATTGACCCAGTACTTATATAGGTGTATCTTTCAACAGGGGAGTACTGTACTCCATTAGGTATGTAACCATTTTGTTTCCAACATGATGCTTATGTTTGAATATACTGAGGGGGAGTGGGGATTACATCAGTAAGTCTTTCTTAGAACTGTACTGATGACATGCCATTGGTCTCCAGCTGTATTACATCTACAGAGGATGTACAGTACATCAAGGTTTTAATGTTGTGTTTTAACTAGGTACACAGGTGCCCTGGATACTTCCTCTGATAGGAGTTGTAATAGTACCCTGCTATTTGGTCGGCACTGTTGTTTTTACATATTATATGGGGGGGGGGGTCCTGCTATGGGGAACACTACAATGGACTCCTGTGCTTGGTGTGTGATCATACATGAGTATCTGTCATGACACAAACAGGAGTAGGTCACTATTGCAACTATCCTAGTTGCATCCACACCTTTTGCATGTTTGGCACATGTTGAATATGAGATGTGTAATCAAGCAGGGAATACTGATAGCCTTCCTTTATTGCTGTATATGTACATACTGCACTCCCACGTATGTGATCCTGACATGTGTTCTCATTTATTTGTATTGCAGGAGATATCAAGCATACACAATGCAGAGCACCATTTACTGAGGCAGAAAATTACCTCATCATTGAGCCTTTGCACCAACACTACCAACTCCTGCTTTCCAGAGGGAGGGCAAATAGGCAATAACATGCAAACTTGTGGGAATAACTGGTGCATAACATTAATGCTGTGGGTCACCAGAATCGAACATATGAGCAGGTGCAACACCATGCCATGGATATGATACATGCTGCACTCAGACTTGTAGCTAATGTGGCCAGAGATCGTCAAGTCACTTTTGGTGGGCCTGCAGCAGAACAACCTCTCTCAGCCACAGAATAATTCCTGGCACACCTCACAAGACAGGACAGCTTCCAGGCATCTATCAGCCAATATATTGTGGACGTGGATGCCACCCAGTCCTCTCAAGAGGAGCATCCAGGTATGCTTTGTTAGATCAGCACTGGAGTACAGTTGCATTCAGTGTGTCAAGGTTTATATAATTTTATGCAGGTGTCAGGTGTTTTATTGTGGTAGAAAGGATGTTAGCTGCGGTTATAAGCTCAGAGATTGTGACCCACGTACCCATTAACATAGCAGCTACTGTAAATGTGAGATATTTGAACATATTACCCATGTTATACTGTAACATCCAGTGCTGTTGACATTACCTCTCCCTCATTTTTTTCAGGACCATCAGGAATTAGAAGAGGCTGTGCTCCTGCTGCTGGTAAGGACAAAATGGTTTTGTCAGAGATGTAGACATAGTTCAAAATATTCGCTAAAGTGCCATCCCAGGCCTGTTGGCTGGATTGATGTACTGCCCGAATGATTGCCAAATGGACAGATATGTGCCCAATGTCCACAGTGTAGAGTCATACCTCTGCCTCATAGGTGTAACCATAGTAATTGACTTGACAGTATTGTTAGGACATTACAGATTGCCATTACTGTCATTTGTGCAGAGTTTTGCAGAATGTCAACAGTCTGCATAATTTATGTTTTGCTCATGAAATTCTTGTTTAATGAAGAATTATTTCCAAATAATTACAGATTAGGGTTAGAAAATAATGTCATCCTGTCCCACTATGTGAGGTTGGGGGTTATATAAGTCTGTAATAGTGACAGCTGTGTACAGCTTATCATATTTTGCACCATAGTACTGCAGAGCATAGAAGTGTAGGTATTAATGTATTGCTTTCTCCTTTTTGTCACAGGTGCCTGGGGAGGTTGGTCTTTGTCCCCTGCATAACCTGATGTCAGTGTCTCTCCAGACTGATGCTGATGGTGGGCAAGTTGAGGCACAGCTGGCTGTTGTAGAGGCTGAATCAGACACAGAGGTTGACATCCCTCATCCACCCTCATTGGCACTGTATGCGACCAGTATACCTATGCATACCCAGTCCCCATGAGGCTACAGATATTGGACAGTTGGAAGGTAGAGACATTGAACAGGGAAGTGTGGGCTACTGTGGCTTCAGTGACTGTCAACACTGGCCATAGTCAAACATTTGGTGAGGTTCCAGACAGGTGGATTGATAGGGGTGCTCGTAGGAGGCCTGCTGTCCCTCCACCATCTGTCACAGGTGTCTCATCCTTCATCACATGTCGCTCTGCATATGTTTAAGGCCATCATGGAGGCACAAGCATGTTCAGAAAGAAACTCCCAATGAATGCTCAGGGTTATGGATGCAGACTGCCTCCACCATTGCTGATATCCTGGAATGGTTGACTGACACAGTGAAAACAAGTAGGTCTGAGAGAGATTGCACACTATCTGTCTTGGAACACATATTGTCTGTGATGGAACATCTTGTTGTAGTTGAGTGTCGACCTTGTGGGCCTAGGTCAGCAACTACATCTGCTAAGAGTCAATGTGGCTGTGCACAATCATGCCTCCATAGTGTCAGTACATACAGCTCTCCAGAGGGGAGTATGCTCTCCACAATGAGACATAGCAGGCCATGGGCTCATGGTCCTGGATGTTCCTGTGGAGAACACATTCCTACCAAACATCAGTCACCCTAAGGCAGTAGCACAGTATCTGACCTTGGGTGAGGAGGTGCCAGTGCAACTCCTGGCAGAGCCAGTTATCATGTTCAGGGATGGAGATGATGAACTGTCAGCTCTACCATGCATGGCTCGCATCTCTCCAACATACAGACACATAGGGCTAGCACTGAGCTTGGCTGTGTTCAGGCAGACACTCACATACCACTGTCAAATTGAGGGAACCTACAGACACACAAGCAAAATTTCCATGGTCCATCTTGCCTGCTTCCCTTCCTGACTCACACACATGCTTGCCAACCTACTTGATCAGCCTAGGCCTCCTGTACCCCCATACAACACCCTGTGCAAGTGATGATAACTTTGCCACATCCCTATCATCTTTCTCATGGATGCAGGGAAATAAAGCTATGAGTCTGATGCACACGATGACTAGCTACATTAATGTGAATTTGTTTAATCCATTGTTGCTGTAGACTTGCTATTTGGACTGGTCATTTACATATATTGTACTTTGCCATTTAGAATATGTATAACAGTATTTGTGTACATTATTATGGATGCTGTTGTAAGGGCTGTGGAGTCACACAATGAAATGTGTCATTGAAATGTTTACGTTTCACTTTAAGGATTGTGTTGGAGACACTGATGGGTACACATCTACAATCGACCCATCAATATCAGAGCACAGTATTGAATGACAGCACAGGAGAGAAATGTCAACAGAAAGGTATTACAGTATAGGATCATGGTTCTATAGGTTCATATGTGTTTACTTACTCTAACGAGCACAAGGTCTTCTTTAAGGGACAAAGTCTGATACCCTTAATAAGTGTAGACAGGGTTTTGAGAGATTAAACACTTACAAGCAGGGGCCCAGGAGATTTATTTATTTATTTATTGCATTTGTTTACTGGGACTAGGTGAGCCCATTTTCAGTGGAGGCTCGGGAAGAAAAGCTCCACATACAATTAGTAAATAGATACAAGTACTAATAAAAAAACAGAGTTAAAAAAATTATACAGTAACAAGCTTGGACATACGCATAAATATTATACAGTAACAAGCTTGTTCATACATTTAACAAATCAGGTTCAAATTACAAATACATACCAGAGCTAAGCAGTATTATACAATAACAAGCTTGAACATGGTATGAGCAAAAGGTTCAGATTATATATACATACTATCCATTTACATTATGCAAGTAATTAGCATTGTTAAAGGACTTTATGCAAGAAAAAGTCAGTTCAGAGATTGTAGATTGCTCAGGGTATATACATAAGTGATGACAGTTTTTTAGATAGTGACTGTCTTGAGATTTGAGGTGTGAGAAGAGGTAGTTGTCAAGACTGAGTGATGGCTCTGGTGGTTACTAATGGAGGTGAGAGGTAGAGAAAGAAAGTGAAAGATAGCCTGGAGGGAAGAAGTGGGAATGGCAAGTGGAGTTTGGCTGTAGAGAGAGTTAGTCGACACACTGGTAAACCACAGAAAAGTGGGTTAAAGTAGGTGGAGCAGTGTTTAGCAAAATTAATTTTGGCATGAGCATAGCCAGTCTGATGAGAGATGTTGTCTAAGGGACTTCTTAAAGAGAGCAGGATTACAGATGGAGTGGATTGAGGATGGGAGAGTTTTCCCAAGTTTAGGCACAGTAAAAAAATAGAGCATTTAATCAGCTGGGAGACTGGATTTTTCCATTTTGAGCAGCGTTTTGTTTTCAGATCTGAAGGATCTATTAGGGTGATACAAAGACAGCAGGGAGGAAAGAGAAGGGCAAGTTAATGGTTTATATATAATTTTATGTTCAGTAGTTAACTGTATGTAGGTGAGATGATATGGTAGTTCAAGCCAATTTAGTTGCTGTAAGGATGAACAGTGATGTGCTGAGAATTTCACATGTGTTGCAAATTTGGCGACCTTATTATAACATGAGTTAAGTTTAATTTTCAGAGAAGACTGGATGTTGGTAAGGATAGGGCCACCATATAGTGGGAATGGTAGTAGAAAGGATGAGGCTACAGCTTTTTTGCAGCGGGGTTAAGGAAATGGCTATGTATATACAGGGTACCAGTTTCGGGTGTGTTTTTTAATATTGCTGTGGATGTGGAGGTCAAATGATAACACCTAAGAGTTTGATGCTAGAGACAACTTCTATGATAGTGCTGTTCTGGGAGTGGACAGAAAATTCATTCTTGTAAAGGGGGTGTTTTTTTTAGGGAGGTGAGTAATAGAAGCTTAGTCTTATTGGGATTTAGAGCGAGATGATTATTTGATATGCAAGTTTCAGTAAAGGCATGCTGGGTTAGTAGTTGTAACTTAGAAGTGGATTTGGCATTGCAGATAATTGTAGAATCATCTGCATATTGGATAACGGTGCCTTGGGTGAGAGTGTTATGGAAGTTATTTATGAATATGCTAAATAGAAGAGGGTCTAATATGGATCCTTGGGGTACTCTTATGGTTGTGTTGAGGAAAGGTGAGTAGGATTGTTGCCATTTAGTGGATTTCTGTCTACCAGTGAGATAGTTTGAGAACCAGTTCAGGGTTGGGGATGAGGTACCTAAATTAGAGAGTCTGGTTAGTAGAAGGGGATAGGATACTGTGTCAAAGGCTTTTGAGAGGTCAATAAAGTGTGAGGAGATTATGAAGCTGGTATCATGAGCCCTATTTACTGTGTCCATAAGAGATGAGAGCTGTATTAGTATTGTGGCCTGGCCTAAAACCATGTTGGGTGGGGGAAAGAAGTTGGTTATTAGCTGATTAAGAAGCTGGGTATGGACACATTTTTCTAATATTTTGGAGATAAGGGACAGAATAGCAATGGGTTGGAAGTTGAAGATGTCAGAGTTATTGCTGCCTTTATGGAGTGGGAGAGCATACACTTTTTTCCAGATATGTGGTATAAGGGATTCCTGAATTGATCTGTTGAGGAGTATACTGAGGGGATAAGCGATGGAGCTTGCAGATAGTTGTAAGAATTCAGCAGGAAGATTATCTGGAACATTAGTGCTATGTTTGAGTTTTTGCAGAAGTTTTTTTTTATAGTGGAAGTGGGTATGGGTGAGAGAGAAAATCTAGGTAGAGAGGACGGTGTAGATTGTGATGATGGTTGGGTTGGTGAGTTGAGGTGAGTAGGTGAGAAGGAGGTGGTAAGCTTTGCCATGGTGTCAATGAAGTATGAGTTAAAGAGAGAGGCTATCTCGGAGGGTGTTTTATCAGGGTGTGGGTATGGGTTGTTGGAGCCTGGGTGAAGTAGTGAATTAAGTGCTCCCCAGAATTTCTTTGGGTTTAGTTCATACTGGTCCTGGAGATTGTGGAAGTGTTTTTTGTTTTTTTTTCATCTTTAATGACTAGTCGCGTTACCTGATTTCATAGCTGTTTGTAGACAGTGAGGTCAGAAAGATTTTTGTATTATTTTTGCCAGGCTTTCCAAGCTTTGTCTCTAGCAGTCATGATTTGCTTTGTGGATTTGGTGAGCCAGCTGGCATGATTAGTCTTGACTCTTTTTACTCATAGTAGTGCCAAACTATTTAAGATCTTGAGGAATGTTGAATTGGAGAATTCGACTGCATCATGTAGAGGGAGAGATTTTAATGTTGCCCAATTGATGGTTTGCAAAATTTCATTAAAAGTGTCAGGTGAGAAGTGAGATAAGTCTCTGATTTGTTTAAGCTGATGATTACTTATGGCTGAGGTCATTTTACATATTACAAAGGCTGGTAAGTGGTCGCTAATACTATTTGGTAGAGTGCCATAGATGGAAATTGTATTAGGGTCAGATACTAGGATCCAGTCCAGAATTGAACCTTTGTTGTTTTTGTTGATGAGTCTTGTTATGTCAGTGATCAGCTGGGTCAAGTTATATAGGTTAATGTTGGTGGTGGTGGGGGGGTGTTGGTTAGTGATATACAGCCAATTAATGTTAATGCCCCCTAAGATGATAGTTTCATTATTAATATTGTTAGATGCTCAGGCAAGGATATCTTTTAGAATAGGAATGTTATTACCTGGGGGAATATATAAGACCATGATGCAGAGGCTTTTGCAATTATTTAGTTTTAAGAAGGCTACCAGCAGCTCAGCGGTGGAGGATTGTGGAGTGGGCTTAGTATAATGGGCTACAATGTAGGCATTGGGGTATATCAAGGCGACGCCTCCACCTTTTCTATGTGGTCTGTCAGTTCTAAGACAAGTATGGTTAGGGGGTAAGAATTCTACATCTTTAATATATGGTTTAAGCCAAGTCTCAGTAATGGCAGTGAAGTTCTGTTGATTTTGGCTTAACCATGCATGAAAGTTTGGGATTTTGTTTCTTATGCTTTGTAGATTGATGGCAGTGAAATTTAGGGATTTTATGAAGTTGGGTTGGTTGTAGGCGGTTGGGAATGGGCCTGGGTTTGGATGTTTGTCCCTGCATATTATTAGGTTACTATGGGTGGGAATATTTACAGGCTGCTGCTGTTTTTTTAGTTTTGTGGCGGTAGTCTAGAACAGAGTTGGTGAACTGAATGTGTAAGAGGGGAAGGATTTTTAATTGAGTTTGTAGAATTAAGTCTGTTGAATATAAGCTAGAGCCTATTGTGGAGTAGCTGAAGAGAGATTGAGTATATATGGATGTTGTACAAGAAGGTTTATAAGGTATTTGCGTTATTTAAAGAGATGTTAGTTGATGGAGAAGATAGAGGTATAAAGAGAAAGAAACAATAATAGTTTTACAGATGAGAGACATTGTGATAGGGAGAATTATAGCAAGTAGGTGAGAGGCTGTTAGATGGAAAGTAGTGTAGTGGTTGTATCTATAAGGGCTGTAAAGAGTGATATAGTTGTAAGGGAGTGAGTGTGCGGTGGATTAGACAGGTAGGACAGAGTTAGAGTAGCTGGATAGCTTATTAATAGGTATGCAGGAGGAAGGTGTGAGTACTGAAAGAGCAGGTTATGAGGGAATCTTATGTGTAGATGGTAACAGAAAAATCCGGATAAGGGGAGAAGTAGGAGAGAAGTATATATAAGGATTGTAGTGGGTGGGTCAAGAGTATGTGGGAGTGGAATTAGAGGAAGAAGTGGTGTGATAGGTGGAGAAGATTTAGAGGGTGGAGTTATGCTAGGTATGTATATAGTAGAGAGTGGAGTGAGCCCGAGCGTAGTGAGGGCAAATGTAGTGAGTTAGACCAGGGGTGAGAAACTACCAAGTCCCAAAAAGCAATCAGTGAAATCAGCAGGTAAATGGAGGGGAAGCCTTAATTTCATTACAGATTACTGCCAGCTAGTGTAGTGCAGAGAGAGAAGAAGGGGTCTAGGATTATTAAGCCAGTAATCTATACAGAAGGAGTAGTCCATGTTTAAAGTCATTCAAGGTATGTGGTACAAAATAATAGGTAGGGACCTAGTCAGAGTGAGGAGCTGAGAGATAACAGGAAAACTGCAGCAGGAGGTTTGGTTGTGTGCTTATAGCTTTATATAGGAGAGAGAGAGAAAAACAACTAACAGAAGACAAATACATACATACAAATTAGGTTAAAATAAGGTACTTTTCTTTGAAGTATTGTCAGGGCCATGGAGGGTTAGACTTGCTGTTGTTGGTGTTGTTTGGTTAAAGACTTCTTTGCTTTATGGCCACTAATGTTATATGCTAGAAAAGAAAAAGAGTTGATGAAACGTACCAGTTTCCCTGTGTCCATTACTAACACAGGTCCCAAAACAGGGATGGCTGTCTTGTTCCCCATCCAATTGTACCAGTTTCCCTGTGTCCATTACTAACACAGGTCCCAAAACAGGGATGGCTGTCTTGTTCCCCATCCAATTGTACCAGTTTCCCTGTGTCCATTACTAACACAGGTCCCAAAACAGGGATGGATGTCTTGTTCCCCATCCAATTGTACCAGTTTCCCTGTGTCCATTACTAACACAGGTCCCAAAACAGGGATGGCTGTCTTGTTCCCCATCCAATTGTACCAGTTTCCCTGTGTCCATTACTAACACAGGTCCCAAAACAGGGATGGCTGTCTTGTTCCCCATCCACTTGTACCAGTTTCCCTGTGTCCATTACTAACACAGGTCCCAAAACAGGGATGGCTGTCTTGTTCCCCATCCACTTGTACCAGTTTCCCTGTGTCCATTACAGACATAGGTCCCAAAACAGGGATGGTTGTCTTGTTCCCCATCCAATTGTGTAATTTGCACTTGATTTGCTTTAGGGTGGAAGTCTGCTTCACATGGTTGGGGAACCTGTTCCATACAGGGTGTAGTCTCTGGGATACATACCTGTCTCTCCAACATGTCCTATTTATAAAATAAAAATGAACAGTAGAAACATTAACTATTTTAATAAAACAAAGCTTTCAGGTTTCCCCTTCTTCAGTGTATGAACATATAATTGCACAATCACTTTTAAATATTAAAATGTGACACACCACACCAATCAGAACAGTAGAACAATAACATTTGATGAAATCATTAGATAATCAATTAGTGAACATTAATTAATGCAACATCATTTGTTTCTTTTGCAGAACAGGCTTTAAGCTAGCCACCCCATTCAAGCCTGGTACATTATCTGCATCAAATTCTAAAATCCATGCAAGTTCAACATTTTCTAACTTATTATTCACGTTAACCCCTCTTACATTTCTGTGTAGACCTTTAATCACCCTGAACTTAAAATGATGCATAGTCCCTTTCTCATGTACATGCTTGGCCAAGGCATTTGTTTCTAAATTCCTATTAATAGCAGATCTATGTTCTATAATTCGTTCCTTTAACATCCTAGAGCATTTTCCCACATAAAATACTGAACACAGTGTGTAAGTAGCCAAATAAACTGTGTGTGTTGTGGTACAGCTAGCATAGTCTTCAAAGATGTAACCTTTCTGGGTAATAGGGTGTATGAACATAAGATCTGCATTTATGTCTTTACAACAACTACATCTGAAACAAGGATGTGTTCCTTTCCTGATACTACCATAATTGTTGCCCCCCCTTTTTAATTCATTATAACAAAGCCTAGATTTTAAATTCCTCTCATTCCTATATGTAAATTTGGGATGGTCATACAAGATGTTTCTTAGTTCAGGCATAGTTAAAAGGACATTCAAATACTTTCTAATAATATTCTCTCTAGCATGTGTTCTATTATTAATTAAAATTAAAATATATCTCAACTGCTTTAGGGTCTATACTATATCATCAAATCCTTAAAAAAGCGAATGATGAATAATCGACCCCATGTAAGTGGAAGCTTACAATCTCGAAAGCTCAGAACAGCAATTTTTTTCCAAGGGGAAAAAAAATCGCTGTTCCAAAGAAAAAAAAATTGAAATAATACATAAAGTGTGGGGGGGGCTTAAACCCCCCCCCCTACTTAAATATACCAACTCTGAGATCACACTACAGTGCTGAAAATGGTAAAGTAATGGAAGCGGCCAAGCGAATTCTTTCCCTGGGAAAGAATTTGCTTAAAAGCCACTTCGCTATTTTACCTTTTTGTTGTTTTAAGTTCAACCAAGATGCATTCGATAGAATGCGTCTTTTGTCATCTAATAGGAACCCTTTATTATCACTATCATTCCATCCTAAAATGATGTGTATATGATTACTCTGCTCAGAATGTTTAAAATAAGGAGCTGTGCTCCCATCCCTCTCTCTTAAAACTCCTTCAATCACTTGATGGACCATTTCCAATGAATAGCCCCTACTAACAAATTCTGAGGCCAACTCATTCAGCTGTTGCCTATTGGAATTTTCTTCTGTATTCAACCTACTTACTCTAGAATATTGGCTTTTAACTATGCCCTTGAATACATGCGGAGCATGCATACTGGTCCTATGTATGTATCTGTTTGCATGTACCGACTTCTTATATATACTAGTTTTAATATTATCATCCTTTATTAATAAAGTAATGTCCAAATAATGAATTAACTTGGGTGAGCATATCATCTCAAAATCTACAAAATTTGTGGTGTTATTTAGATATTCTACAAATTCATTCAAACCTATCTCATCACCATTCCACAACAAAAAACAATCATCAACAATTTTATTCATAAAAGAGCACATTTGGATTCACAAAGCCATCATCACTATAAATGTATTTCTTTTCCTATTGATTAAGTACCAAATTGGCATAAGTATTAGCCATAGGGGTGCCCATGGCAACCCCTGATATTTGTAAGTATGGTGTCTCATCAAATAGGAAGATATTGTTAGTTAGAATAATGTCAATAATAGAGCAAATATTCTCTATCTCATTATGTAATAAGTTTGTTTCTACATTTAACAATTCTCGTATTGTTTCCACCTCATATTGGTTAGGTATTATGGTGAATAAGGACTTAATAGCCAAACATGCAAATAGAAAATTATTGCTCTTATAGTCATTAAATCAAGCTGCTAAGTGTCTCAAAAAATCTGCTGAATCCTTAATATAACTTCTACAGGTAGATAAATATTTACTCAGCCTATCGTGTATATACATTGACAACGGCTCAGTTATCCAACCCCTCCCTGAGACAATAGATCTCATAGGAGGGTTGGTTAAAGACTTGTGTATCTTTGGTAGCCCATATAGTAATGGTATAATGGGACTTGATACAGTGAAGAAATTATACAGATCCAGTTATTTCATTTTGTATCTACATCTCATATAGTGCTATATTTATATCAGATATGCATTTTCTTACACAACCAAAATAAATTTTTAAAAATGTTGCATCATCATCCCTTCAGGCTCTTTTCAACTCGCTGAACCTGTCCTATTCATTTATAACTCTGCAACCACTTCATCTCAATCCCAACCTTAAATTAAATGGTCATATGCTCAATTTGGATCAATTCCCTCTCCTTAAGAATACTACTATAGCTGATCTCTTCCCTTTTAGACATTTAAATATCACTAACCTAAGAACGGAATTGAATTTACCTAAAAAATACCTGAGTATCCTACGACAAATTAGAGAACTGATACAAGAATATCTGGATCACCCCCTGGCCTCAGATAATGATATTACAACATGTAAAATGATAAAGAAACTCCTTCTTAGTGAAAAGAAAATGACCGCTAACTCCTACAAGGCCTATATATCAATCAGATATCAGAATGCGCTTGGGTTCTCGAAGTTTTGGTCAAAAATTAACCCCACTATCAATCAAGAACAGATCTTAAAAGCTATAAATTTAAGTTCTAAGTCTATTCCTTTCAAAAGGATGAAATACACCTATCTAATGATCCTGAATAATGCATATTTCACCCCGGGCGTCCTTAGTAGAATGTTCCCAAATCAGTCCCCCGAATGCCAATACTGTTCGAACCAAACAGATGACATCCTCCATTCGTTCTGGAGTTGCAAGTGTTCCTACAAACTTTGGTGTGCCTTGAGAGTGATTCTCGAGAAAATTGGATATGAAAAATCCACCCTCTCATGGGAATTTACTATACTCCATATCCCACCTCATGGCATGTCCAATAGGAAATGTAAGATTTTAATACCTATATTTATGTTAATCAAATATTACATTTCTTTAAATTGGAAAAATAGACACTCCCTCTCTTGGAGAGGATTCAAACTGACAGCTATTAAATACCTCAAGGCTCACAAATTCCTGTTCCACAATATTAAGAATAAACCGGTTTTTAAGGAATTCTGGAGAATAATATCTGACCATATACTTTAATGAATATCGAACACATGGGGATTTCAATACTTACTTCAAGATATGCTAGACCCTTTCAAGAATGTTTTAGGGCAAGATATGAGTTGTATATAGTTTTTTTTTTTTTTGATTGGATGTGCATGTTTTTAGTTGTCATAAGATTTTTATCTTTGTTACGTCTTTTTTCTGTATGTTGTTATGATTTTTTTTCTGAAAATTTGCAATAAAGAGTGTTTATAAAAAAAAAAAAAAAAAAATGTTGCATCATTGTTTAAAAAATCATACATGCATTTCATATAATCATCCTTATTAAACAGCGCGATTGCCCCTCCCTTATCAGTGTGTTTGATAATCAATTCATGTTCACTTTCTAACTTTCTAAGGGCTTCACACTCACTTCTAGACAAATTAAAAAAACTTTCGTGTTCGAGTTTTATTATATAAATATTTAATCTCTGCTTAACATAAATCATGAAAAGCAGAGACAATTTGTAAACTGTAAGGAATAAAAGTGCTGGATCTCTTACATTTACTAATACAGTTTAAACTAGAGTCTTTAAATAGTAACTTTAAATTCAAGTTCCTTGTAAGCAGATTTAAATCAATAAGTGCATCTGACACCTTGTTTGCCCCACTCGGTATAAACTGCAGACCTTTTTTGAAAATGTTTTTAACTTCTAGGGTCAACGAATATTTTGATAAATTCAAAATATTCCCCATTACAGTACCTATTTTGGTCCCATCATTTTCTTGAAGCCTTGCAGACTGTTGTTCTTCTGTTTCAGTGAATGCGACTGTTGTCCTGACCTCCCTTGTGAATCTGACCTGGATCTCTGCTCCACTTTCTCGGGTAGTCTCATAACCATGGACTTGGTTAACTTTAAAAAATCCTCTTTCTGCTTCACTTTTGTGCTAAAGACAGCTTTCTTGAGAGCACTGTTACTTACTAAAGCTATCTCATGGATCTGCAACTGTTGAAGGTTTTGTAAACCCATACTGTTTGCTTAGCACCAATCAAAGTATCTACTTTCAATAAAGATGATTCACTGGTGGTCTCACTCCTTTCCGCACCATTTGCTGATGGACCACCAATAGCAGAGTTCAAACTTGACGGAATTAATTGGCTATCTCTCTCGCTAGTCTCTCCATGATTGGTTACATCCATCCTCTCACCACTAAAGCTGTCAAGACAATCTAAAGATGTCCTTTTAGCTTTATTTTTTTATGTTGTTAAACTTCTCATTCAGCCAGGAAACAATTTGACCATTTTAAAGTCTCCAGCATGTCCTATTTATACCATAGGCAAGATGTAGGTCTGTAGAACAGGTAATTCTAGTGCTAGTTGTTTCATGGATATGCAGGTGAACCACAGTGGGGTCTGAAAATGTCCTGTATGGCAGGCATACATCTCCCCTCCAAAGGCTGTAGGACACAGATTACAGGGATAGGGCCTTGACTCATTCTGCATTTGACATTTTATGTACTCCCTGTATTGGTTTAGTGGGGAACCTGTGTGGATGTTCCAAATGTTGGATATGCTTGGGTAAGTACATACCAAAGGTGGCATTAAACTCAGTGATAGGTCTGATGAATGCAGAATACACTGGAACAATGACTTCCTTGGACTTACATGCTATACCTTTGTTAATATGTTGTGCAACATGGAATTATTTCCCAATTACTATACACATGTGTCAGTCAAAGCCTAGATCACTGTCTATGTGTGTGTCCCTAAGTCTCAGAATACTGGGTCAACTGTTAGAGTTGTGTTGTCAATATCATAGTTACCAGGGGTGGATGATTTTCCAAAGCCTAGTATTGTGCATTTCTTGGCTTTTTAATTTTTCTAAGTCTTTTGGGCTTCTAATACCATGAGTCAAAGTATGATTAAAGTTCAAGAAATTAGTATTGTTTCACCCTTTGATGTTAGCCAAAAGTGCTCTTTGCAGCACCCACAATGTGCCCAGTAATGGCTCTTTCTGCAATTCGTACAGTGTTACATGAATTGGTAACATATCGAAATATGATTGTAAATTCATTTTATAAGACCAGTTGCTCGTACTACTATTGGAACTGTCTGGGTATCTTTCTTCCACATGGCTCTCATTTCTGCCTGCAGATCAAGATCTCTCTGTATGGAAGACACTATAGTCACTAGGTGTGGCAATTTCAATGATCGATGCTACTTTTGTCTTCTTTTCTTGGACCACTATATCTGGTTTTCTAGCATCTATCTTTTGAACTGTCGGTATTGGGTGATCCCATTTGATATAAACTTCATCATTTTCTATGATTCTTTGTGGCTCATTTCCAGTGTTTTTTAGCCACTTCAGTACCATAATGTTTGCACAATCTCCAGTGTAACAGTTTCGCCACATTATTATTCCTTTCAGTATACAGTCCCTCTGCCATTAGTGCGTCGCAACCAGCAACAAGGTGTATGACTGTTTCCAATTTCGTTTTACAAAACTTACATATGTCTGCTTCTCCCACATGTTCAATGGACTTTGTAAACCAGCATGTACATAGCCCACTATCTTGGGCTGCCGATATTAACTTTTCATTTTTTGATGTGAATTCACCTCTCTTTAACCATTCCTGCATTCGTTCTTGACCAACATGAGGCTCTTCTAGAAGTTTTCTATACTTGCAACTATATTTATGTTTTTTTCCACATTTCTTGTCTTCTCATCCGGTCCCTCACCTTATATTCTTTCTTTTGTTTTTTAGCACATTCAATTGCTGCCTGGATTTTATCTACTTCTGGTTTAATTTCCATTCCTGTTTGATGTCAACATGCTTCTGCTAAATTAAGCAGAAATGTTATCTTAGATTTATTCTTCTCAAGTTTCAAAACTTTCACTAAATTTGGATCCTGTGAGGTCAACAGATATGTGTGGTGTCCCACGATTGCAGATCTATACATGTAATCAATTTCAAGGAGACGCCATCCCTCCTTTGGAATAGGGAATATATAATCTTGGTATGCATTGATTTTTATAAATCATTTGGTGAGTATGAAGCATCCTTCTTGTTTTAATATCCAGTCTATCCAACACTTTTTGGGGCCAGTCAATCACTCCAAAACTATACGTTAGGACAGGAAAAACAAATTAATTTATGGCTTAGATCTTGTTCCTAGATGTCAATGCTGTTTTCAGGATTAATTTAAGTCTTCTAAAGTACTCCTTACTGAGCTTTATTCGCATTTGTTCATGTTTTATTGCTGATCCTTCATCAATTCTCAAGTATTTATACACTCCCTCTTGCTCAAGTTCTTTTATATCACATTCTTGCCCCAAACTGATGTTTTCCTGGTGCTGCAGTTTTCCTTTTTTAGAGGTTGCTTTTACACACTTATCAAGACCAAATGACATTCCAATATCATCTGAAAAAGTTTTGACAACCTGCAGCTGTGCTTTCAATTCCTCATCTGATGAGCTATAAAGTTTTAAATCACCGACAAAGAGAAGACGAGAAGTCATTAGACTTTGTTGTTTTCTAGAAACCAAATTGTAGCCATGGCCTAAGCTGTTAAGTAAACAGCTTAATGGATTGATGACAAGGAAGAATAGCAACGGTGACAGAGAGTCACCCTGGAATATCCCTCTTTGGATTTTTATCCCTGGGGTAATAATCTGTCCTTTATCATGGCTTAATTGCAAAGTGGTCTGCCACTGTTTCATGGTTACTGTAATGTCAATCAGTGTAGGGTGTATCCTATACATTTTTAAGCACTATTTTATCCATGAATGTGGGATACTATCAAATGCTTTTTTGTCGTCAATCCATGCCATACTTAAGTTCTTCCCCTTCTTACAGTTCTTCACTATAACTTTGTTTAACAACAAATGATCCTTTGTTCCATATGACTTTCTTTTATTGCCCTTTTGTTCTACTGCTATAATTGAGTTTTCTTCTAAATGACTTTAAACGCTGTCTGAGTCAATTCCCGTGTATAGTTTATATGTCACTGGAAGACAAGTTATTGGTCTATAACTTTTAGGGTAGCTTGCAGTTTCACCCTTAAGTAAGAGCATTGTTTTTCCTGTTATTAACCAGTGCAGTGTGTGTGTTTAAGGTGCACATATAAATAGTTCTTACTCATGGCTAAATCCTTATGCAAAGAAGTTAATACTTTAAGCCAAAAGTTAGGTACTGCATCTGGGCCTGGGGTTTTCCAGTTAGAGACTTTTCTCAACTTTGTTTCCACCTCTCTGGCTGTTATTTCATCCCATTTCATATCCTGTACCTTTAAACTTCTTATTTTTTCTTTACTTCTCCTATCCATTTTGCATCTTTGTTATGTTCCACAGGATCTTCATTGATACTTCTCCAAAATGTATCTACTTCATCTTTTTTTTGTGTCTTTCAATTCCTTTAACCTTATTTCCCAATTCTCTATAAAACTTTTTTGGGTCATCAATAAATTGCTTATTTTGTGCTTTTCCCCTTGTATTTATTTTTGCATCTTCTAAGTCTTTCCATCTGTTTTGAAAGTTTTAGTTTGTTATCTCTGATAGAGCATAATAGATCCTGGTCTGTTCTAATACTGTGCATTGCTTATAAAACCTATCTTTCTTAGCATTTTTGTTGATCTATTCCCTCTCCTATAATCTTCTAACAATGACACTTCTTGTCTTAGCTGCTTTATAGTTTTCTGTATTCGATATTTCCATGATGGTATTCGCTTTCGCCCCCTCTTTTCCCTTGCTACCCTGTGTTCCTGTGGTAGAACTTTATCAGTTATTAATTTAGCAGCACAGTAATATATTCTCTTTACTTCTGTTATATTGCATGGATCTCTATGAACAGTCCTAATTACTGTGTTCATTTGTTTTATCAAGCGTCTGACTTTTGGGGTTTTATTAACCTTGTGCAGTCTATTTCTCTCATTGATCTTGATATAGCTGTCTTTGTGTATTAAATCAAGCAACTCTTCTCTTAACTCATTTTCTTCCATACTGAGGGCACATCCCTTGTTTTATGTTTCCTGCGGGCATTTTTTGAAAGTTCTATAGCATCTTACTGGCACATTCTTTTCAATTTCATCCTGTGTCATCTGTTGTTCTGTCATATGGGAACTCACTGGCCTATCATTCCTCTACATTGACTGTATCAGAGTTTCCACAGTTTCCTGTTCCTTTCCTTGCTGTCTAGCTTCAAATGAACATTTATACTGGTTTCTTGTGGAAGCTCCAAATATCTTGATATGGCACCTAACCAATTGCTTCCTGTTCCACTGGCTTCCCCTTAATTTGGATATCCATTGCTCTATCCTGTTGTGGTGATTTCTGTATTCAATTTACTACACTGAATCCTTCTTTTTGCAGCTGTTCCATAACCTCAATTTTTATTTCTTTGAATTCTCCATTAATGATCTTTTTTTTTACTTTTCCACTTAGTCTTCTTATTTTTGTATTGTAAAGTTTTCCATATCCAGCTTCCTTTCCCTATATTTTTCTTCAAATATCTTTGGTGCTGCTCTTTTTGTATTAGTTTTGCTTTCTTCTTTGCATAAATATTACACCATATAAAATCTCTTTTCCTTACCCCTGTCCATATTTCTTCTTCACATTTCTCCTGATCTTCTTACCTTTCCTTATTCTGGGGATTCACTCCATCATGCTGTGATGTACTCTGTTTTAGACTTTCTACATTAAATCCTTTACTTCGCAGGCACTCTATAACTTCAACTTCTATTTCTTTAACTTCTGTTTTACTAATCGTCTTTTCTACATTACATCTTTGTGCTATTAATCATTTTATTGTGAAATTTTCCATATCTAGACACCTTTGCCTGTATTTCTCCTCGAATATCTTTGAGACTACCTTCTCTGTATTAGTTAACTTGGCTTTCTCCTTTGCATAAATATTGCACCATATCAAATCTCTCTTTCTTTCCCGTGTCCATATTTCTTTTTTATATTTTTCAAATATCTCTAGGTTTTGTTGTTTATATTTTCTCACTTCCTCAAATGGTTCTTTTTCCAAACAGATCAAATTTTTTTTGATCTATATACTATTTTTTCAAAAATCTGTTGTATTATTAATGAACGCAAATTTTTATTTGAAGCTTCTGCCAGTTTTTCCTGTGGAAGTATTTTTCTTTCCTCTAATTTCTCTCTTAATCATTTTGTATATCTTGTGTATGGAAATTCTGGGCTTTTTACATAATAGTAACAATACATAATTTCTTTCTTATCCTCAATAATCCACTCTATCATCTTTATGGCTCTTCTTTGGCCAACCAATTTTTGACGTTTTTGTGGACTGCTACTTCCTTCTACAACAGGGGGGCCATCCTCCCCCTGAGGCTGGCGTGGCCCCATTGTAGGATTTTTTCCATATTTTTGAGGATTCTACACTAGCATTTAATGTTACTGCATGGCTCTGCATGGGGTCTGTCAGCCCCCTCCTGGAGAACATTGGTATCTGTGTGGGGATTCAGTGACAACTCCTAATTTGTAATCAACTGCAAATTGAGTCAGCCAGATGCCACTGACAGCAGCATTGACTTCAGACAAGTAGATGCCTAATAGGAGTACTCCAAGAAATGATTTGTAAGGGAGTCCACTTGTGACTGGCCTGTTTGTAGATGTGGACTCCCTATGCTAACTTCCTGGGTCCTGTCTGTCAGTCACTTGGCTATCCACTGACTGACATACTGGTTTGTACCTAGCCTCTTGAGTTTGTCAACAATGCGTGATGGAAGTATAGTGTCATATGCCTTGTCAGGCCATGGTAGGCAGTTTGAACCATCTTTCTCTCATCCATTGCTGTTGTTTCCTTCTCAAATAGGTCCACCAGGTTGGGTAGGCATGATATGTCCTTAATGAAACCAAATTGGGTTTGGTCCAGTGTCTGGAGGTGTACTACATCGTTATTGATCATTTCCATGATAATTCTTTTCATGGCTTCATATATCAGACTAATGAGACTTCTGGGTCTGTACTCCACAGGGCCTGTAGATGGCCCACCTTTGTGCAGAGGTATGACTGCTGCTGTTCTCCATTCATGGGGCACAAAGCCTGTTCAGTGGTTACAGTGAAATATTAATTCCAGAGGCCATGAAAGGTCATGTTTTATGCTATGTAGAAGGCATGCTGGGATATTGTCTGGGCCATTGATGCATTGTACCTATTCTTAGAGGCAGCATTAAGGACCTGTTCCCTCATGATAGTAGGGTTACTTACATTTGATGGTATTTCCTGAAGAAAGGTTGGGGGGGGGTAAAGTTGGGACTCAAATTATCAGCCAGGAGGTTTTCCCTTTCTTCTGCCTCATTATAGGTGGTTCTATTTACAATGACATGTGCACACACTTGTGTTTTGCCTTTGACATACTGCTTTGTGGTTGTCCTTGGCCTGGGAGCCCAAACATACCTCAAATCTGACTTTGGTAGACTTAATTTGTCCTCTGTTGTGTTCACTTTGATGAGAGTACTTTTACCCTGCTGTGTGCTGCACCTCCTAAGTTTTGCCATGAGTTTCTTCCTTCTGTTATACAGCCTACTGATTCTGTGATTCTACCAGTGTGGTCTGATTTTTAGTTAGTTCTATACTTCTCCCTCGTGGATATGGCTGCCTCTATGCAGCTATTAATATGCTCATACAGGGTTTCTTTGAACACTGCTGCATAGGCTGCAGTGTTCTAAGTGTTTATGGGGGCTTGAGATTTGACCATTTTATCACCTACTAGCTGGAGATTAGTCTTACAGCAGTTCCTGGATATTCCATCTCTTGCTGGGGGTACATGTTTCATTTTTACTTCAAAGAAGACCAATTTGTGTTTGGACCTTATCAGGGTAGTCATTAGTGCATGGGATTGTGCATGACTCACCCATATTGGTGAGGACCAGATCTAGTATGATTGCATCCCTGTTTGCTGTATTGGCTATCTGATCCAGGGAGTCTTTGTTTACAAAAGTCAGGAATCTCTGTGCCAGTGTGTTTGTTGTCATATTGGTTTCCCAGGTGAGAGAGGGATAATGGAAGTCACCCATGAATATAGTCTTGGGTTGGATGGTTAGTGTTTCTAATAAGTTCACATGCATGGTATGGGTGTCCTTGCTCAGAGAGGGGGTCCTATAGATTGCATGGGAGTAGAATTGGATTTTACCTATTGTGAACTGAACATGGAGCACCTCAGCTGCATTGTCTTTTTTGACCAGTGCTGAAGTATCTTTAGTTTTGATGTATATAAAGACACTTTCACCTCTAGCCCCTGCCTGTGAATTAGCTGATCTAAATGTTTGGAAGGCATATTAACTTTGCACTGTTGGTGTGCTCTTTGCATCTTTAAGTCATGTGTCAGTGACCATACAGACATCTGCTGAAAGCTCAAATAAGTACCTCTAAGTATAGTCTAGGGAGCTATGTTGCATGTCATGTACTCCTACATGGACTATGACTGAGCCATATCATAGGAAGGTAATAGACTAATGGCTTTAGGTCACTTAGAAGCCTAGCCAAGTTATACCTTTATTTCCGCAATCAGCAAGAATTACTCTGGTTCAAAAGGGACATAGGTAGAACCCCCAGTGTAAAATTACAGTTACATATCCAATCGTCCAGTGTTTGAAGGAGGCCAATGAGCTGATCTGTTTGACATGAAGTGGGAGTCCTTTCCAAATGCATGGTAACCTCTTGGAAACAAATCTGATCCTCCAGCATGCTCTAATACTGTCACATACCAGGTTAGGGTCTTTAGAGTGAGTAACCCATGTACCATTTGATTTGCGATAAGTAGCATTTCTAATAAAGCATGGTCAAAGATTACCTCATATGAAAGGCATAGTTTACCTATGAGTAGCATGAAACAGAATGAAGTAACAGTGATCTCAGACAATCCACATAGGACAGATGCTGAAGACCATGAATTCTCAGTGTGAGGAACCTTTGTGGTCTCTCCAGTTGCTGCAGGTGCTTGGAAAGGTACATACCAAAATGGGTTTTGCATTCCATTATTGGCTTGATGAGGGGGAGAGTGCAGAGAGGTTAAAACTCATTTCATTTTCTGGATGCAATGGCCTTACTTACATGATGATAAGGTCCATATTGCTCCATGGCCTTGCAGATAAGGCTAGTCAAGCTAATAGGTCTATAGTTCCCTGTGTCAGTGGAAGCATCACCCTTGTGCAGGTGAATAATGGTGGCTGTTTTCCATTCATCTCGTACAAAGCCTGTACTTAGACTATGGTTGAAAAGAGTACCCCATGTTGTTGCTAATTCTTGTTGGAGCCCATGTAGGATGCAGCCTGAGATGCTATCAGGTTCCATAGATGCTGTGTTTTTGGCCTTTGAGAGGGCATTTATGACTTGCTCTTGACAAATACAAGGTAGGGGGCAGGTGGTAGGGATGTGATGGGGTACATGTGGCAGGGACAGGGGAGTGAAGTTTTCACAGAACCTGTCAGCTAACATGTTGGCTATGTCCACAGGCTCAGTATATGTGGTATCATTAACTAACAGTTTGGCACAAATATGGGGCTGTCCTTCTAGGCAACGGATGTAACTAATGTATGCCTTATGGTTGTCCATAGTTGAGGAATACAATATGGGTTAATAGTTTGTCTTTGAGGATCTCACAAGAAGTTTTATTGCCTTGTTTAAGTTGAGGAGGAAGTGTTCCCAGTAGGGCTCCCTCCTTCTTACTCTTAAACAACAATGTCTTCTTCTTATTGTAAAGCCTGTTAATGGCAGTTGTCCACCAAGCAGGTTTGCTGTTCCTTGTGGAGCTTGTTTTGTTGCTATCAGGTATGGCCGAGTCAATGCAGTTAAACAGCTGTTTATATAAAACTTTGGTGCAGAACTCATTGTAGTTGCCTGTTCCATCTAAGGGGGGGGGGTTGCACTACATCTATATGTACCATCCTGTAAGAAGTAATAATGTGCTTTGGATAAGTGTTTTAGTTTCTTTGCTGTTGGGAGGTGGTGCGATAGTTATTTTGAATGATACTGATTTGTGGTCAGATATCACTAAGGAGATCTCACAGTGGTGGTGCCGGAGTGCCCCCCCTGATTGGTAAGCACCAGATCCAGTATGCTGGTACCCTTTGAGGGGGTGTCAACCAGTAGGTCCATTGTCTTGGAGTTAAGAAAGTCAAGGAACCTTTGGGAAAGTGAGTTACAGCATGAGAACATTATTCGGTCAATGAAGGGTTAGTTAACGTCGCCCAAAGCCAGAGTGTTCAGATGTATTTTGTTAGACTCAAGTAGATCCAAATAGGCAGAGTGGGTGTCCTGAGTCAATGATGGGGTTCTGTAGTTTGCAATGACTTGAATAGGTGTCCTACCAACAACTAATTGCACCTGAAGTATCTCCAGGGAATCCTACTGTTTAACCAATCTGGCATTGTATTTATATGTAATGAATATCGATACACCACCTCCTGTAGTTTTCATGCCTTCAGTTTGTGGTCTGAATGTGTAGAAGTAGGTGTAGCCAGATATGGTTGGGGTGCTCTCTACAGCTGTCAACCAGGTCTCCTTGACTGGAAAAGTGTGTAAATCTTCCAAGGTAAGGACTGTTTCCAATGAGTGTAGTTTCATGTTAAGACACCTATCGTTTTGCAGCATAACCTTGAAGTTGTTTTTATATGGGGTTTTCATGTCTGTACTTTTGTCCTTGAGACATCAGGTAAAAAGGACACTGTGGGGGTGGAAACAGCCTTGGCCAGTAGCCCAAATCCCAGGGGTGATAGACGAAGACCATCTCTAGCAAAGCAATGAGGTCTGTCGATCATGTCATCCCAGGCTGACAGATACTGTATTCCCTTAGAATGACAACAGAAACTAAGGTAATTACTGAAGTCAATCATTCTCTGTTTGTACTGAGGCATCATCCTAGGTGAAGGTAAAATATTGCTTAAGGCTAGGGACATATTTGCCTGAGACACATAGTCTGAAAGTTCAGTCATGTCTCTCTTCATATAGTCCAGACCGGTACATCTCAAGTCATTCACACCAACATGTAATGTATCAGAGTCACAACAGTACCTGTTCTTGGGATATGTGAGTGCATATGTGATATGGTGGATCCTGGCACCTAAAGGACAGCAGACCATGACCTTCTCCTTATCGAGCCTGATGAGAGGGACATGTGTGTGTCTCACACTGGACTCGCCTATGACTAATATGTTGCTTTTAGTGTTTTGCCATAAAGGCTTGACAGGTCAGACACTGGTGTGAGAACTTTTATGTGTTGTGTTCTGCACTGGGTGTATTATGTGTAGCATGCTTATGTTTGTGTTTGGGAGGTATCTGGTATTTATGTTTCTGGAGATGACCTCCGCATATGCAGGTATTTGTGGTGTGGGTTTGGGTGAGATGGGAAATGAGATGTGCAGGGTGACAACCACCTCTTTGTCATATGTACTGACTAGTGTGCAAGAGAGCATGTATTCCAGGTTGATGATATGGTTGCATCTCTGACATGTTGTGTTTGAGTTACTTGTGGTCCAATGACATGAGTGTGTGTGTAATGTGGAGGATCCTTGCCCCTGATAAGTAACTGACCGTGCTTTTCTCTTTACTCATCTTGGTGAGAGAGACATCAGTGTGTCTCACAATGGAGTCTGCAATGACTAGAATGTTGGATTGTGTGCTGAGTTGCCTTATTGGCTTACTGGTTGAGCCTTATTGAGAGTTGGCAGGGTGGCCTAACAGTTAAGGTGTTTGCCGTACCAAACACAAGGTGCAGGGTTTGAGTCTCACAAGGGGTAATTGGCTAGGCTTAAAAAATGGCTCCCAAGGGCTATTAGCCTAGTACTAACCTATGAATCTATGTTGATATGTGCGTTGTTTATACAGAGTGCATTTGGGTCTGCTGAGGGTATCTGTTATCTGCACTTTGTCTATGAGGTCTTTGTGATTTATGAAAGTTATATTTCAGTGCCTCAGTATATGTCTGCTTTGAATTGTGTGTGATGGGAGCAGCATGTGTACTACTGACTACCTTATTAACATTAGGAGTGCTGTCATGTGAGAGCTTTGCCTACAGTAACATTGTGTAAATACATCTCTCACATGCCATATCAGTTTGCTTGAGAATGAATTGGTTGTTGGTAAACATGAGGCAATTTCTACATTGCCTCAGGATGCTCATGTCCACCAAGCTGTTAACAGTCACAATGGGAAGGGTCATATCTATGGTAACAGACCCTTTTTTATTGATTAAACAGTTGTATTGTGAATATCAATCAATGTCACGAGTATCTGTTTTGCAACTATGGGGACAGTGCTTGCCATTGCAAGCTAGTTGTCCTGTGTGCAACTTGATATTGTAGTAATTTCCATCAAGCTTTCCAAGGAAAAATGTCATTCAAGTTGGCTGAGTCTGTACAGAGCAATGCCATACCAGGTTGCACCTCCTTCACACGATCAAACCTGATACTGAGGACATGAAAAATAAAGGGGGTGGTGCATCACTATTATTTAAAAATAAATACACTTCCAGATCGGTTAACCAGTATGACTCCCTGGAGACACTTTAGATGCAATTAACTGTTTGTAGGGGAGCTATTCAAGTCATTGCTAGGTACAGGACCCCCTCCATGAATCAGGGCAACCCTTCTACTTGTTTGTATATACTTAATTCTATCAAGATACATTAGAAAACCATGGTTTTGTGCAAACCTAACTAAAAAGTTAGTTTCAACTACATAGTGTACTTATTTTACTACCTGCACTTTAACAAAGTCGTTTTTGTGTTTAAATTACCTGTTTAACTGTTGTTGGCTACACACTCAAGTGTGATAGCCATTTCTGTGCATTTAAAGTGTTTTTTTGATTGTATCTGCTTTATTTTCTGAAAAAATATATACTTGTTTTCCTGCCTTTCTAAGCTAGTATAGTCCAGTTTTCAGGTTAGTGCTGAATTCAGGGCTCTGTTACAAGTTTCTGTGTTTGCCCATACCTTACTTGAATAGAAGGAAGTTTCTCTGTACACCTGTGAAAGAGGGGTGCTTTGAGTAGCCTATATGTCCCTGGATGAGTGGTTTCAGCCCAGAAATTAGTAGTTTATTGGCCATGTTGGGCTAATTTCTCTCTCTTTCATTTCCCTGCTATAAAACCCGCATTTGTGAAGTTTTTGCACTTGTATACAGCTCAACAAGCTCCTGCCTTGTGCCCTGCAGAGATCTACAGCAGCAGAGAGACAAAAAGAGAGACTTTGGAGTGATTAAGTATCATTTTTCTGCATTTTCTTGCTGCCTTTAGCTAATTCCGCCTAAAACGCCAATTTTGTAGAGTTTCTGTGATTTAAAAAGCTTGTTTCATCTACATATTGTACTTATTTTACTGCCTGCACTTTAACAAAATCATTTTTGTGTTTAAATTACCTGTTTAACTGTTGTAGGCTATACAATCAAGTGTAACAGCCATTTATGTGCATTTAAAGTGTTTTTTTGATTGTATCTGCTTTATTTTCTGAAAAAAAAAAACAAAAAATATTTGTTTTCCTGCCTTTCTAAACTAGTATAGCCCAGCTTTCAGGTTAGTGCTGAATTCAGGACTGTGTTACAAGTTTTTGTGTTTGCCCATAGCTTACTTGGAAAGAAGGAAGTTTCTCTGTTAACCTGTGAGAGAGGGGAGCTTTGAGCAGCCTATCTGTCCCTGGAAGAGTGGTTTCAGCCCAGAAATTGGTAGTTTATTGGCCATTTTGGGCTGATTTCTATCCCTTTCATTTCCCTGCTATAAAACCCACATTTGTGAGGTTTTTGTGCTTGTATACAGCTCAGCAAGTTCCTGCCGGGTGCCCTGCAGAGTTCTACAGCAGCAGAGAGACAAAAAGAGAGACTTTGGAGTGATTAGGTATCATTTTTCTGCATTTTTTTGCTGCCTTTACCTAATTCCACTTAAAACGCCAATTTTTAGAGTTTCTGTGATTTAAAAAGCTTGTTTCAGCTAAATATTGTACTTATTTTACTGCCTGCACTTTAACAAAGTCATTTTTGTGTTTAAATTACTTGTTTAACTGTTGTAGGCTATACACTCAAGTGTGATAGCCATTTCTGTGCATTTAAAGTGTTTTTTTTGATTGTATCTTCTTTATTTTCTGAAAAAAACAAAACAAAAAAAACTTGTTTTCCCACCTCTCTATGCTAGTATAGTCCAGTTTTCAGGTTAGTGATGAATTCAGGGCTGTGTTACAAGTTTCTGTGTTTGCCCATACCTTACTTGGATAATTAGTAGTTTATTGGCCATTTTGGGCTAATTTCTATCTCTTTCATTTCCCTGCTATATAACCCGCATTTGCGTGGTTTTGTGCATTGGCAGTGCTGGTTTGCTAGGGTATAACTATTCCCGGCTCCACAAAGTCTACTCTTCAATTTTTCCCTTGGAACTAGACAACCTTTCAACTTAAGCACTCAAACCATTCACTTCACAGCCCAGCACTTGCTCAAAACTCATAGCAAGCACTAATAAACCTTAGCACTAGACCCCCCCATACTGTAGAGAAGGACAAGGCTCTCTATTCGACCTTACCAGCCAATCAGTAAAACAGTTCACTGTACCTATCCAGGCATGTCCAAAGGGCAGCTTCAGGTGTACTCTCCGGTCCAACTGGTGAATCTGGGCAATGTTACAACTGCCTCATGTACACAGCCAACACTCTCCTCCTACCATGAAACACTAATACATGCGAGAGATGTAATTATACAGCCAAACTGGAGGCTAAGCTCTCTCAACCCAAGACTGGACCAGACAGTCAAGAGGAGAAGGGGATTACACCACCAGTCTCACATAGAACTATGAAACCAGCATCAGCAAAACACACACATAAATATACAAAAACATACTCGGAGGCTCTAAATAAAAATCTGCAAAAGCAACAGAGACTTCCAAAGCAGATATCCAAGCAACCTTCACCCCCCCAACACAAACCATGAAATACATACTTCACAAAACCAGTGTGCCACACAATTACAGCCCTTAAGGCAAAATAGCATACCCAACACACTAGTAATAGGTGACTCTATAGTCAGGCATACTGACATCCCACTCACTAGGCTGAACAAGGAGAAGGTTACTGTTAGCTGCCTGTCGGGTGCCAGGATTCACCACATAACACAAGCACTCAGGTCACTCCAGAACAAGTACACATACTACTCTGTCATTGTCCATGTTGGTGTGAATGACCTGAGCCGTACCTCTCTGGACTACATGAAAAGAGACATGGAGGAGATCTCTGATCACATAGCCCAGGCCGGTATGACCCTGACCCTGAGTAGCATCCTGCCCTCAACAAGAATGATACCATGGTATAAAGAAAAAAATTATCAATTTCAACAATTGACTAAGCTTCTGGTGTCATTCAAAGGTGATCCAGTGTCTGTCAGCCTGGGATGACATGTTCAACAAGCCACACAGCTTCGCTAGAGAGGGCTTGCACCTGTCACCCTTATGCTTTCAAATCCTGGCCAAGGCTCTTGCCACTCCCATAGTGCCTTTTTTAGGCAAGGCTCAAAATACAAACCCACCATCATAAATAGCACAACTAACAAAAAACTGAGGGTAATGCTATTCAAGTCTAAACCTCAAAATGCGTGCACTTGAGGCACTCCTCAGTATGGAGAAAATTGATATATGTGCTGTAACAGAAACCTGGTTTAAGGCTCCAGAGAGCACCCCAGCACTACCAGGCTACAACTCATACCATACATTTTGGCCACAAAACCCGAACCAAAATACAAAAGGTGGGGGCGTATCCATATTCATCAAGGATACCCACACCTCCAGGTTAGTGGCACAGCACAGTGCTTCAGAGATCATCCACGTGTAACTAACAATGGGCAAAACTTCAATTCAAATTTAGCTTGCTACAGATCACCCACCATGTCCCAGGACCAACATACTGCATTTCTGGAAACAGTGGGAAACATAAAGGTCCTACCAAACACCCTGATACTGAGTGATTTCAATTCCCCAAACATTAACTGGGAGAACTACTCAAGTATTAACTCCCTTGTCCAACATTTCCTAGAATTTATAAACTCAAATGCCCTGGATCAACTGGTCAGCACCCCCACTAGAGGTGACAACATATTGGACTTGGTCATCACCCACATGGGTGACTGGTGTTCCACACAGGAGGTCAACCCCTCACTGGTTAGATCTGACCATAAACTAATCACTCTGGATATCCACATTCCACCACCACCCCTGGTCAAAGAAACCACCGTGAAAACCTTTTCAAAAGCAAACTTCACATTACTTAAGACCGAGGTGGAAAGTTTCAAAGCCCCCATGCCAAAGGATAATTCTGTCCAAGCTGCAAAATCCTTTACTAATGCCCTTTATGGGCACCTATAAGAATGCATGGATCGAGCTATCCCAAGCAAAACCAAGACTCACTACTCCAAGAAAAAGAAACCAGTCTAGTGGACCCCTGCCATAAACAAGCTATACAATAGAAGGAGGAAATTAGTACAGAAAAGAGTAAAATCCCAAGAAGGGAAGACATCCCCGATCAGTATCAGCAAGAAACTAAAATCCCTCATGAAATCATCCAAGGCTAGCTTCGAAAGAAAAATTGCCAAAGACTCCAAAGATAACCACAAGGCATTCTTTAGCTATGTCAAGAATCTAAGTGGCAATTCTCAGATCTGCTCAGAGTTAGTGCAGAATGGCACAAAATACACTGAACCGACTGATATCGCCAACATCCTGGCAGACAGGTTCAGTGCAAACTTCACCCCCTCTCACCCCCAAAAGAGCCCATAACCATTCCAGAAGAATGTAGTGCCCCTGAAATCACAGACACTCAGGTTAAAACAGCCCTCTCCAAAGCCAAAAACACAGCATCAGTGGGACTGGACGGTGTCCCAGGCTGCATCCTACATGAGCTCAAAGATGAACTAACCCATCACCTAAGCACACTGTTCAAACTCAGGCTCTCCAAAGGCTATGTGCCCATAGAGTGGTGCACTGCAATGGTTATTCCGCTCCGCAAAGGTGGAGCCACAACAGACCCCGGGAACTATCACCCTATAAGCCTGACTAGCTTGGTCTGCAAGGCTATGGAGTGCATCATCGTGGATCTCATAAACAGAGACATTGAGAACTGCCAAACACTGGACCCTACCCAGTTTGGCTTTGTTAAGGGCAGATCATGCCTCCTAAACCTGGTGGACTTCTTTGAGAGAGTTACCAAGGATAGAGATGAGGGAAAGGTGGTACACACAGCCTACCTAGACCTCGCAAAGACCTTTGACACCATTCCCCATTCAGATATTGTAGACAAGCTCACCAGCCTGATCATAAACCCCTACATCACGAGATGGGTTGCCAACTGACTCATGGGCAGAACCCACATGGTAAGAGTTGTGGGAGCTAGGTCTGACTCTAAATTGGTTACAAGTGGCATTCGCCAGGGCTCAGTCCTAGGACCCCTCCTGTTCAGCATATACTTCTCAGATATACAGGCAAGCACAGAATGACTATGCCTGACCAAGTTTGTAGACGACTGCAAACTAGGGGCTATAATTGACTATCCAGTGGACACAGACATCCTCCAAAAGGGTCTCACTGAGACAGATACCTGGTGTCAAAACCATGGCCTCAAGCTAAATGCCAAAAAGTGCATAGTCATCCCCTTTGGAAAAAACAAAGTACCCACAAACTACCACATAGGTGGTAGCCCCCTAAATTCGGAAGACATAATAAGGGATCTGGGGACCCAAGTAGATAGTAATCGCACCTTTGATAATGACATTGCCAAAGTGGTTAGAAAATCCTTCTATGTGGCCCACATAATCACAAAAGGGTTTGAATTCAGATCAAAAGAGGTCATTGTGCCCCTCTGTGCATCACTCATCAGACCCATCATAAAGTACAATGCCCCATTTGTGATGTACCTTACAAGACACCTGCAACAGCTGGAAAGACCACAGAAGTACCTCACCAAGAGGATCACTGGCCTCAAACAGATGACCTATGCAGCTCGACTGAAGAAACTCTAGCTGTACTCGGTTGCATGCCACCTACTCAGAGGTGATCTCTGCCTGACATACAAGGCCATGTCCAACCCAGAATTGATGGACATGCTCCACCTAAAGAAAACCATATCCCCTCGAGACACACGCTCTAGGGATCTAAACCTCGCCACAACAATAAATAGGATGTGCTGGAGGGATAGATTCCTGTCCCAGAGACTTCCCATGCTCTGCAACAAGATTCCAATCTACATTAGGCATCCTCACTAACCCTCTTCAAGAGAAACCTTGACGAGTAGATGGGAAACAGAAAGTTTACCCAAGGGATCACTTCAATGGCTCTGCTGGACAGAGGCACAGGGAACTAATATAAGGGGGCAGCAAAAGCCAAAACATTCCAGCTAGGCTTATAAATACCTTCGGGAAGATAGACTAGTACATACCTATGAACCTATGAACCATCCAGTGACTGGGTAGATTACTCATGCTCATAGTCATTTGGCCAAAGCTTCCTCAACTTCATTAACTGCAATGGCCTGAACAAGCTGGTTAATACCCCCACAAGAGGAGCCAATATCCTGGATATTGTGCTTAATAATATGGGGGAGCTCTGTATCACCACCACTGTGATGTTTTCTCTGGTAAGATCTGATCACAGATCGGTCTCATTCAAAGCAACTGCCACCCCCCCAGCAGCAACTACATGAAAAGATTCTCCAAAGCAGATTATAACCTCTTATGGGATGGTATAAATAGCTTCACTGCAACTCCTTCCTCAGATGGAACTGGCAACTATGGCAAGCTCTACACCAATGCTTTATACAAACACCTGTATAACTGCATTGACTCTGCTCTACCTGATGGAACCAAAACAAACTCCTCAAGGAAGAGTAAACCTGCCTGGTGGATAACTGCCATTAACAGGCCTTACAATAAGAGGAACAAATTGATATCTAAGGCTAAGAGGGAGGGAGTCCTCCTAAACTGGAAACACTCCCTCCTCAACTTAAACAAGACAATAAGAAGTCTTGTGAAGTCCTCCAAAGCAAACTTTAAATCCAAATTACCTTCCTCAATAAAGGACAACCACAACACATTCTCTAGTTACATCCATAACCTAAAAGGAAAGGCCCAGATTTGTGCCACATTGTTAGTTAATGCTACCACATATACTGAGCTTGTGGACATAGCTAACCTGTTGGCTAACTGGTTGTTTAACTACTTCACTCCACTGTCCCCACCACACATACCCACCACACATACCCCATGACATCCCTACCACCAGTCCACTACCTTATATCTCTAAAGAACGAGCTGTAAATAACCTCTGTAAGGCCAAAATCACAGCATCTATGGGACTTGATAACATTATAGGCTGCATCCTACATGGGGTCCAACATGAATGAGCCACAACATTGGGTACTCATTTCAATAATATTGTAAACACCAGTTTTATACCAGCTGAATAGGAAACAGCCACTGTTATTCCCTTGCAAAAAAGGGGGTGCATCTACTAGTCCCCGGAACTATAGAACTATTAGCCTGACTAGCCTGATCTGCAAGGCTATGGAGCAAATTGTCATGGCCCTTATCAAGAAAGACATAGGTAATGACTAAAAATGTCACCATACTCAATACGGATTTGTCAAAGGGAGGTCATGCCTGTTAACCTTAATAGGCTTCTTTGAGACAGTAACAAAGGCCCTGCATGTGGCGACATCTGTGCATACAGTGTACCTGGACTTAGCCAGTATTCCTCACTTAGACATCATTGACAAACTCATACAAGTATGCATCAACAATTATATCATTAGATGGGTTGCTAAGTAGCTCACTGATAGAACTCATATATTCAAAATAGGGAATCATCCTCCAACAGCAGACCTGTAACCAGTGGTGTTCCACAGGTTTCAGTCCTGGCACCTCTACTGTTTGGAATCTATTTCTCTGAAGTGCAAGCAAAAACTAAAGGTCTGTGACTGACAAAGTTTGCTGATGAATGTAAACTGGGAGTTATCAATGAATCTCCAAATGATGTCAACATCCTACAAGAGGGACTTACACAAACAAATGCTTGCTGCGAAAGTCATGGCCTTAAACATAATGCAAAAAAAGTATTATCATTCCTTTTGATGAAAGCAATACCCTTGCTAACTACCACATCAACAGCAACACCTTATGCACACCCTCAATGGTGAGAGACCTGGGCACACAGGTTCACAGCTAACTTACCTTTGACCACCATGTCTCCATAGTGGTACGAAGGGCATTCTATCTTGCTCATGTCATAGGTAAGGGTACTGTTGCCAGAAAAAAAAATAATTAGAACCACCCTGTATTCTTCACTCATCAGGGCAATGATTGAGTACAACAGCACTTTTGGCATGTACCTTTCCAAGTGCCTGCATCAATTGGAGAGAACACAAAGGTCCCTCACAAGAAAAAATCGAGGTCTTCAGCATCTGTATTATGTGGATCAGCTGAAATGACCATTATTTTACTCTGTTTCATAGAGGCTACTCAGAGGTGATATGTGGCTTGCATATGAGGCATTCTCTGACTCTGCTTTATTGGGAATGCTGCATATCCATAACTTTAATGGTACATAGGTTACTCACTTTAAAGACTTTAACCTAGTATGTGATGTTAACAAAGCCTGCAAGAGAGACATATTTTTCTCCCAGAGGTTAACACACCATTGGAACTGATTCCCACTTCATGTCAAACAAAACACCTCAATGGCCCTCTTCCAACAAAATCTGGATGATTGGATGGGTGACTGTAATGTCACCTCAGGAATTCAACCTGTGCCCCTCTTGGACAAGGACAATAGGTGTGGATTGTAGAAATAAGGATAAGAACTTGGATAAGATTGTAAGGGCCCTAGGGCCATTAGACTAGTAACTTCCTATGAACCTATAATCCCATAGGTTGATATAAAATGCTCTGAATAGCATTCACACACTACAAGTTGGCTGCAGTGACAATAGTTCCATTATCTATCTACATTTACAAAACATTACACACACACACACACACACACACACACACACACACACACACACACACACACACACACACACACACACACACACTCACAGGTGGCTGCAGTTTGAATAGAACCCCTACCTTTCAAAGTTTCGAGACTATAGAACAGACAGCATATCACACACACACACACACACACACACACACACACACACACACACACACACACACACACACACACCACTGCTGAAGTCTGACATTAACTTGTCTTTAGGTAATCTTATAGTAGATTTACATCAGGATGCTTTGGGATTTTTGTTTTATTAGATTTATACTTGTGTTGTAGGGAGATGCGCACATAAACACACATACACACACACAGACACACACACACACACACACACACACACACACACACACACACACACACACACACACACACACACACACACACACACACACAATGTGGTCTGGAGTAAGATTAGAACCACTACCTATTTAGGTTTAGGCACTACAGCTCACAGCACTTAACACATGCCACAACTCAAGTCTGACAGCAATATGGCTTTTGATAATCCTATGGTAGATGATATCAGCAGACCTTGTGGAGGACTCGAGTTTGGAGGTGTGCAGCACCTGCAAGGCCCAAAACATCAAAAAAGCATGTCAGTGTGGGATTCACATTTGTGTTATAGAGAGATACAAACACACAAACCCGTCAAGTGGCCTGGAGTGAGATTAGTACCCCTACTTCTTTAGTTTTACATACTACAGATCACCATACTTAACACAAATGCCATGCTTCAAGTCTGACGTTAACATGGTTTTAGGTAGTCTTAAGGTAGAGGATATCAGTAGATGGAGGATAAGAGCTTGGAGGCATGCATCATCTGCAACGGCCAAAAAGTGCAAAACAATGCCAATTTCGAGGTCAGTATGGTACTCACATTTGCTCTTTGGGGAAATATATACATACTAAGTGGGCTGAAGTGATATTAAAACTCCTACTTATCTAGTTTTACACACTGCAGATCATAATACTTAGCACACACATCACAGCTGAAGTGTGACATCAGCATGGCTTTAGTAATCTTATGGTAGATGACATCAGTAGGCCTTGTGGAGGACAATAGTTTGGAGGCCTGCATCAAATGCAAGGGTCAAAAAGTACAAACCAATACCAATTTGAAAATCAGTGTGGTATTCACACTTGCTCTTTGGGGATACACACAAGCACACATACACAAAGGGGGCTGGAGTGAGATTAGAACCCCTACCTATCTAGTCTTGCACACTACAGATAACAGAACTTAAGGCATGTGCCACAGCTTTAGTCTGCTTTATAAATGACTGCAGGTGAAGTAATCCTAGAGGACATAAACAAGCCCTGTGTTGAACAGTTTGGGAGGCCTGCAGAGTCACGCTTCCTGATGTCATCTGTAGCTAGTAACCGAACAGTCAGAAAGCTGTTTTGTAGGCTAGCTATGTGACAATGGTACCCATATTGAGCATATGTGACTGTTTGCATTTAGATGGGCAAGCCTGTGGCAAAACTAAATTAGCCCTGTCAGTGGGTGTGCACACAATATAATACATTGCACAACTTGTTCAGTTGTTGATGTATGTGTGGTGAAATCCAGCAGACAAAGGGGGCTGTAGTGAATGTGGGTGTTGTTGCTGCCATATATACAAACATATGGCTTCACAGCATATGTATGTATTCATGTACTGTGCCATACACTTTCAAGGTTTCCACATGCTGTCTTAGGGAGACATGGTATGACTCACCATTGTCCAGATGTTTGCAGCAAGAACACACGTCTGACTCATAATTATGTGCGTTTCATACTAAATTGTGGTTTGCTATCACATGTGGCATCATTTACACATGATGTGAGAGAAGACTGCCAGAACTCTGAACTTCAGATGTCTCAGTAGTCCTCCAATTGCAATACGTGTTATTCTATGCACTTTCACAATTTTGTAAGTTCATTATCTAATGTTGAACCCTTCCTTTTGGTCCTTTGTCCAACACTGTAAGTGTTATAGTGCAGATTTACTCACCATGATCTGGGTATATAGGGCAATACAGACACACGCACACACACACACACACACACACACACACACACACACACACACACACACACACACACAGTTATACATATATACATGTGTGTATATACATATTATATATATATATATATATATATATATATATATATATATATATATATATATATATATATATATATATAGATAGATAGATAGATAGATATACACATTTTTAAAATAAATTGGGCATGGAGCAATGGATTTGTGCTCTGCTTAACTAAGTGTATGGGCATGTCTAGCTGCATTTTTTGGATTGTTTGTGCATTGCTAAGCAGCTCGCAAATGGGAGGCGCATTTCTTACATCAGAGACTTACTGTTCCAAAAACTGACTCCAGCCCACACCTAGCTGTTCTCCAGGCTGGGAATATGTGTGTTACACAATATGACCTCTGAACCTATTTCTGCCCTGCTGTAATTTGCATAAATGAGATAAGACTTCTTAAATAGGTTTTAGATATGCAGCGCTGCATGTAAATGTGTAATTAATATGTGAAACAGGTTAATACTATTATAGCACTCACAGAGTCTGTCTGTAAAATATACTTATTACTACTTCACTTGCAAAATATCTGGATATGTCAGGATTAGAACCCTGAACACCATCATACAAGCTACCTGTATTAGTCCTCTAAGGCACAAAAGCTGCTTGATAGACAGGGGATCATACATCATACCATCACCTGAATAAATATGTACTTTGCTATTCTCATTTTAATAACACATCAAATGTAAGCTCAACTTGTATATTACTGTCTTGATACTGTGTAGCATACTAACTGTGTGAAATGCTCCTACAGGATAGTTGATTTAGTGTTATTTATTTTATTTTATTTTTATTTATTTGCAGTTTGTTTGCCAGGATAGTCCATTGGGCCACAAGGAGCCCATTTTCAATGGAGTCCTGGGGAAAAAAGCTCAAGAAAAATACAAATTACAGATTACACATAAGAGTGAACTAAAAAAAATACAAAGTACACAAATTAAGTAAAAGTGACATTTAGAAGGAACAAATTGGTACAATGCAATAGCAGAATTTTTACAAACAGTTAAGTTCTTAAGAGTTATCATAGTTTCAATAATTTATAACTTTACTAATTCCTTCAGTTCTTAAAAGTTATGCTAATTTCTACAGTTTCTTGGAGATATAAAACTATAGGAGGCTATTTACAGATGTTTTAGCTTTTAGAGAGTAAGTATAGTGTAGGAGGATTATGTAGGATGAGAGCATGAACATTCCTATTGTGAAGTGCTGTGTGAGTGAAGTAAGGTTTTGAATGAAGAGAGGTTGCTAATGGTACAGATGAGAGGTGGGAGGGAATTCCAGTGGCGTGCTAGGGAAAAGGACATTAAATGTTTGCCTGGAGGCTGGGCAGGTTTATGTAGTTCAATTAGATTTTGGGAATTAGATCTGAGAAGTCTATCAGGTTGATGCATTTTAAAAGTGGTGGCTAGAGAGGACAGAGAGAGGGGCTGTAAATAAGTTTGTGTGCTTGGGCAAGTTGAATGCAGATAAGGTTATTGGGCAGCTAAAGCCAATTCAGTTGATGTAGGGCAGTACAGTGGTGGGATGTGGATCTCTGGACTGTTGAAAATGTTGCTATTTTATTATAGCAACAGGAGAGTTTTGTCTTGAGGGAGGATTGCAGGTTAGTGAGGACAGAGGCACCATATAGGAGGGATGGGATAAGGTATGTTTTAGCTAGGATGAGCCTGGTGGAGGGAGAGATATAATGATTGTGGCGGTAAAGCATGTCTATTTTCTTGTGCGGTTTGTTTTGATATTTACTTGTAGATGAATATCAAACTTTAGCTGATCTTCAATGAGGACTTTTAGTAGTTTAGCACTGGGAACTATTTCAAGAGGAGTATTACTCTCACTGGTAATTGAGAATGAGTTTTTATCTAGCGTGGTGGTTTTGGAAGCAGTAAATATCATAAGTTTAGTTTTAGTTGCACTGAGTGCTAGATGGCTGTCTAGCATCCATTGTTTAGTGCAAGAGGAGGCATCTTGGGTTAATTTAGTTAGAGTAGAGATAGAGGAGGCAGAGCAGATTATAGTTGGGTTTTCAGCATAATCGATGAGGTTGGCATTAGGTGTGACTTGATAGAAGTCATTTATGAATATATTAAATAAAAGAAGACCTAGGATTGAACCTTGGGGGACATCTGTAGGAGTATTGAGGAAAGGGGAGGTGGCTTTTTCCATCTGACTGCTTGTTGCCTATTTTAGAGGTAACTGGTAAACCAGTTGATAGAGGAGTGGGATAGATTTAGTTTGGTGAGTTTAGTGAGAAGAAGATTGTGAGAGATGGTGTCAAATGCCTTAAAGAGGTCTAGGAGGAGGGTGGACATGATATGACCAGTGTCTCGGGCTTTGTTAACAGTTTCTAGGAAGGAGAGGAGAGCTGTGGTGGTGTTATGGCTGGGTCTGAATCTATGTTGTGTGGGAATAAGATGTTTTTTGGAAGATAGGGTAACAGTTGTAGAGGGATGTATTTTTCGAGTAGTTTTGAAATGGTGGATAAGATAGCAATAGATCAAAAGTTAGAGATATTATTGTTGCTGCTCCTTTTGTGGAGTGGAATAATAAAGGCTTTCTTCCAGAGCTGGGGAACATGACATTCTGAAATAGATCGATGTATTAGAATACAGATGGGAAGAGCAATGGCTTCTGCAGCTACTTTTAAGAAGTAGGGGGTATTTCATCAGGGGCATTGGAACCAGGTTTTAATTTTAGAAGAAGTTTTTTATGGTAGATATAGGGATGAGGTTTATGGAGAATGGGGGAGGCTGGGAATGGGAGAAGCTAGGGAAGGAAGGGATAGGTGGGGGTGGGGGTAGGGAAGTAGAATTGTTGGTGAAGGATGATGTTAATTTAGTTATGGAATTGATAAAGAAAGAGTTAAATTGGGAGGCTAAATCCAAGTTAGAGGCATTAGGTTCAGGGGAGGGGTGTTTTTTTTACCAGGGTTAAGGAGTGAAGAGATTCCATTCCAAAACTTTTGGGGGTTGGTGTTATGGTTGGTTTGGAGTGTGGAGAAATAGGCTTTACTGTCTGAGATAGTAAGTTTTTTTTTACTTTGTTGCGAAATGTTTTGTATTAATTGAGGGTGAAGTTAGATTTATTTTTGTGGTGGCATTTCCAAGCTTTATCTCGGAGTCTCATAGTAACTAAGGTATTTTTGATTAACCACTGGATGGGATTACTTTTTATGCATTTTGTTTTCAAGGGGGCAAAAGAGTTTAATATGTTTAAGAAGTTTGAGTACATAACAGCATTTTCTAAGGAAAGGATCTTGGGTTCCAGTTAATTATTTTAGCACATTTGAGAATGTGCTAGAATTAAAGTTTTTTAGGCACCAAGTGGAGCCATAGGTATGAGTTAATTGGAAGGAGGAGGGAAGACTGTGGGCAAAAGTGGGGAAGTGGTCACCTAGCGGGTCGGGAAGAGTACCACTATCAGAGATTTAATGAGGATGGGAAACTAGAATCCAGTCTAGGGTGCTTCCAGTATGGAAGTCCTTAGAAGGCCTAGCTGTTGAGTTGATAAGCTGAGTGAAGGTATGCAAGTTTATATTCAATGAGTTAGTGGGATATTGAATTGTAGCCCATTTAATATGAACATCGCCCAGAATTATAGTTTTGTTAGTTATGTTGGTGGAAAACCAGGAGAGAATATCTTCAAGGATTGCGACATTACCTCCAGGAAGGATGTAAAGGGTGTCAATGCATATACGTTTATATTTATTTACCTGAATTATGGCTGGAATTAGTTCTGCATTACCAAATTTGGGAATAGGTTTGGTGTAGGGTGCAACTAAGAGGGATGATGAATAAAGGAGAGCAACTCCCCCTTCTTTTTTGTGTGTTCTATCTTTTCTTATCATACAGTAGTTAGGTGGTAATAGTTCAGAGTCTTTTATATGGGGTTTAAGCCAGGTTTCTGAGATAGAGAGAATATTAGACTGATTATGGAGAAACCAGGCATGGAGGTTGGGAATTTTGTTACATATGCTCTGAGCATTTAGAGTTGAGAAATGGAGGGATTTGCCAGTTGAGTGGGGATGATGTTGCTGGGAGGTTCAATTGTGTGGGGGAGAGGGGTCAGGGTTAGGGTGTATGTCCCCAGATAGAAGGATGGAGATAAGGTGAGAAAAGAGGACCTTAAATCGCTTAGTATATGATTTGTGGGTTATAAGCTTTATGGACATGTGGCTAGTAAAGATGGGAGTAATGTTTTTGGGGTTATATAACAGTTTGTAGGGGAAGAGCATATTATTGTTGAAGGAGTAGAGACTGGGGGATATGTGGATTGAGGAATGTGTGTGCTTTATGAAGGATGGATTAGTTGTATGGAATGGGGGGTGGATTTGCATTGAGAGGTCTGGTGAGATAGTTTAGGTAGGATAAGGTGATAAGAAGTAGTGTATGAGCTAGAAGTGAAAGAGGCTTGGTAAGCATGGTGTTTGTTCAATATATTAGAAGAGAGTGTGTTTGGGGTTCAGTAGGTATTGACATAAGTTATGAAATAAGGGTTTAGATTTACTGAATAGATATTGGGGTAGGCTGTTGTTAACGAGTTAAGAATTATTGGAATGAAAGGGGTGGAATTAATTTGTGGGATGGAGTGGGGGGGGAGATTAAGTAAGGGTGCGATGGGTTAAGTGGATTGGGTTTTGGAGATAGAGGGTGTGGCTTGGTATCTTTAAGAGTAGAGCCAGGGGAGGAAGAAGGCAATTCAGCAAAGAACAATCAGTGAAGTGGATAGCAAGTTCAGAGGTAAGAATGCACAAGGTAGAGGCAAAGTTTTCAATGAGTGATAGAGAGAAGCAGAGAGGTTCACAGAGGTTTATGGCTGAAGTAGGGCAGTAATAGTATAGACAGAATGTTAAGTTTAATTAAATTAAAACAAAATGGTTGGCAGTAGGTGGGGACTGTTATGGCAGTCACAAGGGGACACTGCTGTTTTGAGGGGTGGGGGAACAAAAGCCCATGTTTTGCTAGGACACACACTAGTCTGACAATCATTTAACATCACTTTCTAACATGTCCCTTGAATGATGTACCAGTAATCTGTTACAGTAGGACTGCATGAATATTCCAGTCATGAGCTCTACTGATTACAAATGGTGACATGTTACTGGAATGGGTGTATGTAGTTCCATGTGGATGTAATTTCTGTCCAAAGTTCCCATTATAGTTACTTGCATAATGTACATGGTCCATAGCTACAATGACATAACATAACAATCCACTATACTACTGCATAGGGTATGGACATACCATGCAAATGCAGTAGTTGGCAAAACTGTATTTCTTGGCTGACTCTGTCTGATGCAAGCAGTACACAGCCAATGCATGGATAGGTACAGAATGTGTGATTTGGCTGACATCAATTTTAATATATGTATGTGAGTAGGAGTAAGATGTTAGTCCCTAGGTCCTTAGATTGTCAGTGACTCACTATGTGTTTCTCTTTGCCAAAGCAAAGGCATACTGAGCACGTCTACATCTGCCTACATAGACATCAGCAAGAGATTTCTCCTCTGAGTCTTCCTGTGACTGTGACTCTGGTTACCTAAGCACTGGTGAGGGGCTGTGTATCCCTTCCATTTGCTGATCCTGCTGCAGCTGTTTCCACAGGATCAGATTGTGTAGCATAGTACATACTGTAAATATATGTGCACGTGTGGCTGGAGACTAATGCAAGGTTCCACCAGATATATCAAGGCACTGGAACCATGACCTCAGAAGCCCAAACACACACTCTATGATGTTCCTAGTTCATGTGTGTGTGCCTCATTATAGCATTTTCCATGGGTGTATGTGCATTTCTGATGGGTGTTATCATCCACAGTTCCAGGGAGTATCCACAATCCCCACAATAAATGGATCTGTGGGATGCCTCCCCTAGAAAACATCTAGTACAGCTGTGATGTGTGCCAGATATGGGAGTCGTGATAACTGCCAGGGTTGCCAGCACACACATTCATGATAATCCCCTGGGCATTGCACACAACTTTGCAGTTGGAGTGGTATCCCACATGGTTAATGTAGCTTCTCCCCTGCTCACTAAGTGGTGCCTTGATGTGTACATGAGTGCAATCTATGGCACCCAGTACTTCAGGGTAGTGTGCTACACAGTAGAAGTGTTGCATATTGCTGGTCTTCACCTTAAGGGCAAGGGGAAATGATATGTGCTCTCTGGCATGTGGGAAAATAGTATCCAGAAATTGTTTGAGTATCCTGGATGTAGATGCCTGTAACACCCCCATCATGTCCTCAGTTGATCTTTGAAAAGTACCTGTAGCTAGTATCCTTAGGGCTACACATACCTTAGTTTCCACTGGGATGCAATTCCCTCTGTTAGCTCTGAGTTGAGGGTGCTAGAGCACACTGAGCTCTTGCAATATGTCCCTGTCCATCCTGTAACACTCTACAATCTCCAACTCATAGAGCTCCTGGTAGGTTACCCTGAGCCTGAACACTCTGCTTCTCCTCATCCAAGGTCTATTGTCAGCAGCACCAGCAGCACTGACTTCAGCATCTAGTACATACAGATGTAGAATAGCTGAAGCAGCCCCTAGCATTATCTCAGTTAAAATTTCCAAGTCTCTACTCCAGTGGTTCAGAGTATTGAGGTAAAATCTGAGTGTAGCGTGCATGCATGCTTTATATAGTTGTGGTGTAGATCCACCATGTGGGATTGGCTAATTATGATGCAGTTAATCTGCTTAAGATATAATTGACATGATTGAAGGTCCTATTTTATTGCTTTATGCTGCGCTATCCTCCGGGTTGCACAGCATAGCTTATGCAATACCATATATTATTAGTTGAATATATCTGGTTTTCATTCATAGCAGGCTGTGTCATAAATGTCATGTGGGTGGTTTGGTTATGCAAACACGCTAAGCTAAGCCCAAACAATTTGCAGCATGTGGCGAGCTGTGCAAACACATGCACTAAACATGAAATATCCATCGGGAATGTAAACATCGTGTAGGATCCACCATGATGTGGATATGCAGACAGGGTTGCTCCCTTTAGTGATTTAACAAATGTACAGCATTTACCCCTCATTTGAATAAATATTCATGCTGACAACCTGGAAACTACAATGTTCATTGCAGTGTAACTGAGTAGCAGCATGAATGCACCATTCTACAGAGGTGACACAAGGCACTACAGTACATTTATGTAAAGTACACTGTAAGTGTCATTTTTACATTTTTTTATTTTTCTGTTAAGCATGTTTGCATACTGAAGTGCATAGTGGAAGCATGTGGAAATTAATAATAAAAAACATTATTAATTTCACATATTCCCTGCCTTTTTCAGACATCCACAATGTATGTTTTGCACATTTAATTATGTGATCTAACCTTTTCAGGGGAGTTATGTCCATATTTGTGGAATTTTGCATCCCCCATTTTTCCATGTAGACTCCTGTATGCGGAAAATTTCTGCATACATTACAAACACAACCATGGAGTCTACATAGATGTCTTCCGGCTTGATGAATCACTCAACCTGGCTAAATTGCAAGACATTCACCTGGTTAAATTTGCATTGTGCAGAAGCTTCTCTGTGTGTACTTGCACGCTGCTAAGTGGGGTTTACTGAATCTAAAACTGTTCACATTCATGTACGCATCATGCTGCGATGCGTACATGAAAAAAAAATTAATGTAAGCTTTATTGAATTCCCCCTTAAGCCTCCTTCTGTAATAACATATCAGAAGGATCAATTATAAATAAGAACATGTCAACACATACATTATAAAAAAAAATCAATAAATCTGAATCACTATTGTGATATTTGAAAAAATGTGCCAAAACATTTTTTGTGCAAATGGTGCTTTTTGTTTTTAATTTTATGGCTGCAGGCTTGTGTTTGTTTTGTTATTTACAAGTTTTAGTAGTTTAGTTTGTAGAAAGGAAGAATTCAAAAATCTGGAATGTTAGGACAGTGTAGGATTAATGCATTGGAGTCTTACATATAATTAAATTAATACGGTGGATAAATGTGTCATATTATCTTTTAAAATATATCCTTTTAAATACACAGTAGGAGTAGTTTTTATTTATTATCTATTAATGTAAAAGGATTAAATAATGGCAACAAAAGGAAATCATACATTAGATATGTAAAATTAAATAGAGGAGACATTATATTTTTGGAAGGCATTCACTTGATAAATAAATATACAATATTTAAATGACTTAGATTACAATCTTATCACCTGCTTCTTTTAACAAAAGGAGAAGAACTGCTATACTTTGGAGAAAATTTACTATAATGCCTACAGTCATGGAATCTATTAATGATCCCAAAGGAATGTTACATTTGTAATAATTAAATACAATGACAATCTCTATACACTAAATAATTTTAGTGGATCCCTGGAATAGGTGCAAGAGTGGCTATGATCACTTACACTTACTACAAAGTCACTGGAAGGGTAGTTTAATTTTAGCAGGGGATTTTATCTGCATATCTTATATAGAAGATGCAAGCTATAACTGGTCATGGTGGCTCCAATGGGTTTTATTTTCATGTAATAAAGATAAAAATAATAATCTTGATGATTACACAACTGACAAGTATTTAAAGAAAAAATGTTACTAATAATCTTAATGACCAACAGATTTCTCTGTTGAATAAGCCTGTTACCTCAATAGAAGTTAAATAAACTTTAAAAAGGGTGAAAAAGGTAACGCTCCAGGGTTAGATGGTTTAAACAAGGAATTATATAGTCTGCTACCATTAAATATTTTAGAATTACTGAGTGACGTTTTCAGGATAATTCAAAGTGAAAAAATAAATCCTACCCCATGGAATTTTTCGATAATGTCACCTATACTTAAAAAAGGAAAGTATAATAAGTCTGTTTTCTCATATTTCATTATTAAATGTAGACTGTAAACTATTTATTTTGATTCTTTGCTATAAGATTATGAGATATAGTAAATACATTAATTGATAAAGCTGAAACAGGATTTATAGTCAACAGAATAACATATGATGATATAAAAAGGGTAGTAACTATCTTAGATTTAGTAAAAGAAATGAACAAGAAATGTGCCTTAGTTAGCTTAGATATCAAGGAAGCCTTTGATTCTGTAGACTGGAACTACTTGTTTAAAACTTTAGAAGCGCTTGCATTTCCAGAACAGTTAATTGGAATATTAAAACTGTCTAGGGACTCCAAAGCATATGTTAAAATTGGATCTTACATTTCTCAAAGATTCACTTTAAACAAAGGCACAAAGCAAGGGTACCACTTGTCCCTGCTACTATTTGCATTAGTTATTGAACCCTTAGCTAACAGTATAAGATGCAATGGAAAAATTGATGGATTTTAAATTAACAAGGATTGTCAATCCAAAGCACAGCTTTTTGCAAATGAAATTTTACTAACTATAACAGATTTAAATTATTCAATCAGAGAAATAGTTTAGGAAACTGAAAAGTATCGCTGCTGAAATTTAATAATACAACTGAAAATTTAGTGTTAAATCAAGTACTAGGTAGCATGTTTAAAGATAAATATAAATATAATTGGGAAGGAAATAACTAAAATATTTAAGTGTTACTTCTTATTAAAAATGGATTTTTTACTTTTGATAATAGGTTGGTACTTATTAAAATGATGATATTACTCATTTATATATATATATATATATATATATATATATATGTGTGTGTGTGTGTGTGTGTGTGTGTGTGTGTGTATGTATGTATATATATATATATATATATATATATATATATATATATATATATATATATATATATATATAGATCCCTGTCATATGACAGAAACCTCATTTGACTGAAACTATTTTGATTGCGATCATAAGACTGAATTTTCAAAAGACTAAAAAGTCACTTGACTGAAATCCATAAGACTGAAACTCATAATCCTGAATTTCAGCATATTAAATTGTAAACTGGACCATATAAAACTGGACTAGGTGGGGGGCTACACCCTCTACACCCTCAATGTGGGGGGTATGCCCCCACACCCCCAAATGTGGGGGGATGTGCCCACACACCCCTAACTGTATATACTAACTCCAGGATTGCACTACAGTGGGGAAAAGGGCCTATACCTTTCACTTAACTTACAGTAGACTACATGCTGCCACTACTATGCCCTTTTCCCCACTGTAGTGTGACCTGGAGTTAGTATATATAGTTATGAGGGTGTGGGTGGCACAGCCCCCCACCTAGTCTGGTTTTATATGGTCCAGTTTAAAATTTAGTATGTTGAAATTAAGTATTATGGGTTTCAGTCTTATGGGTTTCAGTCAAGTGACTTTTCAGTCTTTTGAAAGTTCAGTCTTATGGTCTCAGTCAAATGAGTTTCAGTCAAATGAGGTTTCTATCATATGATAGGGATCCATATATATATATATATATATATATATATATGTATTGATGGTTTACTATCAGAGTGATGAGTACAGGTTAGACGAAAATGGGAATGTCGAACAACAGTTGCATGATTCCCATTTCATCTAACCTGCACTAGTGTGAGGTGCAGTTTCACCAATGCCACAGTGCATTCACACACCTGTCATCAGCATTATGAATACAGGTCGTGGTACAGTGGAGATTGGGAAATTACCCTTTTCCCCACTGTGGTGTGAAGTCAAAGTTGGAATATATTATTTGCACGGGGTGTGGGGGTGCAGGGTTGCTTGCCCCCTGCAAAAATGGATATTTCTGTATTTTGCAGTACGTAGGTACTGCTTACAAGTTGAACTTCCAGTGGCGTTGAGTAATCTGCAGGGGAAGGCATATGTCGAATAATGTTCATTCTTCTTCATTATATTCAACATAGTGCCTGTGTTTCTCTGCTGATTTTCAGAGATATGATTTGTGTGAATGACCAGATTTATATCCGGTGTTTGCGATTCTGATAGTAAACCATATATATATATGTATATATATATATAAATATACATATATACACACACACACACACACACACACACACACACACACACACGCACACACCATATATATATATATATATATATATATATATGCGTGTGCGTGTGTATGTATATTGCATTTAATAGCAAATGGAAAAATGTTCACTTCATTCTTATAGTATCTTAAAAAGCAGAGTATTGCTTATAGAAATCATATATGATTATGGGAGTATGGTGGTGTTAGTTTCCCAGATGTAGAATATTATTCTATTGCTGCATATTTTAACTCTGTTATACTCCAGATAGACTCAGCCTACACTAGTCAATGGAAACCCATTCAGGAGCAGGTTTTACTAAATTCTCATAAGTTTATCAAATATGACAAATTGGAAACAATCCTTTCATTAGGTTAATGAAATGTACTTTAGAATTAATTTCATTTCAATCTATAGACTCTGTGTACATGAAATCAGTTCTTAAAACTGTTAGGAAATATGTATTTAAAACTACACTAATATCAAAATGGAAATTTTTCTGTTTTCCCTTTGCACGAACCTCTTGATTTAAGGAAACTCAGAACAATAAGAAAATGAATTTATTAAAAATAAATAGGTTAGGATTATGGCCTGAATGCTTTGAAAAAGGAAAAGCTAAGTCACCAGAAAATTTAATAAATGGTTATAAGTTAGATGATTCTGCTAACCGGTTAATATTATCCATCAGTAAGAAATTAAATGATTTTGTAGATAATATGATTAAATAAGATTATGACACTATTCCCGATTATATGAATATATGAATGCTATCATTGAGGGTAAACTGACTTACAAAGGAAGCTTGTCCAAGTTATTTAAGTTATTATAGATAATAATAATAATAATAATAATAATAATGTTGATGCAAAATTCTGGAACTTTTTAAATAGCACTGGATTGAGTGACTCAATAGATTGTAAGAAAAAATATTAGTTAAACATCTTTAAATTAGCAGTAAAAATTGTCTTTATGAAAATATATGCACAAAATGTTTGTTACTCCCTATAAAGTCTCCAAATTTAGTAAAATTACTTCTGTTTTTTAGAGATGCACTGAAGTCACGTTTATGGATTGTGTAAAATTAAATGCATATTGGGAAGAGATAAATATGTTTTAAGAGGTTATGGTTTGATAATTGTTCTTTAACTAGATTAATAATACTAATAAACACTCATGTCCTTTATCTGTAAAAGCCAAATAGAAAAATATCTTCTGGGGTTTACTAGAAGTAGCTAGAAAAGTTATTTCATAAAATGGAAATCAAACTCATTGCCTACATTCAAATAATTTTTAAAATTAGCAATAATACTATGTAAAACCAAAAGTGAAGTGATCAGAATAAGCCCTAAAATCATATTAAGACTTTTAGTGGTTTTGATAGCCTTGAAATGGTGCCATTGAGGTATCAAGACTCTTAATGTGTTAATTGTATAAGATTACCTTGATGATTCAATGTATTCCTAACATTGTATAACAGTATGTGATGATTAATTACTTCCTTTCTGTGTATATATTGTAAATATGTTAAAGTAAACAAGTGTTCTTAAGAAAACAAATAAACAAACAAAAGCAAATAGATTCCTATGTAGTAAGATGGATAGCCAATTAATAAATAGACAAAATCACAAAGAGCAGGTGGCAGGGGCAAGGCCAGAGCTTGTGAATGTAACCAGTGGCATTCTGCAGGGCTCATTGCTGAGACCATTTCTATTCAGTATTTACATTTTTCAGATTAAGAATCAAGATCTCTGTCTAAGTAAATTTCTGCTAAAATGACTGCAAACTGGGAGTCATTGTTAAAACCCTATCAGATGCCCAATACCCAGAGCAAGAATGTACACTTGTGAACAGTTTGTGTGGTGAAAATGGGCTTAAATTGAATGCTACAAAATACAAGATTGTCATATTTGGTAGACAACTCCTTCTCCCAGAATGCAACATGAGCAAAGCCCCTCTTGAAAAGGAAAATGTAGTTAATGACCTTGGAAGTAGGGTTGATAATTCCTTATCCATTGATCACCAAGTGACAACAGATGTCACGAAATCCTTCCATACACGCAGCTATTTACCAAAGAAATATCATTCAGATCTGAAGAGATTATTGTGCCCTTATATTCAGGACTGATTAGGCTTGTTTTTGAACATAACACCGTCTTTGAGATGCACCTCACCAGACATACTGAACAACTGGCTAGACCCTAGAGTTTCTTAACAAAGAACATGTGATCAAAATCTGTAAGATACCAGAAAAGGCTAGAAGCACTGACCTTTTTCTGCATCACGTAGACTCCTCAGAGAATACCTATGCCAATCCATCCATCCAATGAAGGATCAAATATTTCAAGGTCTCTTGCACCTTCACAAGGGAAACTGTCTCACTGTTACCAGTGAGATCTAAATCTTCTTCAGCAGCTTCAAAAAAAAAGGTGGGGGGGTAGATTCATTTTTCAGCAACTGTCTGAACTCTGCAGATCAAACAATAAGCACACTATCTTCCAATAAACAAGAATTGGATAATTGGATTGCATATTCAGAAATTTATTCTGGGTTTGACTGGCTTTAAGAGAGGAGGTACAGACCAAGGTGGAAATTGGCAAGGTGTAATGTTACAAGACTTAGCTGCTCTGAACTTCCTGTGATCCCAGGGATTGCAAAGGGCTCAGCTCTACATTTTTTGTTCTATACAAGTCAATATTATTAGCCAGTACATTAACCTCCTAGTACTTTCCTTGCACTTTATTATTCCCTGAAGGGAGCCATATAATCTCTCAAGCATTTGTCTTCACAAATGAGTTAGAATTACTATTTATCCAGCCTTTAACATTAAGCCCTATAAATAACTTATTTTTCTTGAATGAAAAGAGCTAAAATCATTTTTTTTCCTTATGAACGTATTTTTATTGACGTCAGCCTCGAATGAAAACTTAAATCATTACCTGCAGCTTTAAGTCAGCAGCAGCAGATTACTGGACATTGTTTCATTTTTTCTTCTGTAAAAGGATATTGTAGTACTATTCATATAATCTCCTGCTCTTCTTTAGGCAATTCTGCAAAGCCCACTGGCATACATAATATACTCATCATGTCTGCTATGTGTAATTCCTTCCCTGGTCTGTATTTCTTTTCACATATTACTTTTCTAGATTAAATAACTTCTCTGATCTCAGAACTACCTTCTGCAAATACTTTTTGAATATGTGGATTTGTGGTCTATAGTCACCAAACTATGGGATTTCTCACATCCATATACTACTGCCAGTAGTTCTTTTTTCTATATGAACATTTCTGTTTTGTGCACCTGACACATAACCATGTGGTCTTGGTTCTTGTAATATTAAACTCACAGAACATTCTGACTGGAACATACTCGCAACACATCTGGCTTATTCACATCTTAAAATTTTAAAATTAAAACATCTGCAATTGATCTCAGGCATTTAAAAAGATTTTCATGTTCACTGCAACATTCACAGAGTGTATTTTGCTCTAGGAAAGAACTTTTTACAGCAATAGTTATTTCACACACATCAGGCACAACGTACAAGGTTTGCAAGGTTTCGTATCATTCCTAGAATCCTGATTTGTGACTTTCTGGTGCTTCATCATGGCTAGATCAAACTCACATCACTAAAATCAGAGGTGGCTTAACACTATCCTTACATACATACGTAAACGTATTTCAAGGATGGGCATTATTGCCCTTCTAGCCTGCCAATATACCATAACACTTATTCCTATAATAAGTGTCCAGGCTGTTCTTAAAAATATCTAAACTAGTAATTTTTTGATGTAATTTGGTATTCTGTTCCATGCATAAGCTGATCGCTCAGAGAACCAATCAGTATACCTTTCATTCCTACAGAATCTTCTACATAGGTTTTCTGATGATTCTCTAGCACCTTTTGGTAACTCCAAACATTTCCACAGATGGTTGTCTCTAAATGCCCTACATACCTAAATAAGATCTCCTTTTAGATATCTACAAGAGACACTGTACAAGTTCAGATATTTTAGTCTTTCATAACAACTTTAATTTTTATATTCATGGATGCCCTTGGTATATTTCCAATATACTCTTTCCAGTTTACTCATGCTTGTTTTTTTATAAGGTTTCCATATTCTTATTCCATACTCAAGTTTGTGTCTAATGTTACTAAAAAACAATGACTTCATCATTTTTGATTTCCTAGACTTTATAAATATCTATACAACCTATAGTTCTATAACTATCATTAACCTATTGGCAAATATGACTAGAATAAACTCAACGCTGGATCTACTGATATACCCAGGTCCTTAAATGAATTTACAGTTTCAATCACTGTGTGCTGTATTAAATATTCACTTTTAATTTATGTCTCCCAAATCTCATATGCTTAGTTTTTGATGCATTTATCGGCATATTATTCTCCTGTGCCCAAATGGTCAATTTAGTCAAGTTCTTTTGCAGACATGCCTTAACTGTAACTCATGTAATCAGTTAACCCAATTTCAGGTCATCTGCATATAGAGTGCAGAAAACCTCAGGTGAAAAAGTTAGGTCTGAAAGATAGAACCTAAACAAGTAAGGGTCTAGGGCAGAGCCCTGTGGTACACCCTGACTGTAGCCAAGAACTTCACCTGTGCAATTGCTGTATGATACTTGTCATGTCCTATTTGTAAGCCATGCATCTATCCATCTAATCAAGAGTACATTGATACCTAGCTGTTCTAATTTATTGATCAGTGTTTTGTGTATGACCCTGTCAAATGCTGAAGTTAAGTCTATATAAATTACATCATAGCATAATTTTTTCAGTCATAGTTCTCATTATATTGTTATAGAATATCACATTACAGGTGGTAATAGATCTATTTTCAACATATGCATGCTGACATATGGTTTCAAGTCCCAGCCTTTCCAGTTCTGACAATAACATATCCAATATTACCTCCTCCATTATTTTTTCACAACATGAAAGTATACTTAAGCTTCTGTATGACTCTGGGATTGTCCTACTCCCCTTTCCCTTAAAGACAGGTTTAATAAATGCATGCATCCAATCTTGAGAAATCTCCCCATATTTACACGACATAGTAAATAATAGATATAATGGTATCTCCCTTTTAAATTTCTCCAAATCTTTTGGGTTTCTAATACCATGCCATGAATGGATCCCATTCCCAAGTCAAAGTATGAGTAAAGTTCATGAAATTAGTATTGCTTCACTTTTTGATGTCAGCCAACAGTGCTCTTTGCAGCACCCGCAATGTGCCCCTGTAATGACTCCTTTTGCAATTCGTACAGAGTTACATGTATTGGTAGCATATCTAAATATGATTGTAGACTCTTTTTTTATAAGACCTGTTGCTCCCACTACTGTTGGAACTATCTGGGTATCTTTCTTCCACATTGCTCTCTTTTCTGCTTGAAAATCCTTATATTTTATGACTTTGTGTCATGTCTCTCTGTATGCATGACACTGTAGTCACTGGGTGTGGCAATTTCAATAATCAATGCTACTTTTGTCTTCTTTTCTTGGACACAATATCCAGTTTTCTAGCATCTATCTTTTAAACTGTTGGTAATGGATGATCCCATGTAGACATCATCATTTTTTGTGATGCTTTGAGGCTCATGTTTCCAGTGTTTTTTCAGCCACTTCAGTTGTTTTACAAAATAATTATATTTATTTTGATGGGAATTTTTTTATAAACAGTTAACAGGAGTAGCTAATGGGGCAGCATGTGTCCCCATATATGCAAATTATATCACGGCTTATTGGGAACAGGAATTTGTTTTTCCATCCATCTATTATGATTATATTGCATGATATATACGGTATTTGAATGATATCTTTATTGTATGGGAAGGTGGTTGCGAAACACTTGATGCATTTATTAATTACATTAATAATAATACTGCTGACCTTTTAAAATTTACATATAATTTTAGTAAGGATAATATTTCATACTTGGATGTTAATTTAACTACTGATAGGGTTAAAATTGTTTCAAGTCAGATATTTTTAGGAAAAGCACATTTTCCAATTCATATTTGGATTTTCATAGTGGGCACGCCTACCATCAAAAAAGAGTAATAAAAAGGCAAATGGTAAGAGCAGCTAGAATGGTGAGTGATAGTGATGCATTTATACAGGAGTTAGATTTTATGATCACTATGTTTAAGAAAAGGGGTTACCCAGATGAGTTGCGTAATAACATTAAGAAAGAAGTTGTACATAAAAGGAAGATAGGGTTTTATCAGGCTATACTTAATAGTAATCAAGGTAACAAATTAAAAAAAATGATGAAAATATGTGTAAATTTAATCATACTGAGAATCTGATTTTCGTCATCACATACAATCAAGATGTGGAATGGTTTATGGCAATGGTTGAGAAAAATTGGGTTTTTTTTGTTATTAGATAAACATGTACATATAAAAATGGGGGGTCCCCAAGTTTGTTTTTCATAAAGATCAAACTTTTAAACACATTTTACAGAGAGAGTTTGAGCTTAAAATAGATCTCGTAATAAGAGAATTTGGTAATTTTAAATGTGGAAGATGTAGTACATGTATATTCTTTATGGTAACTAAGGATTGTATGAAAATTAACCATATAATGGTTCACCTTTTAGGACATTTTAGCTGTTACACACAAAATGTGGTCTATATCGCACAGTGTCAAAAATGTCCCGCCTTTTATGTGGGAAAAACATCCAGATATTTCAGAGAAAGAATTAGGGAACATATACTGGATATAAAACATGGAAAAGCCACTAATGCATTGGGAAGACATATTTTAGGCAACATAGACCATGAATTTAAGTTTTGTATAATTCAGCAAGTGAAAAAAGACTTACACGGCAAGGTATTAGATATTCACCTTGATGTATGTGAATTGAAGTGACAGTTGTTAAATGCCCAAATTAGTCCTGGTATTAATGAATATATTAGTATAGCCCTCATTTTAAAGTTAAGGTATAGTTTAGGATGAATTTATTGTGCATATTTATGTATTGTTCATTAATTTATATACATCAAATATTTTGAAGGTATTTTTATAATAATGTTAGTGTATATAATGCATTAGAATATCACATCCAGTTTGGTCACAACCACTTTTGTCTGATGTTACTTGTATAGGATAATATAAGTAGTGTAAAATGTATTATAATACGTATATATGTATTTATTTTATATATGTTATACTGTTGGATTCATTTCATTAGTATATACAAATTAAGTTTATGTTTCTCATTTAATGTGATGCAGTGTGGCTCCTTTAAGACTATTGCAATGATTTTTGCAATGAAATGTATTGTTTAATTAGGTATTATTGAATAATGACACCAATTAGTGCTGTAAGAGTTGCTTATTTAAATGGGTACTGGATTTCATTCATTGTTCTGAAGAAGTCCTTATTTTGAGGACGAAACCTGGGTTAACATGTGTTTTTGTGTGTTATTTGGATGCTGCTAATAAACTGTCTGGTTGACTTCTATATTCCTTGACAGTATTGGTTGTTTATCGGTTACCAGTTTGGAGTTTCTGTTGTTCTATGGATAATATGGAGTCTAATACCGGTATTGTGGAACTTTTGCAGCAAATTAATGAACAACTACAAGAGCATACAGCTCAAATTTAATCTCTGGTGAAAAAACAGCAGCAACCAAGCCAGCAAAATTCGGTTTATGGAAGTTTGGGAATGCCATTAACCCAACCAACATAAATTTCTGGTAACATTCAAGGAGTCACATTTAGTAATAATAGTGCTAATGAGAAAAGCATCACAGAAGGAGAATGTATAATGAACAATAATGTATCAAGATGGAAACAGTTTAATTATAATTTCCGACAGGGTGAGAATAGCCACAAGCAGCATCCTGGGACTATAAATATTTAGTTATCTGAGCAGTTAAAGGTATTTGAAACTAAATTATTTCAATTGAAGAAAATACAGCTTGAAAATAATTATCTAACAAGAAATTTAGAACTTAAATTGGTTCCAAAGGGTCTCCGATTGTGGAGGTACCCAAATGGAGCCAAAAATGATGATCAAATGCTTAAAGAAGTTCATGAATTATTTGATCAAACAAAGTTGACCTTAATGAGTATCATGATAAAATTCAATAATGCAAAGATTGATCAGTTGACTGTAGAATTAGAAACAGTCAATGAGAAAATTGTCAATGACTTACTTTTTGAACAATATATTACTAATTATGGTAAAATACTTGACAAAATAGATCAAAATTGTCAGGTCATTTTTTCACGTAAAATTAATAAAATTAAGAGAGACACCAGTATATATGCCGCAGACAAAGCATATCCATTTTCTATAGGAACCATGAGAGCTCAGCCAATAGAAGGATGGAAGAGAACAATGTGATTAACTCACAGGAAGGAATGAATCAACCGTGGAGTGAGGCGTGCCCTTTAGAGGATGGACCGAGATGGTCAGAACGGATAACAAATAAGGAGCAAGCGAGTGAACAAAGTTTTTATCAGCAACAGGGAGCTCATCCCAAAACATGGTATACGAAGCAAGTTTACAGTGGCAAACCAAGACGGAAGAGATAAATGTGGCGTCAGTAACTGGAAGTGTAAGTTCTTTCAATATGTTTTTTCCAGATACACGTAATGTAAACGGAACAGATTCGAACACAAACTTGTATATATACTCTCATTCGGTTACAAATTACATGCTTTCATCAAGTTTTTTGAATATGAGTACATCGTTACATGAAGGTAGGATGAAGGTGTCATTAAACATTGGAACAGACACTCAGTTTATACAGCTTGGTGATATGTCTGGACATCAAATAGGGGTGGAAGCCGCTGATATGGCGTTATTAACTGAAGTGGGTAGTTTAGATAATGTTGTTTTTTCTTCATTTGAAAGTAATGGTTACACTGATGATACAGACTTCCACATAAGCATTCAAGTGGATTCTCACTCAGCCGTTAATGACAGAAGTTTGTTGACCATTGAGAATACGAGTGTTTCTTCACACAGAAGCAATGCTCTTGTTTTACAACAAGATTTTTTGTCTGAACTTACACCGCATTTGAATTTATATGATAATTTTTCCGAAAGATTTGTCAATGCTGAGACTGTGGATAATTTTAATAATATTTTAAATGCAAATACAAATCAATCGATTAATGTTGTTAACAATAGCTCAGTGGATAACTGTTTAAATTTAAGTTATAATGACAATGGCAATTAGTTTATGTTCAATAGTTTAGAAGATAGTATAGACACTAATAAGTACATTGGTTGTAATTCACATGGTGTCTATCACACTGGTGGGGTAGTAACATCTGATAGTAATTATAGCGAAGTTTTTAATTGTGTTGAGAATAATGAAATAAGTCTGTTAGTGGAACTACTAGTTAATCACATGGAAGGAGCATCTGAATTTAACGTATTGAGTAACCCAACAGTGATTTGAAACACTTATGATGATTTTAAGGTATATAACTACACTGAGTATGATTTTGATGTCAAACATGTACATTTATTGTCAAAAGGTTTTACATTTGTTCCTTGTCGGAAAGGCAACATTACAGAAATGTTAATTGATCTTAAGATTTTTACTCGGAAAATGAACCTTAGAATGTGTTTTCTGACAATAAAGTAGACAAACAGGGTAATATTTTGAGAAAACCTAGTCAATTTAACCCATTAATGAATCGGACTGTAGCCTTATTTGAAAAGGCATGTGAAATGGATATCAGAGAACACATGAATAGGTTTTATAAAAGTGGGTATTCTAATTTAACTGATGATGAAGTTGATTTACTGAATACATTAGTGAAAATAAAGATATACGAATTATGAAACCCGATAAAGGGAATGGCATAGTAATAATTGAGAGGATTGATTACAATAATGCCATGATGAATATGTTGATGGATGACAATTGCACAGACAGTAGTATTAATGAAATTAACATTAGTCATCAAAAATAGATTTGCTTTTAGAAGATATGTTGTATCAAGGACAGATTAATGAAATAGAATATGAATTTTAAAAAAAATCATTTTCTAGTAGTAAGTAGTATGTTTGGTGTTCCAAAACTACATAAAGGCCTTAATAACATTCAATTTAGACCGATAGTGAATGGGAAAAGAAGTAAAACAAATTTTATAAGTCAATTTCTAGATCAACATATGCAAAAGGGCCTAAAAGTATTTGAATATATAACTAAAGATTCATGGAGTTTTTTGGATAAAATAAGAGGGTTAAATATCAATGATGATACCATGTTTCTAACTATTGATGTATGTAATTCATTCACTGGTATCCCCCATGATATAGGTTTGAGCTAGTTAGAAACTCAATTAAATAAAACTAAGTTGTTTGATCAAGATCAAGTGAATGTTTTTATAACACTCATGGAAGTCGTTTTACAAAATAATTATATTTATTTTGATGGGAATTTTTTTAAACAGTTAACAGGAGTAGCTATGGGGCAGCATGTGCCCCCATATATGCAAATTATATAATGGCTTATTGGAAACAGGAATTTGTTTTTACATCCTTCTATTATGATTATATTGTACAATATATATGGTATTTGGATGATATCTTTATTGTATGGGAAGGTGATTGCGAAACACTTGATGTGTTTATTAATTACATTAATAATACTGTTGACTTTTTAAAATTTACATATAATTTTAGTAATGATAGTATTTCATATTTGGATGTTAATTTAACTATTGATAGGGTTACAAATTGTTTCAAGTCAAATATTTTTAGGAAAAGCACATTTTTCAGTTCATATTTGGATTTTCATAGTGGACACCCCTACCATCAAAAAAGAGCCATTATAAAAGGGCAAATGGTAAGAGCAGCTAGTATGGTGAGTGATAGTGATGCATTTATACAGGAGTTAGATTTTTATGATCATTATGTTTAAGAAAAGGGGTTACCCAGATAAGTTGTGTAATGACATTAAGAAAGAAGTTGTATATAAAAGGAAGACAGGGTTTTATCAGGCTATGCTTAATAGCAATAAAGGTAACAAATTAAAAAATGATGAAAATATGTGTAAATTTAATCATACTGAGAATCTGATTTTCGTCATCACATGCAATCAAGATATGGAATGGTTTATGGCGATGGTTAAGAAAAATTGGGGTTTTTTGTTATTAGATAAACAAGTACATATAAAAATGGGGGGTTCCTCAAGTTTGTTTTTCTTAAAGATCAAACTTTTAAACAAATTTTACAGAGAGAGTCTGAGCTTAAAATAGATCTTGTAGGAAGATAATTTGGTAATGTTAAATGAGGAAGGTGTAGTACATGTAAGTTCATTATGGTAACTAAAGATTGTATGAAAATTAACCATATAATGGTTCACCTTTTAGGGCATTTTAATTGTTACACACAAAATGTGGTCTATATAGCACAATGTCAAAAATGTCCCACCTTTTATGTGGGAAAATCATCCAGATATTTCAGAGAAAGAATTAGGGAACATATACTGGATATAAAACATGGAAATGCCATTAATGCATTGGATAGACATATTTTAGGCAACGTAGACCATAAATGTAAGTTCTATATAATTCAGCAGGTGAAAAAAGACTTACAAGGCAAGGTATTAGATATTCACCTTAATGTATGTGAATTGAAGTGGCAGTTAAGGTTAAATGCCCAAATTAGTCCTGGTATTAATGAATATATTAGTATAGCCCCCATTTTAAAGTTAAGGTATAGTTTAGGATGAATTTATTGTGCATATTTATGTATTGTTCATTAATTTATATATATCAAATATTTTTAAGGTATTTTTATAATATTGTTAGTGTATATAATGCATTAGAATATTGCATCCAGTTTGGTCACAACCACTTTTGTTTGATGTTACTTGTACAGGATAATATAAGTAGTGTAAAATGTATTATAATATATATATATATATATATATATATATATATATATATATATATATATATATATATATATATTTATTTATTTTATATATATTATACTGTTGGATTCATTTCATTAGTATATACAAATTAAGTTTACGTTTCTCATTTAATGTGATGCAGTGTGGCTCCTTTAAGACTATTACAATGATTTTTGCAATCAAATGTATTGTTTAATTAGGTATTATTGAATAATGACATCTATTAGTGATGTAAGAGTTGGTTATTTAAATGTGTACTGGATTTCATTCATTGTTCTGAAGAAGTCCTTATTTTGAGGACAAAACCTGAGTTAACATGTGTTTTTGTGTGTTATTTGGATGCTGCTAATAATGTGTCTGGTTGACTTCTTTATTCCTTGACAGTATTGGTTGTTTATTGGTTACAAGTTTTGAGTTTTTGTTGCTTTATAGTTTTTTTTATACTTCCATGATGATACTCGATTTCTCCTCTTTCTCTCTCTCACTATCCTGTGTTCTTGCGGTAGATTTTTATCAGTTATTAATTTAGCTGCACAGTAATATATCCTGCTTACTTTTGTTATATCCCATGGATCTCTATGGACAGTCCTAATTATCGTTTTCATTTGTTTTATCAAACTTCTGACTTTTTGGGTTTTATTGACCTTCTGCAGTCTATTTCTTTCATTGATCTTAATATGTCTATCTATCTCTATTAAGTCAAGCAACTCTTCTCTTAGTTTGTTTTCTTCTAAACTGAGGGCACATTTTTTTCCATTTCCTGTAGCATTCTATAGAAAGTTCTGTTGCATCTTCATGTGACACATTCTCTTCAATTTCATTCTGTGCTTCACATTGCTCTGTCATATGAGAATTCACTGGCCTATCACTCCTCAACATTAACTGTGTCAGACTTTCCACAGTTACTTGTTCCTTCCCTTGCTGTCCAGCTTCAGTTGAATGTTTATACTAATTTCCTATGGAAGGCTCCAAAATATCTTCATATGGTACCTGGCCAATTGCTTTTTGTGGTGCAAGTTTTCTATTGTCTTGATTCCTTTGCCTGTATTTCTCTTCAAATATGTTTGTTGCTGCTCTTTTTGTATTGATTAGTTTTACTTTCTCCTTTGCATAGATATTATACCATATTAACTCTCTTTTTTCTTCCCTATGTCCATAGTTCTTCAGATGTCTCTTGATCTTCCTGTTTCTCCTTACTTTGGGGACATGTTCCATCATGCTGTGATGTAACCTGTGTTAGACCTTCTACATCAAATCCTTCACTTTGCAGTCACTCCATAACTTCAGTTTCTATTTTTTAACATCTACTTTACTAATCTGCTTTTCTACATTCCCTCTTTGTGATATTATTTATTTATTGTGAAATGTTCCATGTGTGGGTGCCTTTGTCTGTATTTCTCTTCAAATATCTTTGGGGCTGCCTTCTTTATGTTGATTAATTTGGCTTTCACCTATGCATAAATATTACACCATATGAAATCTCTCTTTCTTTCCCATGTCCATATTTCTTTTTTATACTTTTCAAAAATATCAAGGTTTTGTTGTTTATATTTTTGGGCTTCCTCATATGCTTCTTTTTCTAAACAGATCAAAATTTCTTGGTCTATATATGTTGTATTAATGACCACACATTTTTATTTGAAGCTTCTGACAGTTTTTCCTTGTAAAGTATTTTTCTTTCCTCTAATTTCTCTCTTAATCTTTTGTACATCTTGTGTTTGGAAATTCTGGGCTTTTTGCATAGTAGTAACAATACATAATTTATTTCTTATCCTCAATAGTCCACTCTATCATCTTTATGGCTTTTCTTTGGCCTATCAGTTTTTGTGATTTTTGTGGACTGCTACTTCATTCTACAACAGGGGGGCATCCCCCCCTCGGCCTGGCCTGGCCCCATTGTAGGAATGTTTCCATATGTTGAGGATTCTACACTGTCATTTTACCAGTCCTGGCACCAGTGTATCTACCAGGATTGGGTGCTTTTTTACCCTAGGTCTTGTGCACCCAGATATCTTTTTTTTAATTTTGACCTACTTATGTTCATGATATATGCTATATTAATACAGTCTATATATCAGTGTTGCCTTGGTGGTGAGATTTTGTAGAAAAACAGGGTCCACCTCATGAAGGTACTCACTGAGACTTAAGGATGAATTCAGTTTTAGCACTACTACTCTCTCTTGCTTGCTGACTTTTCATGTCTCCATTTGGACACCAACGGTACTGTAAGTTCTTGCTGAAGTGTTCCTGGGTCATTATTATCAGTTCTGCTTTGTTTGGATCCAGTTTGAGAAGTTTTTTTTTAATATAATCTAATTTGATTCCAGTATCTGTGATTTCCTGGATGTCACTAGGACAACTTATCTCCCCCCCCCACAAAGAGGATGATAAGCTGTCACTAGGAGAACTTATTACCTCCTTTGTAGAGCAAAATATTTTGCATAAGATTTTGTAAATGTATCTATATACTGCTGTGTCTGAGAACAAATTTTAGAATTTACACACAGTTTAATTGTTATGGCTTTACTCCTTCCACATCTTATATATCTATATAAAGGTTTGCTATTATGCTCAATATCTTAATGTAAATTTTCTTCAAATTTTCCTTGATCTCGTTTCACACTATACTTAAACTGTTTGTCCAGCCTATTTCAGGTTTCAAAGTTGTTGTTCAAACTGTGTTCCATTTTTTATATATTTGTATTACCTTAATCAAGTATCTTGTTCTTATATAACTATGCCTCCTGATGCTGTATGCCTAGATCCTGATGTTAAACATTTTTTTTTACTTTTTGCACTCAAACAAGTTTTCTTTTAAAACTTTTTACATTTCATCTGCAGTTTTTCCACTGAACACCTCACTCCAGTTTGTTTTACATATTGACTGTTTTGCTTCTATATAATCTGTAATTAATATTTTGTGCATTGGTTTAAATTTCAGCTTGGTAGAACTATCTAGCAACAAATTAACCTTAATAACCTCATGATCACTGCACATCAACAGTGCTAAAACTTGACTTGAAGTAACAGTAATTTCTTTAGGAACACAAACAATGTCTAGTGTGTTCCATTCCCTGGTAGGTTCTTTACAATCTAAAGCAATTTTTGTTCCTGAACATATGTTGTGAATAATTTCCTTACTAATGTTATAGAATCAATATTATTCCAATCTGCTTTTCGTAAATTGAAGTCCCCAGCTAATATTATTCTTCCCTCCTGTGTTTCTTGCTAGAAATGTACAAATTCCTCTAGGTCGTCAGCACTTGACTTTGGTGGTCTATACACTCCCACAATTGTTATATGTTACAGGGCTGTCTTTATTGTCATAGTTACACAGTCTATAGCATTGATGTTATCACCAAACTTGTAATAATCACAGGTCTCATAACTATCTTTAATCCCTAACATAGTGCCTCCACCCAATTTTTTTGTTTAAATGTCTGTTACAGTAAAAATGTATACCATGACAAAACTGGTTTCCAGCCATTGTTTAAGTCATTCCCCCCAGTACAAACTTTTTAAACAATTGCATTAGATTTTAACTAAACAAATTGATAATGACAATAATTGTATTTAGAAATATGTGAGCATAACAAATATGAACAAGGAGAAATAAAAACAACTATTTACAAGAGTGTCTACTAACAGTGAAGATTCTCAAAAAAATCTTATACATTACAATTGATATGGTTATAGCTATTTTTGTTTATCAAGCAGTTCCTTGAAATGTGTCCACATATTATAGTAGGAGGTGATTCCAGTATATCTTAATTTAGTGGTGATCATTTTCAGATGACATACTTCAGTTGCAATATTTGTGAATTCTTTGAAAGAAGGTGTAGCTTCATTCTTCTCAGTCTTGGTTATAACTTTCCTCACAATTGATAGAACAGACCATAAAAGAGGGTATTTCATTCTTTTAACACAAACAGAAATAGGGATATTAAAAATAATTAATGACTTAGATAAAATTGTCCCCAAATAAAACCTGTAGAAAGATTAATAACATTCCAATAAGGTGTAAGTACAACGCAATCAAATACAGCCTGTAAAAAGATTAATGTTATTCAAATAAGGTGTAAGTACAACACAATCAAATAAAGCCTGTAAAAAGATTAATGTTATTCAAATAAGGTGTAAGTACAACACAATCAAATAAAGCCTGTAAAAAGATTAATGTTATTCCAATAAGGTGTAAATACAACATAATCAAAGTACATGTGCTGCCAATCTGCTTTAATGTCCAGTTTACATCTCCAACAAGCTTGCTTTTTTAAAACTTCAATTCAATTTTATGAGGTGTGAAGAAGGATCTGTGCAAATATTTCCAAGTAAAAAAGTTTCCACCTAAGAGAAGAAGTTGTCTGTTTGGAAAATATTAAAAATGATTTTTTATCATATTCCTCTGGAGATCTGTTGTTAATGTGAGTAAAATAGTTCCAATAATTATCATTGCAATGTTTTGTTTCTTTCCACATACTCTATATCATTTGAATAAGAGACCCTCTCCATTGTGGTTTGTTGTATAAATAGTATTAAAAATTCAATTAATTTTGGGATAAGATATCATACCCTTGGTTGCATTAACTTAATTTTAACTTCTACATATTATCTGTAAGATTGTACATCCAACACCATATCTTTGCTTAAATCATATTTACTTATGCAATAATCAACAGAATCCAGTTTTACATTATTCATTAATTGAAACCAATATATATATATATATATATATATATATATATATATATATATATATATATATATATATGGGTCCCCTACAAAATTTTGAAGCTTAAAACTTCAAATTTCATATGATCGAAGACCATATTATCAAAGTTTTAAACCTTCAAAGTCCTGAATGAAGATTGGCATACAGAGCTGAACAGGAGATTTCCCTTTTCCTCACTGTAGTATGATCTCAGAGTTGGTATATTTAAGTAGCAGGGGGAGTGGGGTGCAGTCGGGCTTGCACCCCTGCAAAAACATGTTTTGTGATGTGCTGACTGCTTTTTTGGGGGTTCTTAATTTTGAGATTCCAAGATCTTGAGGTTCTGAATTCGATATTCTGAACATCGGGGTTTTGGTCTTTCAAAATTAAGTAGTGAAACCATATATATATATATATATATATATATATATATATATATATATATAAATAACTATTTCTTTAAATGTGATCATTATGTCTAACACTGAAGTATGTGCTATAGGGAAAATAAAAATCCAAGTCTTATATGTTAGATTTCTGTAAATTAAGTTTATAAAGGTATTTAATATAGTAGAAATAATATAAAAGTCAGTTGCCTGGGGATTCCTTTCTGTAAATTAATCTTTTAACAAAAAAATGTAAACTATTGTGTAGTATAAGATTATGATTAGAGTTATATTTAAATTTTATGAAAAAGCATCCTAGAAACTCTTTCCACCTGGCTGTGTAAATATTATTAAAGAGATATTATTTTATAATTGATGATAAAGGATATAATTCTAGATATGGTATTCCAATCCTTCCTGCTGCCTAGTCCCTTATATGATGATTTAAGGCAATTCTTGGTTTGTTGGGGAACCAAAGAAATTTCAAAATTAATGTATTAAATTCTTTAATACATGTTTTAAATGGAGGTAAAGATAGTAACTGAATAACATATAAGATTTTTGGTAAAATAATAATTTTGATTTTTAAATAGTCTTTCTTCCATTATGAAGAAAATGTTGTCCTGTTTATTTATTATATTCTTTATACTGATTATGCTGTTAGTATAATTGTAATTTATTATATTATTAATGTTATCTGTTATAATTATTTTATTTTATTTATTTTACATTTGTTGACCAGGCTAGTCTAACTGGATACATGTCAATTTTCAGTAGAGGCCCGGGGAGATAAGCTCCAACATTAAGGTAATGTAGCAGGACTACAAATGAAAATAAATCAAAAACAGTAAATTATTACAAATAATTAATGCAGTTCCAGCAAAAGGTGTAGTCTAATGTACTAAATAGCTTCAAACAGCAAAGATTAAAAATGGTAAAAAAATTTAAATCAAAGTAGGTTTAGGTTAGCATAGAAGGAACAAACAACAAAAGAGAAGGATAAGTGATGGTGTTGAGTAAGTAGTAATATGAGTAGTATATACAAGAGGTATAACTTGATAAGTGAGGGTGTTGAGTAAGTAGCAGTATGAGTAGTATATACAATAGGTATTACGTTTGGCAATAATTGGACAAAAAATTATGGAGGGGGGTGAAAGGTATCTATCTAGTTGTTATGGTAGAAAAGCTTTGCGTGAAATGTCATAGGTGGCATAAGTATTAACACTGACACAGAACAATATTAGGAAGAGGTGAGGGATTTTTGAAAAGTGAAGAGTAAGTTTCATGATGTTAGAAGGAAATAAGAAAAACTACAATATTGACTATGAATAGGATGTGTTTGCACCCAAGTGTGTAGTAGAGGAGGGGGGTAAAGGAAGTATGCTAGATTGTTGGTGTTAATCTGGGTTAGTACATGGGCATAACCAATGCTCTTTAAGGTGTAGTTTTAGCTGGTGTTTGAAAAGTGATAAGGATGAAAGTAACTGTAGGTTGCTGGAGAGTTTGTTCCAACTTTTACCCACAGAATTTGAAAAGAGGGAGTCCCCGCCTTTATTAAGGGATTTCTGGGTGGTTACTTGTAATTTATTTGCTGAGCATAAGGTAGTAAGATTTGTATAAGAAGTGGCAATGTTACATAGAATAGGAGTCATTTTGGTGTGAAAGAGAATCGTATGGGTAATTGTAAGTTGCTGAAATAGTAGCTGGTTTTGGAGTTCAAGCCAGCCTAGTTGTTTGAGGTTAAAACAGTGATGGGTTCATTATGGTGAACATGTAGCAAATCTGGCAATGTTGTTGTAGGTGGTTTCTAGTTTGTTTAGGTTAGTTTTGGAAAGATTTGTATAGATAGATGAAGCATAGAGGAGAGTAGACATCAGGTGAGTATGGGCAATGGTGGTTTTGGCTTCATGGGAGAGGAAGGACTTTATCTTATACAGTGAGCCCAGTTTTCTGTTAACAGTTTTAATTGTAGTGTTAATATGTGTGTCAAAGTTGAGATTGTGATCTATTGTTACTCCTAAGAGCTTGGTGGTTGGATCAGGTGTAATTATAGTACCATTACTGGATTTGACAGTTTTATATTGGAGGGGACTTCTGTGTAGGAGTGAAAACAAGTAACTTGTTTTTTCTAGCATTTAGTAGGAGGCAACGTTGCAAAAAACATTTTTCAACTGAGTTAAATACTGACTGGGTGATAGCTTGGAGCTCGGCAGATGAGGTGGCAGAACACACTAGTGTGGACTCATCTGCATATTGTATGCAGATAGATTGTGGAATAGTTAGCTGTAGGTCACTGATAAAGATAGAGAAGAGGAGAGGTCCCAGGATGGAGCCTTGTGGGACCCCAAAAATAATAGGAAAAAGAGTAGAAAGGTTATTGCCCCAGAGAACAGCTTGCTGTCTGTTTTCTAGGTAGATTTAAACCATTGTAATGCCTTTGTTTTGAGTGAGTATTTTTCTAGTATTTATAGTAGTAATTGATGGTTCACCATATCAAAGGTCTATAAACAGAGCAGTAGAAAGCCTATTATTGTTGTGATGCTTGTTGATGCAATCAGTGAAGGATAGTAGGGCAGTAGTAGTACTGTGGTATGGCCTAAAACCATGTTGACAGTCTGCTAGAAGGTTATATAGGAGGAGGTGATCAAGTAGATGGTGGTGGATACATTTTTCCATAATTTTGGTTAGAGGGGAGAGCAGGGCTATGGGGCAATAGTTAGATATTTTGGTTGAGTTACCACCCGTATGAAGAGGAATTATATGTGAAATTTTCCAGAGAGATGGGATAGAACCTTCAGCAATAGTTCTATTAATTAGTATGGATATAGGATAGAAGAGAACTTTAGCTACAATTTGCAGGTATTCCGCTGGTAAGAGATCAGCGGATGGGTTACATGGTTTAAGTTTTGTCAGTAAGGTGTGGATGAAAGATGTAGAGACTGGATTTAGTTGAAAGGTAGGGGGTTTGCTAGTCATGGAGAATGGGAGGGTTGGGGTAACAAGAGGTAAGGAATTTTCGAGAGACTGTACAGTTTCTGTAAAGGCGGTATTGAAGGTGTCAGCAATCTCCTTAGGTGTGCTTAGGGAAAGTGCTGCAGGAGTTGGAGTCTTGGAGTATCCTGGGTGTAAAAGTCTGTTAATAGCTGTCCAAAATGTTTGGGGGGTTTGTTGGTGCCTGTCTTGTAGTTTAAGGTAGTAGTTTTTTTATCAAGGAGTATAGATTTCTTTGTGGTGTTTCTGCGCTGTTTGTAGATCTGGTGATCAGTTGGGCTTTTAGTACATCTCCATTTAGACCAGATCTTATTTCTTACTAGGATTTTTTGTCTTGTCTCTTTAGAGAGCCAAGGTGCAGCTTTGCATCTGGTTTTAATAGATTGACTAGGGGCATTGTATTCCAGTATTTGTAAAAATTTGGAGTTAAAATAGGATACTGCTTCATCAAGGGAGAGTTGTTTTAAGGGAGACCAATCACATGCTTCTAGCTCTTTTTGGAAATTTATAGCATTAAAGTGTTTTCTGTTTCTTATAGTTTTAAAAATAGGTTGTTTAGAGAAGTTGGCTTTATGCCTAATTATATAGATGAGTAAATGGTCACTAATATCATCAGGTAGGGTGTCTGCTATATAAGTGAGGGGATGGTTTCTTACTAGGATCCAGTCTGATGTACTCTCTTTGTTAGTAGGCTTATAGATTCTTGTTGGGGTGGTGATAAATTGAGAAAAGCCATGCAAGTTCATATGGATTGAAGGTTGATTGGAAGTACAGCAGTTCCAGTCTATATTGAAGTCTCCAAGTACTAAGGTTTCTTGAGGGAGGGAAGATGAGAGGAAGCATAGGATATTTTAATGTGAGGGCAAACAGTGCTAGGAATCAGCCTATGTTATAGTGCCATCTAGTAAGCATATAATGAATTGCAGCCAAAGCTGGTGATTTGAGATGGTTGGTAGAAGGTATGAAAAGCTCAAGAAACAGTTGCAGGAGACAGTACAAGGATAGAAATAAATAGATAGCGCAAGGGATGGAGGGATAGGATAGGTATATGAGAAAACCTTTAGGGGTAGAGGGAGGGTATGGCTGCTAGGTATCCTGGCTAGGTAGCATGCTAGAAAGCATTTATAAATTGTTAGGCAAGTGTTCAGGTTTAGACAACATGTACTTTCTTGCTTCTTTAGGTAACAGGGATCTTTTACAGGATGGCAAGAGACTTTCCATTAAGTATCTGTTGTAAGGGTAGTTTGCACGGGTCCTTTTGCCAGCTGAGTAGGTCCCACTGTATTACTACAAGGTAGTAGACAAATAAACCTGAGAATGGTAGGTAAAAGAGAAACTGTGATGGGATAAGTAAATAACCATATACTCAGACATAAGGTAGAAAACACAGTAATAAAGTTCAAGGAACACAAATCAACAGTATTAATTCTGAAACATTCAATCTTTCCTTGTATAGCATTCAGATTAAAGGCTAGATCATAGTAAAGTAACAGAGTAAAGAGGCATCGGTAAACATAACTCTAACTGGAACATGACACACAGATCAAGTAGGTTAAATATCCTGGTTGTAAGTGCCCTTTACACGTGCAGCTATGTGCTAGTAATTATACATATACGCCATCATCCCTAATATCCCAATTATCCCTCATAGTTCATTTTCCACTCTTTTTGACCATGTATTTATTAAATCTATCATTTATTATATCAATATTGGTATTTATGGGTAGTATTTTTGTTCTATTATCATTAAAGGAGAGGCCAGATTTTTTTGGAACTCATCCATTGCCTTAAAGATAGTAGAAGGGGAACTATTATTGTCACTCAGTGCCAGAAGAATATCATCAGTGAATAACTGGATTTTATAAACCAAATTCAAATTTATGCTAATGCCTTTTATGTCTACATTTCACCTAATAAAGTTAACAAAAGGTTCCATAATTAGAGTGAAAAGCAGGGGTAAAAGAGGGCATTATTGCTTAGTTCACTTCAAAATTTGTATTGGATCAGAAGTAAAAGTACCTGTTTTTAACATATGCAAAACAATTGTCATAAAGAAGATTTATAAGATGTGTAAAATTACTTGAAAATTACATTCCTGTAAGACTAACAAAAGATATATCAAATTCACAGAGTCAAAAGCACTTATTGTCAAGACAAAAATAATGCTAAATTCCTTTTTGTTTTGTTTACATAGTCGATTACTGTGATTATTCATTTGATATTGTCATAAGTATTTCTATTTAGAATAAAACCAGTTTGATCCTCATTAATCATGGAAGACAGCATATATTTTAATCTATTAGCATGAATTGCCACAAATAATTAAAAATCGACATTTAAATGTGAAATTTGTCTGTATGAAGAGCATTCAGTTGGATCTTTGTTAGTTTTTTCAAAATTGAGGAGATAAAAGTATATTTCCAGGAGGTAGGAACTTTTGATAAGTCTTTAAACACAAAACATTGTGTAATATGTTTAAGGCTTATTTAGGTAGTAACTTGTACAGTGCTGGTAGAATGCCATCATTACCTGGTGCCTTGTTAGGTTATGATTTCCTAATTTGAGTTTGAATTTTAGATATTGAGACAGGTTTATCAATTAATTTCACTTGGCTATCAGATAATTTATTTTTTATATTTTTATAAAGTTTTATTATCCCTTCTGAGTCTATTATTACATTATATTGATTGATTTTATTGTAATAATTTCTAAATTATTTTAAAATGTTTTCTATGTCTGCCACTTTTCCTTTTCTCTTATGTGAATACATCTCCTTTATATATTTAGACTTACTAAGCAGTTTTGTTCTGTTAGCTAACTAATGCATAGATTTTTGTGTAGAGAGAGAAATTAATTATCTTTCTAGATTAATCCTAGTTTTATGATTTAAAACTTCCAAATACTTATTTTGTAGATTCATTTCTTCTATGTTATTATTGTTACTGTCTGATTTTCCATTTTTAATTTGTCAAGTTTTTTTGCATCTCTTACAGTTTTTTGTTTCATTGTTTTTTCTTTATTATTCTTTATTCTTTATTTTTGTATTTATTTTTATTTTTAGTGCATCCAATAGATAGATCTCTGAAATATCTCCTGTATTGTTAATTTTTATAAAAGAAAGAATTTCATTAACTTCCTTAAAAATCCTTTTAGCAAGTTATATATGTTGGTATCCTCCTAGTCTTAATATTATTGTTAGATTGTAAAAACAGCTCAAAAGTAATTGCATTGTGATCTGAAAGTGGGCAAGATGCCACTTTACTTTGCCTAGTTTATTTATCAACTCATTGAAGACATATATTCTATCAGTTCTGGACTGTGTTCTATGTCTATGTGAGCAATGAGTAAAGAAAAGTGATTATGGATCTGGGAAATTATTTATGCCCCTAAGTTGAAATAGTTTGGTGAACTTTAACAATGAATTTGCTGATGTCTGTATTTTCTGTTTACCTGTATGATGCTGCATTTTGAAATTTGAATTACTTGTTCTAGAAGTTGTTCAACAGTTTTAATTCCAATTCCAGGAATTCAGTATAAATTAATAAGGGTTAATAGTCTCTTATTATATTCTAGGGTAACAGAACAAAGCATACCTTTATCATCTGTATATGTGTCAATGGTTTTAGGTATAGGCAAATACTTTTTCCATAATATAGCAACTCTTCTTTTTTATTATATTGTGAACTAGATGATATAGAGAAATGCTTAGTAATAAGTCTGTCTTTATCTTCTGTCAATAGGCATGTTTATTGTAAAAAAAATAACTTGTGAGTTAAATAACTTCCAATATTTGTTTAGACTATCCCTATTTCAACCATTATTCAAGCCATTAACATTTATGGAAATACAATTAATAACTGTCATTTGTCATACAAGTTAACAGTGTAGATGTGAATCTATTAAAATTAGCTATATGGACACAGTATAATTTCTCTTCATTGTTAAAGGACTATTTATTAATAGGCATACTTATATTAATACCTAAAAGTTTAATTAGATCCATAATTGTTATTGTAGACACCCACAAAAAAAGTTTAATGTAACTAAACACTTACTTTAAAAATCCTTCAAACCCCTCATGGAGTCTAACACTCCCTGCTTGAATAGTCTAACCATCCAAGCAAACCCACCCAAATGCTATTCAAAAAAGGCCAAACCTATCTGCTTAAATTAAACAAAATTGTCATTAACAGCAAAGTGAACACAAGTCTGTATCATTTAAAACCAGTATGTATGTGCAAAACATAAGAGAAGTATTATATGTCCCAAAGGTTATTATTTAACTTACGCATTTTTCATTTTTATATGCTCATTAAAACCCTATCCCCGGGATTCACTAATATCCCATGCATAGTAATGAAGGTGTGCTGCCTCTGCTCCTAAACAGACATGGAGCATGGACGAGTGCAGAGGGTGTGTCTGAGAGCAGAGCTCTCACAGTACACACGCCCCTGCACTCAGGAAGTGCCGTTTGGCAATTACAATGAGCAAGAACACTCATAGGAGGTTGCATATCTCCCAACTGTACAAATCATCACATAATGTCCAGATTTGTTGCCCATACAGTTGGCCTGTACCCAATTTGTACAGGGAAATCACGGGATGATGTCAGGAATGAAGCCATGAAATAATGGCATACATTTGAGTCTCAGACACCAAAATCCATCATAAAATGTATATTAAAACAAATCCTGTTACTCTAGCTACTGTCCAAAGTTCATAAGAGCAATAATTAAAATATGACTGTAGTTGTACCACAGCTTGTCAAGCTTTGTCCGGATAGTTTGCTTGAATAGGTTGAGAGGCATGGGGGTTGCTAGTATGTCTGCCAAATGTGAAGAGGAACGCAGAAATCCTCAGCAATAAGTGAAACCTGTCCCTTCCCAGAGAAAATAACAGTATAGAATTTTTTTTCAAACAGATTAAATTTAACCATAGGTGCGTGGATTTACCCATTGCTTAGCTACGGATACTGTAGCTTAAACAGCACAAGAAGATAAATGGCAAGATACATACAATTGAAGCAGAACTGCAATAGTGTAGTGGTTAGAATGTTTGCTTTGCGAGCAGTCATTCCTGGTTTGATTCTCATTGTAGTAAATTCTATGTGAAATCACTTGATGAACATTTTTTTGCTATATAACCTATTAAATAACATATACTTGTGAACTGGAGTACTGCATTAAATGTAGCTATGAGGTGTCATTGTAATAATGTGGCAAAAAACACAGATAAACACAAGTGCCCCATACAGTATACGTGCACATGAATCAGGGATACTAACTGAAGGTATAATGTATAATGAATGATAAATCCATAGATTGTCCAAATCTACGACTTTCCCAAGACCCATGTTTCGTTTAATTCTAAATTAGTGTGGGGGTAAGCAGGAGTAAGCAGTTTTAAGCAGTAGTAAGTGGGTTTAAGCCTATTTGCGTGGGAATAAGCAATGCGCACACAGGTTAAACAATTTTGAAGCTAACTCTCTGTAAGCTTATTTAACCAGAAGTTAGGATTGCTTACCGTCACGCAAACCTGCTTACAACTGCTTAAAAGTGCCTTAATCATTCTGTATCCAACAGCCCCTGTTCTGCCTAGCAACAAAATAAACAGGCCTTACAGGTCTTGAACTCAGGACCCCATAGACTATAGTCACAGCAGTTAACCAGTAAGCCATCACAACAGTACATAGAATTAAGGTATCCCCAAACAGATCCTCACTATAGAAAAATTGCAATTTACATGTGAAAGGAATCTATATACAGTTTTATGTTGTATAACCTACTACATAACATATATATGTGAACTGCAGTACTGCATTAAGTCCAGATGTGAGGTGTTATTGTAATAAAGTGGTAAAATCCCACAATGAACACAAGGACCCCATACAGTGTGCTTACACATGAATCACAGATACTAAACAAATATATAGCATGTAATGAACAATAAATCAATGCCAAACAGCAAATAGTGTGCAAATTTAAAAACAAACAATGCTAAGCATTGCACACCCCTGCTTACTAGGTGTAAGCAATGTGTAGCCTAGCTAAATCAATCTGCCCATTGATATACCCCTTTAAGCAATGCCAACCTTAGGTAAGCAGGTTTACCCATAGCTTAGCATTTTCAAAACTGTCCAATCATAGCAAAGTGCAGGAAATCAGCCCTACTTAAACCCCACAGGTGGGAATACATCTCATACCTGGTTGCAGCTTCCTCCTGTAGGCACTATGCCCAGTGTGAGAAAAGGATCGTGCTTCCAACTGCAACACTGGGGCATCCAGGAGTCCAAAGTCATGGCAGGACTCCTCCTTAAAGACCATGAACAGAGACTGCTGCAGAGCCAGTACCAAGGTTCCCAATATAAAGCAGAAGCCTGGGACCATCTTGCCCATGACCTCACCAGTGCCACTGGCATCCCTTGAACTGGTGAGCAGGGCAGGCATCACTATGCCGACCTGAAATGGGGGAAGAGGGAGCTCTTGGATCAGTGAATCCAAGAAACTAGGCAGTTGGGTGATGTCCCAGTCATGTGTAAGTACTCATCCTATTACCTGTTTAATAATTGCCAGCTCATGTATATTATGGATAGGTATAGCTAAATATTCCTCTTATGTTTATGACAGTGGCAGCAGAGCAGTCTGTGAATCAGGAAGCCCATGCCTGTAGGCTTCAGAGGGTGAGTTGCGAGGCAGGTTAGTAATAACCTTGCATGCACTGTCATAAGAAATAAATCTAAAAGTAGTAGAAAGTTAATTGCCAGTATAAAACCTGTATTGTGTATGGCATGTACAGAATAAATATGGCAGGAAGAGTCTCATATAGGTTGTATGTAAATAAAAGGGCAACACTCTGGCAATAAAGGTCTAACTCCTGGACTGCTTGCATTTACTCTGGTATCATATGGTAATGTAGTGTTGCATTCTCTTAATACTACTGTTGTATTAAGCACCGTTACCCACACTGTGTTACATAAATAAAATGTGCAGGAATGTCTGTATACAACTCTTGTAATCACAAGGTCATATTGTACAACTGAGAGAGACTTAGACAGAAAACAGTGAAAAGAAAGACAACATAATCCAAGTAGCACACTCAACTGCGACATGAGAAGTGTTGTATTGTTAGCACACACAGCCATGGTTCGAATCCTGGGAGTGGTAGTAAGCTGTATGCAGAATCATACCTCACAACTGTATAGACATTGTCAGAATGTCCAGATCAATTGGTGTAATTCCCCTGGCTGTCACCCTGTCCCCCTGGCAAATCAGTGGGATGATCCCAGAAGTTTAGGCAGCAAATAATGACATACAACTGATTGTCTGTCATCACAACTGTCAGAAATATATCTGTAAGAACAAACCTGTCAATCTAGCAACTCACCAAATTGTTATCAGAGCAATAAGCAAAGTATGTCTCATCTCCACCCACAAGTTGTGAAGCTATGACTAGAGAGTGTGTAGTAACAGAGTGAGATGTATGTGCATAATAACAATGTGGAATCTGGTAATATGTGTGGCAACATTCAGGTAGTGTTAACAAACATTCCCCCAACAGGTCTGTCAAATAGGAAAACTGTGCCTAGAAATAAAAGATTGAAATCCTGGACTGGTACTGTTTAGTCTGGTATTGTATGGCAGTGTTAGTGTTGCAGTTTCTCTGAATAATAAGGTATTACTCATCGCTGTCATCCACACAGTGTGACATAATAAAACTGTCTAGGAAACCCTGTATAAGAGTGTTGTAATTACAAGGTCAGATTCTAAAACCACGGGAGACTTATAGACATAAATCAGAGAGGAGATACACAGCAATATCTATATAGCACACTCAACTGTGATGTGCACTGTTTTATTTTTAGCAGACACAGCCATGGTTTGAATCTTGGGAGTGGTAGTAAGCTGTATGCAGAATCATGCCACCAACTGTACAGATTTGCCTAGAATGTCCAGATAATTGGCCCATATCTGCTGCATGTTAACCTGTCCCCTGGCATATCAGTGTGACGATCTCTGCCATATAGGCAGCATGTAATGTCATATAACTGACTGTCAGACCTGTAAATATTTGTAAAATGTATATGAAAACAAATCTATCATTGTAGCAACTCACCAAATGTTTATAAGGGCAATAGTCAACATGTGTCGCAGTTTCACCTGCATGTTGCCATCACTTGCCCAGAGTGTGTGCAATAACAGATGGAGAGGTGTGTGCATAACATCAACTTGGAATCTGGGAATATGTGTAGAAACAGTCAGGTAGTGTTAACAAACAATATCTCCACAGGTATACCAGGTAAGAGGTGTATACTGCAGGTAAAACGCAATTCAAGTATATAGTTGTCTACAACCACACAACTGTCCAAACTAAGGCCATAAGGTAGTGTAATAATACCTGTAAGGTACGGATTACAGCACTGACCAAGAAAGTAATGAGAACTACATGGATATACAAGTTGTTAATTGTCATCTTTCCCCCACCATATCTGTAACAATAATCTAAATACACAACTCAATGGGTATGTGTACAATTAAATCTACTGTTGGGACATATGTCCTATTGTTTGATAAATATTGAAGTTTGTTTCTATGCATGTGCCATGTTGAAATACTCCCACAGTGCTGGCATGCTGCCATCAATGTACCTGCATGCTGTTGTAATGGCCACTGTCGTTCCATATACGAATGTGTTCTGTTTGCTATGCAACTGCTCCATATCTGGTGTTTTTGGTTAATGGGAATATCTATGCATGCTGTTATATCTAATCCTGAAATGTGTTAAGTATTACTAACCAACATATGTTTTAAAGTTGAAAAACCATAGCACATTTGGGAAGGCCAGTCCCAGTGGACTCACCACTCCCACCTCATTTGGCCATGGAACTGGGCTCCAGCACTTCTAGGGCCCACCCTGGGACCTCCTTGTCCACTGATCCTGCACCACCTTTGGGTGGAACCATCTCAGGGGATGGGGCTCACTTCACCCTGGGAGCAGGCATGGACAGGATACTGTCACCCATCATCAGGTCCGAGGTCTGGTGTGTAGGGAGCTCCGCAGGGAGTTTGGAGATATGCTATGCCAGCTTGAGGGCTGCATGGTGCATCTAGAGGGTCAGCCTGCCCCTCCTATCCAGCCCCCAGCACAGCCCCCTTTGGGTCCATGAAGGTGCAGTGGTGACTGCCCATGGGTGGGGACCTCAGTACCACTGTTTCCATTAGGGGGCTCATGCACTTCCGACTTCTGAACACCCCTCTCCATCCAAGGTGTTCACCCCCACATGTCAAATACCACCCCTTTATGCTGTCTTATCTGTCTTGTCTTTTCATCCCACCCAACCTACCTCCCCACATATACCTACTATCCCTCCCCAACATCCCACTCTCACCTTAAAAAGAAAATAAAAAGGGCAATCTGTTCCCAAAATAAAAATCTTGCCCCATACATAGCTGTCCATTTCACACACATGCCCACTGGACATGTAATCTGGTCTAACTGGCTTCACAACATATTATTGTTGTCCTCACCCATCTCACAGGGGTATGAGTGTCCAAATCTACCTCCAAATCAGTGTATATGCACAGCTGATGCTGTAGAAGAAATGTGCAGCTATGGACCTTCCCTACACCTGTCCTGCACATCCCTAGCTATTTTCCCTACTGTCTTTCCCTCTTTGTGCCCCTTTTTTGCCACTTTCCTATCAACCCTTTTTCTATTCTTTTAAAGAAATTAGCACAGGGGTAAGTAGGAGTAAGCACTTTTAAGAAGCAGTAAGTGGGTTTAATCCTGTTTGTGCGAGAGTAAGCAATGCCTACACAGGATAAGCAATTTAGAGGCTAACTCACTGTAAACATATTTAACTGGAAGTTAGCATTGCTTACCATTACACAAACCCACACAAACCTGCTCACAACTGCATAAAAGTGCCTTAATCACTCTGTATCCAACAGCCCTTGTCCTGCCCAGCAACAAAATAATCAGCCTTTGCAAGTCTCGAACCCAGGACCATGCACACCATAACCAAAGTGATTTATCAATAAGCCATGTCAGATATACATAACCCTGATGTTTTCATGTTTTCACAAACATATCATCCAGCACAGTCATTCAACAGTACAGGAAATGTATTTACACATGTAGATGTATGTGTGTGTGTATGTGTGTGTGTATATATATATATATATATATATATATATATATATATATATATATATATATATATATATATATATATATATATATATATATATATATATATATATATATACCACATACCCCTTAATCACTCTGTATAGAGCATATAACAACATCACCAGATTTGCTACAAATACACCTTACAGGACTCATCACTGTCTGAACCTAAAACAACTAGACTGACTTGAATTACCTCACTTATTACATTTTAACCAACTTATAATCGCCCATAAAGCCCTATACCAACCCAATAATATCCCTATTCTCTCTTCCCTCATAAAACCTTATAAAAACTTGAGAAATCTATGCTCTGCTAACAAAATGTTGATTCATACTTCCTTATCTAACAACTGAGCAGGTGACTCCATATTCTCTAATTCAGTTGGTAAAATATGGAATCAACTACCACAAGACCTTACAACTCTAACCTCTCTCCCACTATTTAAAACTAACCTAAAACTTTTCTTCTCCAACCACTGGTTATGTTCTTGTACTAACCTTGCCCAGCTGTTATTCTCTAATCTATCTGCTACCCACATAACCTAATTTTTTCTACCTTAAATCTTTATGTACCCAATCTATACTCAAATCTTCACTCTTAATTCCTATCTCAGTCACTACTTAGTACTACTTACCATGCTCAAAACCTACCAGATACTGTCCTTACATTTCTTTTTGTATACTATGTTAAACTGAAGATGAATTACTCTATATTAATGCCATCTCCTAATCATTAGCATCAGATGTTTATATATTTTTAAGTATATTTTTGTTTTTAATATGTATTTTGTGTGTTACTTTTAGTATGTTTTTTTAGTATGTTTTTGTTTTGGAGTTTTCTCCCGGCCTCCACTGAAAATGGACACGTATCCAGTTGGACTAGCCCGGTCAACAAATGTAAAATAAAATAAAATAAAATAAAATATATATGTGTGTGTGTGTGTGTGTGTATAGAGCTATATATATATATATATGTGTATACAGCTATATATATATATATATATATATATATATATATATATATATATAGAGAGAGAGAGAGAGAGATATATATATATATATATATATATATATATATATATATATATGTAAACAGGTATATATATATATATATATATATATATATATATATATATATATATATATACAGATATATATCTACAGATATATATCTACAGATATAAAAGAGAACACAACACATACATATATGACCAAAGGCACCATTAATGGGGGTGACGGGGCCCAAGCTAAGTACCTCTTGTAATTATTGATATCATCCCCTCCCCAACAGTCAAACAGATCTGCCTTGCAACACAATACCAACACTTGCCAGTCCCATACCCAGACCCTACACAACATAGCGACAAGAAGTTAACAGTAATCCATCCCACCTGTACGATGTCAGGCTGGTATCAGCAGCATATCATGCAGTACAGACTGGCTACCCTAGGGAATGTACAATGTGGAAGCAATAAACATTCCAATGATACATATGCACACACAAACATATATGCAGATACACATATATATATATATATATATATATATATATATATATATATATATGTATATATATATATATATATATATATATATATATATATATATATATATATATATATATATGTATATACACATACACACACATATACATATAGTACTACGTATAGATATGTATAGGAAGATACATATTTAGAGGGTGCAGAGCATATTGAACAGCCAGTATTCCTACGGTTGCCATCTTTTAAAATGGACAGTCTATGATTCTCTCATACAAAAGACAATTATTGCATGAAACATATACCCACAGAGAAGTCAAAGGATATGACACCACACACAGGTTTGCATACATAAGAAATGTTTATTTATGTACTATTACAGTTGTATTTGCCATGTCAATTAGCTGTTAGGTGTTTGAAATACATACTGAGTAATGCAACTCTGAAGCAGATCATTTTATACAGTAATCCGAAAGCATAACATAAGTTGCTGTCCAGGCCAAAGCCTTCAAGTAGTACAACAGTAAAGAAAGACTGGGTCAGAGGATAACAATCAATCAACAGTAAGTAATGCAGATGCAGATCAGCAGCCTCTAATTACACTCTGTACTCAACCCCTAGGGGAAAAGAACTAAGTTCTCACAATGAGGATGTATCTGTTACATAACAATGCTTAATTTAAAACATCACTACCTCACTAACAAACAGAACAGTCTGTATGACAGTAAGCACTAGGCCATCAATGTCCCCAAGGTGAAATGCATGAAAATGTACAGCCATATACCGTAAGGTGTCTTAATACTGATATGCCTTACATGTTGTAACAGCCTAGGTTATATATGGTGCATACCCATCCCTCATAGACTAACTAACAGGGGCATATAACAGTGTTACATACACTGACCTCTGGACTGCACAAGGGCACACACATTTTGTCCACCTGTAGCCCACATATATATGGACCCTACCCCACAATATGTGCGGGGACCACAACATCACTGGAATGATGGCAGGAATGGCAGCATGACATAATCGCAGGCCACTACATAACAACCTCTTACTGCATGTCATATGGACAGAGCCTGGTATATAGGTGGAGGCCAGAACACAAGGCCATATTAGTAATATTGTTGTTATACACTGAGAAAGTTGCTGGTGTTACAGGATTGTTTGCAACATACCCTTAGTCAGGAATATGAAGTCAGAAACACAAATGGATGTAGCCATGAACTGAAAGCACTAAACAGACACAATGCCAGTGATATATCTGAGACAAGACCTGTGTGGTGGACAGAAAAAAAAACATAACTGGCAATCCTCTGACCATCATGTGGATAGGCCCACAGTTGAGAGCTATGCAGAAAGACTGCATTCCATGCTAAACTAGTATGTACACACAAACCCTGTAACACTAGTGGTATACAATGCATATAACAACACTGCTCACACTGTCTGTAGGTCTGGAACCTTATACAAATAGGAAGCTGGCCTAAGTCTGCAAGTCCTCTTGTAAGAGGTACTGCTACCTGCTATCTGTAACACTGTTGGCCACACACAGGAAGGATGTCCTCCGTACTGGAAAGGTAAAAAGACCACCCCCACATGATTTAGGGATTTATAGTAATGGGTTGCAATGACAGTGGTAATTGGAAGTACTACACAGCAGGCTGCATACAGGTAGCAAGTGGTGGACACTGATTGGTGCAGAGACTATCACCTGATCATGTGCATCACCTACAAAATCCATGCTGCAATCTGTTTAAAGTAGCTCACTCCATTCAGTGCAGAGAGACCAAGATAGAGGGAGAGAGAGAGAGAGAAAGAAAATACAAACTAGCACACATCCATCCATCTACACAGCAAACTGTATCCAGAAGAGACAACATTCCTACAACAGGTATGTGAAGTATATATGCATGTAATTGAATGTAGTACTTGGTCCATTATAATGGGATAGATGATGTGGAATGATTTATATGTGCCATCAGGTGTTGTTGTAATGATGTCAAGCTGAACAACTGCTATGAACAATAGTGTCTGTTCCTTTGGGCAGTGGGCCATACCTGTCAACTTTGCAGATCAGCACTGACTGACAATATGCAAGCCATCATAGTGTGTGTTGTGTACTGCAATACATGTATATTAGTGTGGACAATAGCTGGTGGTGGAAGTAATGATGTTATGATCGACACGTGAGTTTCAAAGCCAAACACTTGCAGGACAGTCATGTTAACATGTAATGTAGCATGCACAAATGCCATAGGTGTGTAATAGGCTTACCTGCAATCTAACCCTATATATACTCCCCTAATGTTAGGCTGTGTCCACATGTGGCACCTATCTGTGTTGTAGAAAGGCAGGACAGTGCAGGCAGCCATGCAGGAAGGAGAGTTAGAAAGTGTGGACTTGATGTCTGAATGCACTATATATATATATATATATATATATATATATATATATATATATATATATATACAACTCTTAATATATATCTACATATATATATATGTGTATATATATATATATATATATATATATATATATATATATATATATATATATATATATGGGTTCCTATGAATTCACCGACAGTCAGAACATCGACACTCATCTCTTCGACACCAAAGCATCGACTGTTCATAACATCGACATTTCAGGTTAGCGATCTTCCCCCTTGCAGGACCCATGGTAGCACTTGTTTCTCTGTTATGAAGTTAAGGACAATGCTGTCAGGGTAAATTGTAAAGAGTCATGTAAACCTTACACGTTGTAACAGAGAAACAAGTGCTACCATGGGTCCTGCAAGGGGGAAGATCGCTTACCTGAAATGTCGATGTTATGAACAGTCGATGCTTTGGTGTCGAAGAGGTGAGTGTTGATGTTCTGACTGTCGGTGAATTCATAGGAACCCATATATATATATATATATATATATATATATATATATATATATATATATATATATATATATATATATATATATGTATATATATGTGTGTGTGTGTGTGTGTGTATGTCTACATATAAACAAACACACACACACATATTTATATAAATACATGTCCCCTACTGTTGAATGACAGTCCTGCACAATATATGTGAGGGAATATAAAACATCAATACACACATATATATACAGCAGTAAGAGGGTACAAAATGGACAGTTATGTCAGGTGTGAACCCCATGTTTGGAACACATTGCTCTTGTTTGTGAAGGTGGGATTGGTAATTTGGGGAAGAATAGTAGGTATTTTTGGGGAGGTAGGTTGGGTTGGAAGACAGAGAAGACAGCATACAGGGGCAGTATATGACACATGTGGTGGGTAAACACCCAGGATGGGGAGTGTTGTCTGGGATATGGAAGCCCATGAGCCCCCACATTGAAACAATGGGACCAAGTTCCCCACCCATGGGCAGACACAACATCAGCTTCATGGCCCTGAAGGTGCCTGTGCTGAGAGCTGAGCAGGAGGGGCATGTGGACCCTGTGAGTGTATACTGAGGGCCTCAAGGTGCTGTAGCACATCCACCAAGTCTCTGTGAAGCTCCCTATGCACCAGACCCTGGACCTGACTTTGGGTGACAGGATTCTGTGTGTACTCCCGGGGGTGGCTGAACACCATCCCCTGAGGTGGTTCCACATAAAGGTAGTGCAGGACCAGTAGATGAGGACCTCCCATGGTGGGTCTCACATGTGATGTGGCCTGGTAACATGGCCAGATGAGGTGGGAGAGGTGGCTCTGCTGGCAACTGTTTCCCAAACATGCTATTGTGTCACTGTTATAGAACATATGTGTAGTAATAGTCCACACATTCCAGGATTATGTCTAACAGCATGCATAGATATCCCCATTAACACAAAACAACAGATGTGCAGCAGTCACATAGCAAACAGAAAACGTGCATATATGGAATCACAGTGGCTTTTACAATGGCATGCAGGTGACATTGTCCATAACAGGCCACCAATGATAGTGCTCCAACATGGAACATGACTACAAACACATAGTACAAATTGTTGTACAATGCGATATATGTCAAAATGGTAGGTCTTCTGTAGACATACCCGTTGAGTTGTGTGATCAGATTGTTGTTGCAGATATGGTGGGGGGGGGCAGAGATGTGAATTAACAACTATGATAACCTTGCAGTATGAGGGCCTCAGACCTGTTTCCCTCTTTATGTCTTTCAGGCAATTTGTAGAGGGAATGCCCACCAATGTGCACAGTGTAGGAGAATGATGTCATCATCTCATATCTGGTGCAGCACTGCATCATCTTCTTTGGCCATACAGCCCATGATCTGCAGGAGAGGACTGTCCTGTGGAACAATGTTATCCAGAGGGTAAGCAATGTTGGCCTCCATAACCGCAGTTTTGAGCAGGTCTGACATTGATGCACTGATCTACTCCATCATGCCCGTCGGCGTGCTGCTGCAGTTAAGAGGGACCAGCTTGCAATGGGTGAGGGTCATGCCATCCAGCCCCCCTGACACATGTTGAGGAGCTCCTTGCCAGCCTCGGGTACCTGCTGACTGCAAACACAACATCTGGTGGAGAGCATAGTGGAGGTCTGCATACACTCCAGATAACGTATAGTGGAAGCAGCCTTTGAGGTACTGACAGCATGCATTCTTCATGAGTATAGACCCTCCAGCAAGTACAGGTCCCCAATGTCACACCAATAAATGGTCTGCTGTCAAAGACGTTTGGCCATCAAATGTGCCCACTTACCTGCAACGGAGGCAGCCATGGTTTGCACACATCTTACATGCCATGGCATGGATCCCATACCCAACAGGTAGCACCTAGGAGTTGGACATGTAGCCATGCCTCACCATTGCATATACCATGGCAAACAGTGCAGACAGTCATCTATGTGGTGAGGTTTGATGGCACAGGATTAATGTAGAAAATAAACAGATGGCCATCCATGACAGATGACATCACATGTTGCAAACCAGTCATGTAGGCTGCCTAGTAACATGCCATAACACTGAGGGAGTTGCAGGAATGTCTAGCAAGTACTAGCTGTGCAGTACCCATGTCAGCAATTGCTTGGACTCAGCATAAGTATGGTCCATGGGTTAGGGTAATCAGATGGGACAGTTGTATCACAGGAAACATCAGCCAGGTCTCTCTACAGGTAGCATATGCATATAAGAGAAGGTCCCCAAAAGGCATGCATTGCAATGTGTACTGTGTACCAAGACCACATTGGAAACCTACAGACAGTATCAATTATGATACATGTAGTGCACAACCAACACATCACCCCACTTCAGGCTCACCATCCCCAACTGTACCTTGCCGATGCCAGTGTACACCTGTATGTTTGCCATTCATTAGCTGGGACTAGGCTGGTACACATTGTGTTCAGTGTTTTGGACACTGCAAAATGACACACATGTGTAGGCCATAATTGTCAAGGATCTGCAAAAAGGCTGAGGGTGTGGAGGGGGTGTCATCATGACACAACAGTGCACTGAAGCAGAGATCCAAACAATGCTATAAATGGCTGTATCTGCACACAGTCAAGGTCAGGAACTGTGGCAGACATAACCCTGACACCACAGAAATAGTGACGGCATTGTGTGACCTCCACGGGATGTGCACATGATTTGACCTTGCAATCATGCAGAGTTGGGGGACATTTGTAGGGCAGACTGACCAAATACTGGCAAATGCAGATGGCCAATGGTAGTATACCGCTGCCAGGAATAGCAAATGCTGTAGTACACATAACAGTAGGTGTAACAAACCATCATGATAAGGGCGTGCACACATATGCACCCACAAAGTGTATGCATCTCAATCAGCATCTACACAACTAATACATTTGTTTGACACTGCATTTGATTGCACAGCTCATATGTCACATATCAGGTTCATGTAATGTTAACATATGCAGTAATGTGGTCCCATGGCATATCAAGGAAGAGGGCGTCATATTAATAAGGATGTGTACACTCCCCATAGCCATGATAAGGGTTTGAAGGTTGTCAGTGTAATTGTACCGTATTGGCCATTCATGCACCACTGATGAAGAGATCTGTAAATCAGACATCAGGCATTCAGAAATGAAATCTGTCCACATATCATCCCAGGTATGTGTCTGACAAACACATAGGGGCTGTGAGCAGCAGAGCAAACATAACTGACACAATAATATACATTCAGCAATGGTGTGTACACCTGTGAGGTATGGTGCACTGTGCATGCCAGGGTGCCGAACAGGTACACAGCAATACTGTGTACATGGGTGCAGTATACACCTACTAGCACAACCCATGCATCACAGATATGTATAATGTTGCTAGCAGGGATTGACTATAGCTGCATTGCATGCTGTTGAGTGCCATATGTCATGCATGTTGACAGATGGGTAATGGGAGGTCTGTGTGTAATATCTTTGTGCAACCTCACCTGTAAGTGTGTGTGCGTGTGTGTGGGGGGGGGTTATTTTGTCTGTAAGTACAATCTGGTGGAGTGGAGGCAGGTTGATGTATGTAGGATGTGTGTGTGTATGTGAGTGTGTGTTTGTGTGTGTGTCAATGTATGCACATATGTGAGTGCGGGATTGTTCATACCTCTCAACTTCCCTTTGAAATCATGCAGTACATGGACATGGACAGACACATGAGACACCAGGAATACTTTTCTGACATGTAATCTCAAGACAGCTGACAGTATAATAAGGTCTGTAGCATGGAACATGCATTGGGAGGGAAACTAGACACAAGGGATACTGTTATAATAGCAATTTGCAGAAAAGTGAAAGAATACCCACGTATGCAGCACTACAGATGCATTGGGGAATTACTAGGCAACACCAAAGTGTGTTTCCAAATATTACTGTAGTCCACATAAAAGTTAATAGAGCAACAGATCTTGCATCTACTGAACAATAGTTGCATATGACACTCCAGTGCATGACATTATTGAGTGACTATAGTAGCACCTAACATATGGGGCAATGCTCAAGATGTCTGGACAAACCCAGGGTGAACACTGGATGATATAAGGGAGTCTTTGAAAAAATGATTCCAGTCAAGTCAAAGAGGTAATGCAGTAATAGGTCATGTTTGTGATCACTTTTCTAGGCAATTAGAAGAATGGTACATTAATGATTGGTATAATTGACTGCAATTATCCAAGACTGATGCAGGATGGGGAACTTAAGAGAATAAACTAGGAACAGTCTGTAAACTCATGGACAGGTACATAGTATGGTGGAATGTCAGTGTGTGTGTGTGTGTGTGTGTGTGTGTGTGTGTGTGTGTGTGTGTGTGTGTGTGTATGTGTGTGTGTGTGTATACTGTTAAGCAATGATGTACAGGTCTTAAAGTGCATTTCTTGTTTTCCCCTCAGAGGTGGTGAGGTGGGTCAGGGTTCCTCCTGCAGGCAATCTGATGTTGGTGTCCATACAGACACTGAAAATGATGATAGGTGTGTTGAGGCACAGGCGGGGCTGTCAGAGGTCGAAGCTGCTCCATCGTTTGACATCCTGCTATTATCCACCCCATCCCCACACACAGTCACAATGCCTATACACACCCCATCACCAATGGCCATAGCAGAGAGACAGTTTGCGGTTGGTGGCATGGGACAGCACAGTGTGGTATCTATGGCACATGTGTCTGGACACAGCACCCATAGCTGGATGACAGGAAGGGTACCACATAGGCAGATGTACAGGGGTGCTCATTGGAGGCCTGCTGGTCATCGTGCCCCTGGCAGAAATGCTACATCTGGTACTACCAGACACATGTTTCAGGCTGTCATAGAGGTGCAGGTATGTATGGAATGGTACACCAGACAGGCTCTGAGGCTGCAGAGGGCTACTCATTCAGCTGTTACTGACAACATCTGTGATCTTGCAGGTGCCCTCTGTTATTTTACAGAGGTCATGGATAGATGGTGGGGTGAGATGGTTTGACTCCTCGACCGTGGAATATCCGTGCTTGAACATGTGGTGGGAGTGGTGCAACAGCCACGTGGACATAGGCCATCAACACCAACATCTGGAGGTCAATGTGGACATGCAAGGACACCAAGCCACTCCCATAGTGGCAGTACCAGCCCCAGCAGTGCAGAAGGGTGCTGTCCACACCACACCACAGCATGCCATGTGCACATGCCCCTGGAAGGTCCCAGGAGGGACCTGGTTCCTGCAGACATATGTCATCATCAGGGGAGAGTACCATATCATGGCTTGCACCTGGAAATGCCATAGAACCCCTGGCAGACACAGTTCTCATGTCTGTGGCTAGAGGCAGTGAACTGCACACCCTGCCAAGTATGGTCTGCAGCTGCCCAACAAACACCTGTACAAGGCAGCCACATGGCAGAACTGTGTGCATACATACTCACACACAATATAAACACAGCTAGGGCAACCCCATACCTACACACACCACATCACCATGGTCATATCAATAGCTGAACCCCCACACTCACACACATGGTGTCAAATGTATGGCTCAGACTAGGTCTCTGGCAAACCAACAAACACCTTGTGCATATGATGATACCTGTGCTACATCCCTGTCATCCATAACATCGATGCAGGGACAGGCTAATATGGTTCTGATGCACACAGTGACAGTACTATGGTGTACCAATGTGCTGCTGTGTAACATGTTGTCAGCAGTAAAGTTTAATGCTTACATATCAGGAAGTGTAGCTGTCCAGCCATGATGCAGTATAGCTGTTATTAACACTGAGTGATTGTGGTCTCCATAATGTAATCCGGTTGTGTTATAGGTGTCCATGTGGCAGCAGGAGGATGGTTCGCTGTTGTATCCTACAAGGGGTATGGCACTGTGGTGACACCTTGGCTGTGCCATATCCTGGTGAATACATGTCACAGGTCTGTATAATAGTTACTGCATGTGTCACATGGCTGATAGGTCTGGGGGTGGTGTATACAGATGAGTGCTTGGTGGCTGCTGTTAGCAGCCCTTCTACAGTGAACAATGGTAAGTGTACTGGGTGGTACACACCACATGTTTGTGTATAACACACATAGAGGCTTTGGTGTTGATGCAATACACAGAGAATACTGTACACATGGATGTATGTACATTTGCAAGGAACACATTGACGCCTATGTAATTCCACTAAGCCAGAGTAGGCACAACACCACATTGGGGAATAAGCAGTCTGCTATTTTAATACCATTGACAATGGTACTGGCAGGGTATATGTCCCCTTCCCCAATGTAGTGCAATCCTCAACTTGGTAAACATAGGTGTGCTGGTATGGGTGGCATAGCCCTACCCTTTAGAGGGTGAGAGGTGCTGTATTACCGCAGATAGTGTGATAGACAACTACCTAACCTGTTAAAATGAACTGTACAGTATTACAGCCAGTTGGCCAGCTAAGCAGGGGAATACACTCAACAGTAACTGCACCCAGCTATATATACCAACCCCAGTATCACTGCACACCTATACAGTGGGGAAGAGGGCATTTATACATCTACCACTAGTTATGATGGACTGTATGTCCACAGGATGATACCTGTGAAATGTTAGCATATGCCAGGCAGTTCTTGGACAGATGACTTCCTGGGACATGTATATTCTGCAAACAGAAGTAGATTCCTTCACATATACACACACACTCTTACTTGGCAACACTGGGACTAGACCCCTACCTAGGTATGTAGTGCTACTGATGTGAGTGGCTTTAGTAGAACACACCACACAACTTTTTGGATGAGGTGTGTTCCAGGTTACATGTTACATGAAAAACATCCCCAGGCCTGTACAGTATGGTAATGGGGTATGTATTGGTTGTTTATGGACAATACATAGTGTGACATACCATCATATACATATTGACAAACACATAACAGTCAGACACACATCTGAGAGAACTGGGCTTTTCAGTACTAACTACCTTTTCGGTGTGTCCATTGTGTTACAGATAAGTTGCACACTACCTTTTCGGTGTGTCCATTGTGTTACAGATAAGTTGCACACAGCACATGCATAACTGGGCTGGATAGTGTTATCAGTTACCTGTATGGTTGATGGTGACAGTGGTCCCCATACAGTGGAGCATGGGACATGTACCGGGGGTACCATAGTGTAAAGACAGTATACCCAGCACCACACCCCACGGTGGATATTGTATGCACTGAAACCCATGATAACACTCTGACATACCAACCAAAGCAGATTGACCAGGACTGTAATTCAACCCCTTGACCATCTGATCAGTGTTACTACAGGGATATGCATCAGTACCACAGGCCACAGGCATAGTAGGGTGATGCATTGTCATGCCTGTCCTACAGTCAGCAACATCACTATCCTTAATACTGTGTGGCAATGCATATTGTAATAGGAAAATGTGGCCTCAGAATGCTATACCCTACATATATACACACATGCACACATACACACACTTGCCAGAACTCAGTGGGCATCCCATGCCTATAACCCTATTTATACAACAGTGTTGAGCTGGTACTGCAAAGCCCAGGTGGCCCTTAGGGAGAAAAGGGTAACAAGGTACATGTAATGTCCAGTACAGCAGCAGCCACATCTAACTATGGTGATGGGGGGTGCGGTGGGTGTGAAGGGCCTCAGGGTATTTTCAACTACAGGTCTACAAACACACAGACACTGATATTCTCAGTAATGCACACGTACACATTTGTCAGTACTGGGGTGCATCGGTGCAGGTGTTCATAGGTGTACCAGGCTATTTTCAATGGAGATAAGGGAAGTGTTATGGATGTGTGTACAGTGGTATCATGCAACCTGCCATGTGCCAGCAGCCCATCTATCAACAGATACCACAGGGGTGATCCTACATACATACACACACACACACACACACACACACACACACACACACACACACACATATGTATATATATATATATATATATATATATATATATATATATATGTGTGTGCAATCATTACTAAATCTCAAATTACGGAATCTCAAGACAAGCCCCCCTGCACCCCCCACACCCCCGCAACTTAAATATACCAACTCTGAGATTGCACCACAGTGGAGTGAATGGCAAAATAGTGCCGTGCAGAGTGGAACGGAAATTCTGCCATTCACTCCACTGTAGTGTGATCTTGGCGTGAGTATATTTAAGTGCAGGGGTGTGGGGGTGCAGACAATCATTTGGGTGCCTCTTGCAGAGGGGCAGTGAGCTACTCCAGTTGATATGTATGCAACATGTATTACATAACCTGGTCAGTGTCTGTCTTGGAGACCTGCACCCAAGCATGTTCTGTTGACTGTGGTAGTGTAGTCGAGGTATCCATGGCATGTGGTGCGTACAGGGTGTGGATTCCTAGTTGCAGCAATCATAACTCAGCCGGGCAGACATGTCAGTGTCAGTCAAGCATTTATTGCCTGTAAATAGCCAAGATGGATACCTGACATCTGCACATCTGTACAGAGGACAGAAAGACATCAGCTAGCCAACTAGCTATGCATTAGGATGAATGTGTTGACAGACAGACGTCTGACACAGATAGGTATACCATTACTACATGATGGCAGCCCTCAATGACATGTGCTATACACACAGTAGTCTACAGTTATTTTTCACATGTCAGATCATTATCCAGTAGGAAATATTTAATGAGACACAGCTCACACACCAGGAACATGACAGTGAGGACTCAGAGTCCATCTTTGCATGCAGGGGTGTTTGGTTCCAGTAGTACAATCTGCAATCTAATCTTACTTGGGAAAGCACTGTCAACAGTAGTAACGTGATGATACACCACATGCCAGTATGACTGCATACAACCTGGGATACTACCCATGTATGTAACACATTCAAATGGAAAAGAGTGTTGTTCAAGCCATAAATACTCAAGGGTCCCAGACAGTAAACTCACACCCTTTGCTACTGTAATGACAGCACATAGATGCCTGTTATGTACATGGCATTAAATACACGTATTAAAGATGTCATTACCCTCCTATTTTATCAGACCAGAATGTGAGCACTGGTTACCAGGGCTGAGCTATGCTTATCAGGTTTCAGCATTGCTGCAATATAACTGCTAAACACATTGGTGCACTGGTAAGCGAAGCCTACACGGTGTAAGCACCTGTACGTTTAACCATACATTAGCACCACTTAGCTTTGCGCAAACCCGTGCAAACCCACTTAAAGCTGCTCAAAACTGCCTTAACCACTCTGTATCAAACAGCCCTTGTTCTGCCCAGCAACAAAATAAAGAGCCCTTGCAGATCTTGAACCCAGGAATCTGTATACCATAGTCACAGCAGTTAACCACTAAGCCATCACAGCTGTTAAGACAGTTTCTGTATTTCTAATATATCTATCAGTACATATACTGAATAGTATTGAACAACTGCTATGACTTCTACAATGGCATAGTACTTGTTAGCGATAATACTGTTGAATCACGTATGTTGCTATATCTAAATATACACATAGATAAATACAGTGTGATACATCTGGGAAGATATACACAACAGTAATGTTTACACATAACAAGGATATATACATATAACAAGGATATGGATATGGATATATATATATATATATATATATATATATATGTATATGTATATATATATATATATATATATATATATATATATATATATATATATATATATATATATATATATATATATATATATGTATATATATATATATATGTAGATATATATATATATATATATACATACATATATATATATATATATATATATATATATATATATATATATATATATATATATATGGGATCACTACTAAATCTCGAATTATGGAATCTCGAGACTCTGAATCCCGAAGAACTGAATCTCGAGATTCTGTAATATCGAAAACAAAAAATAAACATTTTATAAAGTATATGCAGTGGGACAAGCCCCCCTGCACCCCCCACACCCCCTGCAACTTAAATATACCAACTCCGAGATTGGACCACAGTGGAATGAATGGCAAAATAGTGCCGTGCAGAGCGGAACGGAAATTCTGCCGTACACTCCACTGTAGTGTGATCTTGGAGTTGGTATATTTAAGTGCAGGGGTATGGGGGTGCAGCCACCCACATGGTGGTCTGCAGGGGGGCTCGCCCCCCTGCATACACCTGTCTAAATCCTTTCTTGTTTTTTACTTTCGAGATTACGGAATCTCGAGATTCTGGTCTTAGGTATTCAGAGTCTTGAGATTCCGTAATTCGAGATTTAGTAATGATTGCATATATATATATATATATATATATATATATATATATATATATATATATACATATGTGTGTGTGTGTATGTATGTATATGTATATATATATATATATATATATATATATATATATATATACATATATGTGTAACATGTCCAGAACATGGAGTGGAGTCATACCTCAGCACCAATAGTCGCAACCTCTTAGTGCAAGGAAATGTCATGTAAGTACTGCAAGTATAAATGTAGACTTTTTCTACTGTATCAGGGGCTGTCTTAACAGAAATGTTGTGTGCGGGAGGTCACATCTGCTATTGACATGTATGCCATCTGTTACTGACAGACATCCTAAGGTCATCATAGTACAGTACCACAGATATCACAGTAATGGTTCTGTGGAATACAGCAGAGATATGACCAATAAATGTGGACTGTCTGACACACTCTGGTCAGTCCAGTTGTTGTTACAATAAAACACAGAGGTTTGTGTTTGGTATCCTTGAAGTGGTTCCACGTAGTGTCAGGGGAGGATGGTGGGAATTGATGCTTGAGCTTAGGGAGGTATACTGGATTATTAGACTGAAAGCTAACTGTATATCAGGTTTAAATGGCCACGTACCTTTATTGCCTATTTTGAAATAAAAGAGCACTACGGCTTTGAAACATTGAAAGATTCTGTTTATTTTTTAAATTTAGGTTTGTATTTTATGAATTTATACTTATATGGTTTATGTTTTACGTTGATAGCACTATTTCTTTAATTCTATGTCAGTCATTACTGACATCATTAATTACTCATTTTTAAAAGAGGTTTGTTTGCACTATTTTAAATGTTTTGATGAAGTCCTTGAATATATGTTTTAGATGAAAGCGCTTAACATCTTTTTATTTTATGGAATAAAGTTTTTTATCTTCATATTGTGGTGTTGCTTGTGGTGGATTTTGTTTCCCTGGGACACCTGAGAGATTTCTTTGGTTTATTCATTGGTGTTCTTTGCAACGTATTAGTGTATTGTCCAGAAGTATACACAGAACCCCTTAGTGCAAGACGTGTGGACCATGCCTGACAATGTGTTAACAGCCATGTAAATTGATATATCACGTAAATACTGGAATACATATGCCCACACAGTTTATGCATTCACACACTCCTGTCTGTCTTGACACATAATAACCGGTGGAGCAGAGGTCACATGCCCGCATACTACCCACTAGTTAGTGACATACATCTGTACAGCATCCCACTGCTTTGTCAGAAATACACAACAGTTATGGTGGCCTGGCAGCAGTACATATGACAAATATCTGGACATAACATCATACTGCGTAAGTACACTGAGCTGCTAGGTGTGTCACAAAGCACTGTGCAAACTACAGGCAGACTGCCACAACACTGGCCTACATTTCTTATGGGGGAATACACATGTACCTGCAAATATAGCAGGCTCTACAGACATGTCATAGCACAGAGTCACAGACACCTGTGTGAAAGTGCATACCCACAAACAATGTGAACACAGCCACAGCCACATATGGTAAGCGTGCTTAATATTACAGTATATGGACTGTCTGAGCAACACCATACTCATATGTGCCACTCACACACTAACCTTACATATACTGGGCCAATACACAGTGTATTCCAATGCCTAACTGTGGTGTGGGACATGTGTGTGTTTGGCCCTACAAACATGTAGGCCGATAGGGTACCATACACTGGAGCAGCATGCAACATCAGATAGAACAGGACCAAGAACAATGACATCTACCACAGTCTGTACACAGGCCAAGGTACATATTCGCAATGCACACACTGTCGATAATCACTGTAAGTACACAGACCTCACTACTGTACACACTATGACAGAATGTCCAGGTTTTGTCCTCAAATATAAGCCCTACTATACATAACATGTCTAGCAGTCTGATATCTCACTAGCTTGTTATCAGGTATGATGTCAATAAATAATGGTATACTGAACATATGCACCTCTTACTGCATGACATATGTACAAAGGTTGACATAGTTGTGGCTGGAGGCACAAACACAGGGCCAATATTGACATGTTGCTGTGATAACCTCATACATTTACTGTTGTAACAGGGTTTGTTGTAACATATATTCTATGAGGGATATGACATCAGTAACTCTCATGGCTGTCACCATGTACTGATGGACACCCGCAGACTATGCATCTGCAGTTCTAGAGGTAGGTAATCTGTGAATAACACAACACAAGTAAGACTCCAAACACTGGCCAGTCTGCAGATAGCCCTACAGGTGGGAGTTTCCTCAACCACATAACACTGTCATGAGAGGTATTAAATCATGTTGACCAGCCATATCCACACAAACCCTGTTAAACCAACATTACTTCAAATGCAGAATAGTAAGACTTACATTCTGTAGTCATGTCTGGAACATCCCCCTACTGTTTGATGGCCTTTCTCCACAGCGTATGTTGTTAGAGGTATATCCCACTACCATCTATGATGCTGTTTGCCAAACACCGACATGATGTCCTGCTCACAGTGAATGAAAAGGGCCAACAGCCACATGATGTTCCTAGTTACAGGAGTGTGTTTCCATGCAATTGGCTATGGGAATGTCACCACAGCTGTTACATATGCAATCAGCTAGAGGGGACTGCAATTCATGCACAGGCCATCAGCTGCTCATGAGTATCACTTAAAAATACAAGTTGCTGCCTAAGCAAAGCAGATGTAGTTCTCCACATTCACCAGAGAGGGAGTGAGAGAAACAGACAGAGTCAAAGTAAGACAGGGAGGGGGTAGGAGAGTAAAAGCTAAGCATGTTTGTGTCACACACTTACCAGTACAGGGTTTCAACCCCCTGTCTGACTATGTATTGTTATTACTTTTCTATGCAGTTATTGCATGCACCACTGAGCTTACATGTGGGAGAGCTGTCCAAAGGTATATTTGATGGTGAGTGAAATCAGCAACCGTGATAAAGGAGGGATAAGGTAGGTGTAGTACATGTGCCTGTCTACAAGAACAGTTGTCAAGGATGACACAGCCACACTCTCTCACAGACTCACACACATTATCACAGTTGGCAAGGTCAGGATTACAATTCCTAACTAACTAGTTTGCTACACTACAGTATTATGGAGGTATCACATGCAACACAGAGGTTGTCGCACTGATATATGGACAGAGAGTATGTTAAGGTGCCTGACATCAGAAGGCATGCTTCAGTAAGGCAATGGGAGGTGTAGTGAGTGTGAATGGCATCCAAATCATTAATCACCACACACACACACACACACACACACACACACACACACACACACACACACACACACACACACACACACACACACACACACACAACCACACACACAGTTTCACAGGTGCTATGTCTGGGATTAGAACTCCTACCTAACTAGTACATCACATTATAGCATTACACAGTTATAGCACACACCATGGAGCTTACAGGGCTATTCCTTCACCAAAGGTGTATTTCAAGGTGAATTACATCACCAGACTTGCCAGTATAGGGCAATGGGGGGTGCAGTGTGTGTGCATGGGCCATAAACCATTCATCTGTAAGCAGACACACAACACTCAATCACACACACATTTAAATTGAACAGGTCAGTATATACAACTGCTAGATGAATAATGATTTATACTGTCATGTTACACAGTTATCACAAGCACCACAGACACTAAAGTGTTGAGGGATACCAAATGGAAATGTCTACAGTGATTGACATTTGCACATCATGTGGTTTTAGCCAATTGGATGTGTGCTGGGTGGGACAGGCCTCATGATGGTAGGATCTTTGTCACTGTCTGTCACTCTTCCACACATCTAGGTATGTGTAAGTTTGGCCTATTATAGTGTGTTGTCCTTGGTTATATGTGTGTATTCCTATCCAATGTGTATGCAAAGCATGACTGGTGTGCAATGTGGAGTGTGTGCACAAACATCTGCAACTGTTAGATATGTATAATCCACTGCTGTTGCCAGACATGGGCTTCATTTCTGTAAGTGTGGGAGCATGCCCAGTATGACCTTTCATTATTTTGTTGTCAGACATGGGCTTCATTTCTCTAAGTGTGGGAGCATGCCTAGTATGACCTTCTGTATTGAATGTGTGAGTCCATTCCAGGTAGGTTGTACTCCAGTGCAGGCTTTTGTGTTCTACACCTACAGCTAGCAACCTGTTTCTGTGGGATATCTGTATATTGGTTGACAATATGGGGTCAAAATGGGCAAAGGATAGTGGATACTGTAGGTAATTGCATCTGTGCTGCTTCTGCTACATGGTTTTGGTGTTAGCAGAGATATTCAGACATATGTTCTGTTTTACACTGTGATGTTTTATGTCATCAACTACTGTCAAGTATACATATTTGCTTGCAGTCATTTCCTGGGAAATTTAGGGTGAATGAAGCTGTGCCCAGTATTGTGGTATGCAGCCTACATATTCTTGCACAATCATGCCATTCTGGAGGGGAAGCTGCAGACACTTGCTGATGGATCTGTGTAAATGGTTCAGCACCTTGGTACAGTGGTGGCTGGGGATCTCATGCTTGTACAGCCATCAATATGACAGTATGGCCATATCCTGCTGTGACCATACCTCACAGCTATACAGATTCACACAGGTTACCCAGAAGCAGGGCTCATATTTCTAGTCATTACCACCTTCATATTGTGGTTTACAAACAGGTTTGTAGCCACTCATTCCTGTGTTTGCAGGCAAGGATAGTATGTGCACATGGCTGGGTTTCAGACTTCACACACTCTATGGTGTCCATGATCCTCCTCTGTTACTCTATCCTCTTCCGAACATTTATGCAAACATTATCTGATAAGTTAACACTTTATCCCAGCAGTATTTTGGGGTTGGTCTACAGTTCATGCAGTAGGACATGGTGGACATGCTACTGGGATTTGTCAACATGGCCCTGCATTTTGGTTCTGTGGACTCTGTTATGCTGTTATTTGGGAATCCATGAGATAACATACATTGGCAGTACGGGTGAGACACAGGTCTTTGACAGAGGACTGTAGGGCATTTGGTAGTGATGCAGACCATCTGTAACAGGCCGTTGCATTGTATCACTACTACAGTCCCAGGCTGCAAGCCACTATATTCCCCTAGGGTGACAGGGTAGGTGTGCAAGGTGTTAATGTCATTCGTTTCTGTCCTTATTGATCCAGTGGTGTGGATGCTGGCAGGGTGCTGCTTACAGCTAGGGACACATGTGCATGGGACACCTCTTTAGCATGCTGCATTCTGTGGCTATTTCCATACAGAGGTGGGGTCACATTCTACTCATTCCCAACAACATGGATAAGACCTGTGAGATACCTGTGACTGATGGTGGAGTGAGCTGGTTGCATGTGTGATATGGAAGCTACTTGCAGCTGTCTCACAGATATACATGGGGCATTCCACTTATTCTGGCTTTTGAAGGGACAGCAGCAGTTTCTCAGTACCTCATACCAGTGACTTTTGTGGTCTGCCATTATTTGGCCAGACGACATCAGTATTCCATACTACAAACACAACTAATGTAGTACTAACCTGTATGCACAATTCCAAAGGTGCATCCATTTGACAGTTACATTTTATATGCTCTCTGTCTAGGGTACTTCCACCTGTGTACTGTTTGTATGTCTGGGCCCACATTCATGCCATGTCCATCTTTTAGATAGTGACAAATATTACATCCAAACAATTACTATGGCTTACTGCTGGAATGTGTCTTGCTGGGATGCATTGTCTTTGCCACTGCAGTTGTGAGAACTTGGCCATGTTATTGACAGTACTAGCCAATGGACACCAGGACACAACCCACCATGCCTACATGCTGAACACTCTAACACAATATACAACACACACCAACCTAACACACACAGCCCTGCATATTGTACACATGCTAAAATCTATCCTGCTACTTTGGCTGGCTCAGGTAATTTGTGCTCCACTGTTATTATACCTGCACATACATGTTACCACATTTCTACATAGGATTGTGGGGGGGGGGGGCACACCTGACATCTGTAATTATTTGCTATGACTGTACTGGTATTTCAGGTACTCCATTTCATTCTGTATTCTGACCTATCATGCAGACTAGAGGCATATCAGTGTACTACAGTTCTTAGGTTTTATTGACCTACATTTCAGTTTCAGACTTTTTACCCTTCAGAACTAACATCCCACTGCATGACCTGTTGTAGTCTGTCTGTGTAGGTCTGGAAGGGGGCTGTTCTCCATAGCCATCAATCAGATGCCTTAGCACATCCTTTCTTTGTGTTTGTCTATGCCTGTCCTTCTGGCTGAGACTGTTGTTGGGTATGTGAGCCTCACTGACTTGCATGTGTGTGTCCTATGGACACACATTTGGCCCACCACATTTCCTGCAGTGGATTTTGTCACCTTGTCTAGTAATGGTTACTATGGTGACACCAGTATTTGTTACAGATTTCATGCTGCCAATATAGGTGTCTACTATCTGCTGCCATCCCATTCAGCCATCCGATTCCCTTGCATGGTCACATCCATACCATAGATACAAGTAACAGAACATACTACTCCATTCAGCAATTGATAGGGAGAGTGAATTACCTTGTGGCTGTGCCAGTACTGAAGATGGTGCTGGAGGGCTGACTATGTCGGATGCAAATAGTACACTCCCTATACATGGTTAAGCACAGGTAATGTCATGTTTGGCATCCCTTTTACTGTATGTGGAGTCAGAGAGAGGTGTCATTCTCTGGGCTCCTGCTGTGTCAGTGTATGTGCCATGCATAGCCTCTTTGCCAAGGCCTGGGCATACTGGACATGCCTTCTTCTGCCTAATGAGGCAAGCTCAGGTTGTTCTTCCTCTGAGTCACTCTGTGCCTGTGCATACCTTGGCAATGGTGGGGGGCTGTGTGGCCCTGCCCCATGCTGTTCCTGCTGCAGCTGTTTACACAGGATCATATTGTGTAGCATGGCACATATGATGACAATTTGGGCACATATAGCTGGTGAGTACTGCAAGGCTCCACCGGATATATCCAGGCACTGGAACTGTGACTTGAGCATCCCAAACATGTGCTCTATTATGATTCTGGTCTGTGCGTGTGCCTCATTATGGAGTTCTTGTTTGGGTGTGTGTGCATTTCTGATGGGTGTCATCAGCCATGGCTCCAGTGTGCAACCAGCATCCACCACTAGGTGGCCATATGGGATGTCCCCATTAGCAAATCTCTGGTACAGCTGCGTCATATGCCAGATGTGAGAGTTATGAAAGCTTACAGGGCTGCCACCACACACATTCATTATAATGCTCTGGGCATTGCAATTAGCCTGGCAGTTGATGGAGGAGAAGCCCTTGTGGTTTATGTAGACTCTACCTTGCTCACCGGGTGGTGCTTTGATATGTATGCGCATGCAGTCTATAGCACCCACTACCTCACGGTATTCTGCTATTTGGTGAAAGAGATGCATATTGCTGGTCAATGCCTCACGGGTGTTGAAGAAATATATGTGCTCACTGGCATGTGCTGACATGGCCTCCAAATATTGGTGGAGTACCCTGGATGCTGATGCCTGTGAGATCCCCATGGTATCTCCAGTTGGACTTTGGAAGGTACCTGTGGCTAGTATTCTTAGGCCTACACATACCTTGGTATCCACTGGGATGGGTTCCCCACTGTTGGTTCTGTGTGTGAGGCATGGCCAGCACAGCTCAACAATTTGGTGTAGGAGGTCCCTGTCCACCCGACGGTGCTCCACTATCTTCAGCTCATGTAGCCCCTGGTAGGTTACCCTGGGTCTGTACACTCTTCTCCTTCTCACTGTGGGTTGGTCATCAGCATTTTCATCATCACCACCCTCAACCTCTTCCACATGCTGATTTATGAGAGCAAATGCAGCCCCTATCATTTTGTTGCTTTTGTTAGTTAAACTTTCCCCATTTGTGTACACCGGTGGTGTAGAGTTTGTTGGACAAAACAGAGAGAAAGGTGTTTGCATAGTTTATAGTAGTGTGCTGGGCTGGGCTGGGCTGCTGCCTGTGTAATTGTCTGATTCTGATACATTTCACCTGCCAGCTATGCTAGTTCTCTGTGATTACCTTCCTACTGCTGTTTTCCCTTCCCATTGCCTTCCTGTTTAAGCACAGAGGCATGCCACACAAACCCAGTGCTCAGATGTACATGGAGCTGCTATTTCCTGGTTTACTTTTTTTTTGTTTAAAACCCAGTGTGTGTGGTGCACACACCCATTTAGGGAATGTAAAGTGTGCTTGTCAGCTTCAGACACACCCCCTTCCTTAGCTCTGCTAAGCTAAGGGCAAATCCGAGCCACAAGAGTCCAATAAGCTTACAGTATGCCTGACACACCCCTCTATGATGTCAGCTAGCTGTTAGGCTTGCACCATGGTCTTCCTGCACCTACAAGGTTGGGTGCAGGCTAGCCATGAAGGGAAATCTGTGATTTAGTATCATTCCCCTCATTTGCATAGGATTGCCTGCTAATGCTTAGTTACAAGTCCCACACTGAGCCTTCCCCTTAGCAATCACTATTCACTGGCCTTGTTGTCTTCTGCCTGCCACTGACTATAATGGCAAAATTGTGATTTTGTAGAGAAAGCTTTTTTCAGGGATTTTCTTTTATTTTCCAGTTGATCCCATTTGCGTGCAACTGCCCTATGCTTAAACGGCCCAAAAAAAAACATTTTTTTTTGCAACTGTTTTCCATGCCAATAGCCATATATTTGGCCATTGGCATGCGTTATGCATTATATACACCCTTTATTTTGAGCTGTCATGACTCTGTTTTGTAGTTTGCAGAAATTTACCCGGTTACTAACCGAGTACATTTTTGCAGGTTACACTAGTGCTGCACGGACGGCTGCCCGCTTCCTGGATCACTAATTCACCTAATTTGCATGGTTTTCACCTGCAAATGGGGTAATTAGCATACAGGAGCTGTGTCCGGGCAGTAATAGTGCAGGACAGCTCGTGCACGTCCTAGGAGCTTGTTCCTGGATCTCTCAGCAGCCATATTGCCTCCCGCAGCTCCTGCACTATTCCTGCATACCGTGCAGTGCTTGCTGAATCCTGGGGTAAGAGCTAAATAAAATTTCTTATTATTTTTCAATAAATATATGCAATCCTGAATCTCATCTACTGTCATCCCAAAAAGGTGGGAAACTGCTATACTGCAGTTAAAGACTCCGAATATGTTCCTCAAAAAAGATCATTTTTCTTCCCAAATCATCTATTTTCATTCAGTAGAAATGTAATAATAATACATAAATAGATTTGCTGAAACATTTAAACAATAATGTATTGCTATTTGTGCTCAGCAGTTCATGATAACAATCTAACACATCTTATGTCATCCTTATTAAACATAAGGTTTGTTTCTTTCTTTGTTAACATACTCATGACATTAACATCAAACTTCTAATAAAAAGATTGCCAATGTCATATATATGTTCACATCACTACTAATGTAATGCTTCCATGAAATATCTTAATAAGCTTAATATGTACATTCAAATATAGTCTTCAAGAAATGTATTCAAGAATATATCACAGTACATGCAACATTATTTTGTTTTCCTTATTAAATGATAAACAGCAACACTTCTGACAGATCTTAATTTAAATATAACATTCACCAAGTCTTTGGTTTACATGCTTTGCATAGCTTTCCTATCATTTGACTTATGGAACAAACTATACTGCTTTCTATAAGAGAAATAATATGTGACTATGCTTATTTTTCATTAAAAAAGATATCAAAACTAATCATCTAGAATGAGAAAAAAAACTTTTGGCAACCTGCTATACCAAAGTGAATTATATTATGAAGCTACAATGTCTTAACAATACAATATAACTTAGATTTTAAGTTAGCCAGAAATCAAAGTTTAAGTGTCTTATTGTATTCCCTATTCACAGTCTTATGATTTCATTGACTTTGTTCAAATGAGAACATAGTGATATTTGAGCTAATGTATTAGTCATATGGTCCACCTATTATTGAAATTAACCTTCTAAAGCTGTCCACCAATCAAAATCATAAGCTGTTAACAGCATTGAATCTCTGCATGGGCTGGAAGCTTCATAGAACTCAAGCTGTTTACCAGAGAAAGCTTCAGATGTTTAAGTAAGATGAGAAAGCCCAAATGCTAGAGAAAAAAAAATCTTTACTTCTACTGTTTATGAATACATCTTGTAACCAGACAATGTGCTTCTCTAATTTTCTGATAGTGTCTCATCTCATTATCAAGGCTAAGGAACACATATAACAAATCTATAAAGACAGATTATTTTAAATCTATTCCAGAAATCAGAGCCCCTTCATTTGCAAACTATAACATAAAATATATCCAGGGAGATTGGAATTATCCCCCTCCTCCATAAACAAACACATAGCAATTTGTCTGGTAAGGCATAACAGCTACATATTATCAACGCCATGCACTAGTAAGGTATACAACTTTCAAGTTATCCTATTAGTAATGGCAAAACAACTCCTCATATGTTACACTGAATTACAGTAAGGCAGGGCCACATCTACATTCATAAAATATGTCTGTTTATCCCCCTGTAAGGCATTTTTTCACTGTTAATGCTTTTAAAACATGAAATGCCACTTGAAGCACGAGCCCCTTTTTAGTAAATAATTTCCCATTTATGGGAATAAGGCAACTTGGAGAATTAGATATGTAAACTAATATAATTAAACTCGGTGCAACTACAACTGACACACAGGCACAAAGCATACATTAGCTTAATGGAAACCAACTGTGAATGCAGCACCATGGTGTAAATTTTGTTATAGGGGCTATATGCTTCTTTTAAATAAGGATTGAAACTAAAAATTACTTAATAATATTTTGTTATAACATATCAAAAAAGTATTGGTTGTTTATAAAATAGGCAAGTATAACACAAGGTTAGGTTACCTTGTAATAGCAGACTTCTTGTTTATTTTCTAACTTCTGTTTATGTGACAGATGAGTATGAGATCTTTTCCAGTATTGTTTAAAAATATGAAGATAAAGAATAAAAGAATAACCATGTTTATATAAGGAGAAATGCAATCTTTAGTACATTGCTATTTTCTTTATATATAAAAGAAACCAGTCATTTGTCTCATAATTTCTTCTTCTTTTAATTTTACCTTCCATCCATTTTCTCTGCTTGTCTCCTCAAGGATATAATAGACCTATACATATATTCTGTTTGTTCTAATATTTTATTAGTTTTTAGATATGATAATGCAGGGTCCAAATCTTTGAAGAGTTTGGTTTCATCTGAAAGGAAAATGTTTAATCTGACAGGAAACAGCAGATGTACTTTTATTTGTTTTTTCTTAAATTCTCTAATAACAGGAAGACATTTTCTCTTGGATATTACTGCTGCAGAATAATCATTGTCAAAATGAATCCATCCATCTATTTTGAGTGATGATTTAGCCCAAGTAGCCTTAAGAACAAATTCTTTATCTTGAGAGGAAAAAAAATTAACAATAATAGACCCTGGAAAAGTGTTGTTTTATAGATGCAGGAGTAACTAAGGATCTATGTACTCTCTGTATTCAGAATGAGAATGCTTCTGGTAAGTCTAAAATTTTAGGGAGCCAGGAAGATAAAAAATTAATCATATTATTACCTTCAGTTCTTTCAGGTAATCCAAATATACAGATGTTATTCCTATGAGATCTGTTTTCGAGGTGATCAATTTTGGCTAGGAGAAGAGTATTTTGCTTTAAGAGAAACTTGATATTATTTTCATCCTGATTCAGTCTTCCTTCTATGTCATTTAAAGAATCTTCAATGCCTGATATCTGAGTCTTCTGCAGCTGCAGAGCTTTGTTGATTTGCTCCATTTGTTTGGAACAGCTCTGTTTTACATCCTCAATTTTGGTGTCCAATTTATCTATCTTAAGTGATATTTCTTGAATGTTAGTTAGGACTGAATTAATCTCTTTTTTTAAGTACAGAGTCATGTGAAGTTACCTTTGTATGCCTCATTATAAGGCTGGATAAGGTGATGAATATTTCCCATAAAGAATTTGATGGGAAAATAATGAAATATGTAAAACATTCTTTGATACAATCCTCAAGCACTGCAATATTTATCGAAATTCACTCAATTAAATTGTTTAGAATTGTTTAGAAATATAATTTCCTGTCAGAAATATATCAAGAAGCAGAGAAGGAGAAATGTGCTGCTATCGTGTTTGCATTCTGGCCATGTCCTTCCAGTACAGCTCTTTTGAATGTTTACCTTTAACTCGCAGTGGGTGTGGCTTGAGCCTTGAAAAAAATGAAGTCATCACCTTATAGTTCTAACAAACACTCATTGACAGAGGTCATATATCAATACAGTTGTGTTTGCCATCATGTATGCTTCAAGATAAAATATGCTGATACCTTGTATGTAGCATGGTTTTGGAATTATTAATGCAAATATGAACAGTCAAGATTTGGTGCCTAGAGGTGCAGTAGGAGGTAACTGCAGAAATGCCTGGAGACAAACTCAGCTGTAATGAGATAATTATGTTTCCCAAGCAATAACAACATCAGTCTTGTGGAAATGTGGCATATTTTACAATAAAAAAAACTTTATTATTAACACTCCTAGGATTAACAACCATCAGAGATGTATCAAATGTTGCTATCTGTGAACTGTTAAAATGTTGACCTGGCAAAATCCTGCCTAGTGTTTGTCAAATATCTGAAAATGTGTACTGAAAAATTATCTTCCCTGATCTTGACAAATGCATGCCATCTTTTCTGAACACATATGTGACAAAGCTAGGCTTAGATGCACTATACATTTTCATTTTTTTTAAACAGGACATTTTTTCCAAGTGAATATTTACCTAAAACATCTTTTCATTCACAGTGACCTGACTATCCTTTATATATGCAATTTGTTAAAAATATGTCCTAACACCAGTAAAGCTGTACTATCTAAGAGGGCTGTAAGTTCCCTACTTATAGACAGGGAGTCCTTGTGGATGAGATCATTTGTATTAACATAAATAAAACAGATCCATACTTCCTTACATAAAGGCATCCCAAGGCTTGTCTCACATCTTCTATTTTTGCTCCTGGCAAGCATAACACTATTCAATGTTCATTATCTTATCTGCAAATGTAGATATCAGTTCCTCTAATAATAGAATCCCCAATTACAAGAATATCTTTTCTGACCAGCTCTGAAGAATCTTCAACTTCTAATACAATAATATCTACTATGTTTAATTGTTACAAAGGTATGATCTTCATCACCATTAGTCTTATTAATCCTATTGTTTTCATTGTGTATTAAATTTGAAAGCATACAATTCTCATCCAGCTGGTTTGGTATATTCATAGCTTGAGCCAGGAAGTCAATAACTGTCTTTCTCTTCTTTTTTCTTACAGTAATGTTCTTCAGTCCTTCCACGTTCAATTTTGATTTCTTCCTTTTCACCTGCCCCTTGCCTCTTTTTTCTACCTTGTCTTTTGGAAAAATGATGCCTTTTTCTGTAGACTGAAGGTTTTGTGATTGATAAATGTTATCACTCCCTGTACAATTTGTGTTATATAGCAAAGCGATGTCCTTTTTAGTACATATTTTCTTTACTTTACAGACTTTTATCAGTTTCTTTTTTCCTTGTTATTTGTTGTAGAGTTTTTTGTTTTTTTTATGTTTTCCTTCTAAACACGGTAAATCCTCAGATTGCTAAATACTTGCATCCATAATTCCAAAGTTCTCAGGGGGATCTTCTTGTTTCATAGAAGTTGAATGATCTTTACAGACAATAGACACATCATTTATTAAATCTGTTCTATTTGATCTTTATCTAACATTATTTATCTCTCCAGTCCAGTCATTAATGTATGTAACAACAGTTCGCCAAGCCTTGCCAATTTCACAACTGCAATCATCATCAGTAAGTCCAGATTTACTTCTAATAATGGTAAGCAAGTCATTCAGCTTTTGACATGAAGAACATAGATCACCAGTGTTATCAGGTGTTACCTTTAAATATGCATATTATTTATTGCAATGTACAAGATATTTGTGCTTTTGCAAATCATGAATGGCGTACTCATTTAAGGAATCCATGTTCAGCTTCAAACAAATAAAAAAGTATCAAAGAAAAGAATAATCAAAATCAGTAATCCCAGAATTCAAAGAGAAGTTAAATCAAATTCTATGAGAAAAATCACACCAGCAATATACAACTTAATACTAAAGTAAGTGCAGTAACGTTGCTCTGACCATACAAGTTCTGAAAGTCAGACAAAAGCTGTAATTCCTTTACATCACGTGTGAATGCCAGCAGTAGCTTCTGCTCACTATCACTTGCAGTCGCACTTCTTTTTAACAGTCACGATCAATAAATCACAAACCAAAGTATGATTATTTAGATAAGCTCTGGATTGTCCTCTCTGCAGTCTGTGTGAATTTATTTGTTGTGCACCCACATAGAATGTTACCTGCTTTGCAGAACTATTATGTAAGTATTTGTGCAGTATTGGTCACTCCAGTTTCAAGCTTTGCACTGATGGCATTACACTGTTCATTGCCAGGGGCCAAATTCAGTCTGTCTGCACATGACACTATTATCTCCAAGGATCATATGTGAACTCCTGGAATTTCAGTGACTGAGGTACAGCCACTATGGACATGACAGACCTGGAGATTCAGAAACATTGCATCCAATATCACAGCCAAGCCAACACTGTTTGCTATGCATGCACAATGAGTCCCAATGCTCATTAACAATGCATGTGACTAGCCAAGTGTGCATGATGGGCAGCCAATAGAGACTTACAGGAAGATCATGTAGAAACAGGTTGTGAGCACACTGAAGTGCAAGCAACTGTAGTAATCATGTAATGAGCATGAGCTTCAATGGTAATTGACAATAAACCTTTTGCATAGTTGTAATGCTTGTGTGCGGATTTATTTTTGTAAACCAAGGATACATATATGCAGAGTACATTCTTGTGGAAATATGTAAGATAATTAAGGCTGAGGTAGGAGGGTAGAAGAGGTAGTAGGGCCACAGAGAGAAAAATATAATGTACAAAAGACTGCAATGGGAGGAAAGGCAACACTCAGGGATATAAAAGACAATGGAAAAGGGTGTTTGAGATATACACATAAATATTAGTCTCGGGTAAGTTGAGGTAAAAAGGTAAAAAAACAGATAGGATATGCCAGGGTAAAGAAAAGTAACAAGATTTACCAAGAAAAACAGTTTCCTAACCAGAATCTTCTAAGTGTACCTGTACTATAATTCAAATGTCAGGGGGGAAACATCTATACTACACTGAGATAATTTAAACCCTCTTCAAATCACTTTATCTGCAAACAGAGCCATGACAGCACTCATACCAAAGGTCTTGATGAAGCACAGAGCACGTGGCTCTCACACACTTGTAGAATGGAAGCAGAAAAAAGCATAGAGACCTGAACCCATCACTGTGTTCACTGATACTCTACAAATCACTTCACTTACAAGCTGAGACACAACAGTCATACTGAAAGTGTCAGTGAAGCACGTAGCAACTATTTGTTACACATTTGTAGAATGCAAGTGGAATAGGCATAAAACACTGAGGGAATCTGAACCTGGACTGCATCTGCTGATACTCTACAAACTGTTTTATTTATAAACTGGGACATGGCAATAGTTATGTTGAAGATGTCAGTGAGACACCTAGCAGATAATTACTACACATTTTCAGAATGGAAGCAGTAAAGTGAGAAAAAAGCGCACAACTCTGAGAGGATTTCAACCCTCCGCTGACTTTGTAGAGACTATAATATACCTCATTTACAAGCTGAGTTACATAAGCAGTCAGACTAAATGCATAACCTTTACCGTTTCATATCTGTACACTGCTGCCCAATGACACTCAGCTTATTTGTGCAACCAATGGCATCCAAAGTCAATATACCTCACGGATAGCATTGAGTGGATGTAATTATTGTTATACAATGAGCAGTGCCATTCTCATTTGGTTGTACATGGGCATGAATAGTGCTCTTGACTACTCCGTCCCACACATAGTATGACCAGAAAAAGATAAGTGATTTAGAAGCCCTATATGAGCATGTGTGTGGTGTGATCTATTTTTGGACAACATTAAAAGTTATAAATGGGAATCCAAAGGTGAGCAAATACAGAATAAGCAAAGTAGAGGCAGGAAAGGGAGGACATATTTTTTCTTGCTGGAAAGGTGTACATTTTATATTTTTGAAGAGATATTAAACAAACCCATCCAAAAAATGGAGCTACACAATAATAAAAAAAAACTCTTGTTTATTAAGACAGATTTACTGCTTTCATCCACCTGTAACTAAGATTTCTTCAAAATCTAAGCAAACCAATAAGTCCTTCCATTTAAAACCCCCTCTCACCCAGTCAAGTCAAATGCTACACTTAGATCCAATGAATGTAAAGTATTTGAACATGGTTATAAACAATTACCACATTCAATTCAGATATACAAAGAATATTGTAACTTTTCAAAGCTCACATATTCCGAATGCCATAATTGCATACACCTAGCTGTTAAAACTCAATAATGAATTATTATGCAAACTATAAAGAAATGCTATGTGTATAAATTTTAAATTAAATAGGATCTCAACTTCAGTAAGTTGATAATAGATAGCTGCTCATTTAACCTGGGGGCCATACAGGCATTTAATCTAATTTTCCTTTTTAATTCTCTATTTTCAATATAGTTAACCCAAGGGCCCACTTGGGGTTTTTACTTATCATATCAATGCCAAAAAGTAAAACCCTATGGGTAGAAAATTCCAAGATATGGTTAAAAAAGGCATTATTCAATTTGTTTTGCTTGATATCATATATATGTTCATAAATTCAGTCTCTAAACTGTCATTGAGTCTTTTCCACGTAAAAACTTGGTCACTGTTGACATTGAGCAGTATAAACGATGCCAGACGAGTTGCAGGTACAAGGAAAGGAGGTTTTTACTTCTCTGTTGTTGACAATCAAAGCATCCTAAACTAATATGCCCCTGCATTGGAGACAAGAACCACATTACAATGTTCCATATTTCTTGGAACTAGTTGCACCAACACTCTCCCAATTAAACTCCAAGTAGTTCTTAATAAATCTCCCTTTTCTAAAAATTACTTTGGGATGTTCCCATATAGCTTCAAGAATTCCATGAAAGCATGAAAAAATATTCCAATTTCTTCTCAGAATAATAATAAAATCAAGATATTCTTAAGTATAAGTAGTGACAAATGCATGCCCATAGTCATTTACCTTTTGTTGCTCATTAAGGGCATTGTTGTTTACACTATCACATTCATATCTCAAAATTGTTGGAAATACACATTTGCATATCTTATTTTTAACCTACAAAAAAATATTTTCAATCAATTCATTTGGATACCCTCTGGCATGCAACATATCTGCCAATTTGGTGTCCTCCAAGAAAGTTTTATCCTCAGAAGTTGAAGATGCATCCCTTAGCAAGGTATATTGATTTTCATCTTAAGAAATGTTTGAAGCCTTTTGGGCATCTGTGTAGAGATTCTTGGGACTTCCTAGCTAAGCTTAGGAGTTTAGAATTTTCTCAGGAAGTTGTGTTTGTAATGGTTGATGTTGTGAACCTATTTAAGCAATAACCCATGCCTGGGCGTGGGTAATGCTGGATTTACCCATGGTTGGTGTGGTTTGGTTCCAAGGGCGAAGCCCAAGTGGCTAAACAAAGACAACCGTGGGTAAATCCAGCATTACCCACACCCAGGCGTGGGTTATTGCTATTATACAATGACATTATTTAAGAAAAAAATACTTACTTTTCTTAAATAATGGCATTGTATAATACCTCCGTGCTCCCTTCTGCAGCTGTCTGGTATTCTGTGGCAGTTCTGATGTACTGCGCATGCGTATGCTTACACAGTACATCAGAGCTGTGGGTAGAAGCAATGGAGAAAGCAAGATCTCCATTGCTTTTTACAAAGTGTCTTGCTAGGTTAAAGGAGTTTAACATAGTGAGACAGCTTTAAATAAAGCAATGGAGAATCTCCATTGCTTTTTTAAAGCTGTCTCGCTATGTTAAACCCATTTAACATAGCGTGACAGCTTTAAAAAAAACAATGGAGAAAGGAAGATCTCCGTTACTTTTTTTAAAGCTGTCTTGCTATGTTAAACTCCTTTAACATAGCAAGACAGTTTCTAAAAAGCAACAGAGATCTTGTGTTCTCTGTTGCTGTAAAAAAAAAAAAAAAAAAAAAAAAAAGACTTATACTAATGGAAAAAGTCCGGGCGACCGGATGTTTTTCCATTAGTATAAGTCTGATTTACAATGTGCTCGCTGACCAATCAGCATGCACATTTTGGAATATTAATGGAGGGGTCATTGTATAATTAATATTATTCCTCATGAAATAGGAATTGAATTGTTCCGTGACTTTTTATCCAACTCCACTGATCTTACCAATGTAGAAGTAAAAGTTTTGCCCACCTGTATGGAAATCATTTTAAAAAACAATTTTTTTTTTTTTTGAGGGTCAGTATTTTCTGCAGAAGCAAGGTGTAGCAAGGGGTGGGGGCTTGCACCCCCATTTTTTACAACATTATTATGTTGCAATGGGAAATGAAGTACCTATTTAACATATATCATTCACCCCCATGGGATATTTATGTTCATTTTTTGGACATCTTTTTATTACATGATAAAATCCACCTGATGAGATACCAAACTTCATGGATTATTTAAAAAAACTCTACCCCTTTTTTCAGGTTTACTTCTAATATGACTGATTCAACTATTAGTTACTTGGATGTAGATATTAACAAGAATTATGCACAAAGGAGATATATCAGTAGCATCTATAGAAAGCCAACGTATTCTAATAGTCTCTTACACTATGCTAGTTGGCATCCAGTCAATCAGAATTGGGGTCTTGTTAAGGGGCAATATGTTAGACTTGTTTGAATGGTCTCTGTAGATAAAACTTTCTTGGAGGAGGGCATCAAATTGGCAGATATGTTTCATGCCATAGGGTATCCAAATTAATTGATTGAAAATATTTTTGGTGGTTAAAAATAAGAGATGTGTAGGGTGTATTTCGACCAATTTTGAGATATGAATGTCATGGTGTAAGCAACAATGCCCTTAATGGGCAACAAAAGGTAAATGACTATGAGGACACATTTTTTACTACTTATACTTATGAATATCTTAATATTATTAGTATTCTGAGAAGAAATAGGGATATGTATTCCTGCTTTGATGGGATTCTTGAAGCTATTGGGGAACAACCCAAAGTAGTTTTTAGAAAAGAGAGATCTATTAAGAACTACTTGGAGTGCATTTGGGAGAGTGTTGGTGCCACTACTTCCAATAACTATGGGACATATAATTGTGCCTCTTGTCTCCACTGCAGGTGCATATTAGTTAAGGGTGTTTTGATTGTCAACAACAGAGAAGTAAAAACCTCCTTTCATTGTACCTGCAACTCATCTGGCATCGTTTATATTGCCCAATGTCAAGAGTGCCTATGTTTTTTATGTGGGCAAGACTCAACAATGGTTTATAGACCGAATTTATGAACATATATATGGTATTAAGAATAACAAATTGAATAATTAAGTGGAATTGTAATTAATTAATGGAATAATTGACACTTACAGAAAAGTATTTAAGAGCTTATTGGAATGGAATATGTAGATTCTGAAGAAGTCCAGTAATCCATGGAGCTCAATCTCTGATTTTTTAGTAACATGTAAGACGAGCTGGTGGTGTTGTTTGTTTGCTGGTGTTTGCTGCTATTTTAAACCAAACCAAGAAACCGACTACCGGTGCTGGTTTATGGTATGGACTGATCCTGTTTATCTGTTTTTACTGCTTGCCACTCAATAAATTCATTTTTGTGCAACTATCGGTGAAGGAAGGTATTTTTTCGTGAATTGGAGGAAAACCCTTTATTGTGCGGGAAAAGCGGACTGTTTCTTCTGTGATTTTTGTGTTTTTGGAGGAGGTTTGTGCTTCAGTGGTTACCAGTGTTCCGCAACTACTGCTACGAGGGTTCCCCAGGATGGAAGGCGAACAGAGTCTGCTTAGCCAGTTGGTACAACTTATACGGACCTACTCACAAGAGACAACAGGGTCGGTTGTCTCTTTAGATCTTACTGGGTCTATACCATGTGGTCAACGGAGTCCTAACGGAGAGGAGAGACGGGCGGAGGTGACTAGCGAAGGGGCTGTGATGACATAACTCCAGGTATAACCGAAAAAAACGCCAACATGGTTCGGGAGGGAGCGAGCGGACATAACAACAACAGGAAAATACATTTTAATAAAGGACAGCGTGTTTTAGAGGGCTATAATAATATAGCCTTCAATGAATGGCTTGATAAATCGTTTACAACGGAGAACGGGTATAATGAAGGAAAAAGTACAGATGACAAATACCGGTACGAGGACAAATGTAAGCTTCTTGAAACGGAGCTTAACAGGTACTGTAATCTTAGTTTGGACAATTGGTATCTTAAGAAATGTGTGGAACAAAAGATAGTCCCTAAGGGACTTAGGTTGATGAAATACCCCAACAATGTACGCAATGATGAAGAGTTATTTAAGACTATTACAGAATTACTCAATGACTGTGGACTGTCTATACTAAAAGCTATGATAAAGAGCAATGAAAAAATTTTAAATGCAAGTAAAAAATGTGTTGACAAGTTATACTGTGACATTAGTAATGACCTTTTATTACAGTTCAAGAATATAAAAATATATACTGTGGTGTATTGCAAGATGTTGATTTTAATGTGAATAAAAATTATAAGAGAAAATGTGATAAAATTGAACGGGATTTAAGAGAATATAGGGACGGGAGAGCCTATGTAAATCCCGGACATAGAATTAGTAGTAACAAGAGATTTTTAAATGGACGGAATAGAAGTGATGATTTAGTGGGGGGGCAGGGATTTCAACAACAAGACCAAAGTGATGAATCCTTTTACAATAATAGGTATAGGAATTTTGGGGATGAAGAGAGAGACAATGAGGACGACCCTTTAGGGGTAGATCAGGGGCCCCGGAGATCAGAACGAATCAGGAATCAGAGTCAACACTTTTCATATGCAGAAGTAACAGGGAACCCCTACCATGCAAAACAACAAAGGGGAACGAGATACAGATAGAATACTCCCACTTTGATAGAAAAGCAATTGGTTCAGAATTGACAGAAATTACTCATTTGAACGAAGGTCAGAATAGTACTGACGATGGTCAGGGGACAACATTTTTAGATTGTAATGATGAGGGAGAGCCAATTGACTTAGCATTATGCAGGATACATTCCATGGAGAATTTTCACATTTATAATTTTACAGAGTTAGAAATATCTCCGGCTTTCTTTGGGCTATTTACAAAGGGGTTTTCCTTTGTACCAAAGAAAAAGCCGAGAATGGAAGAAGTTTTGATAGACATAAAATTGTTTACTAGAAAACTGAACCTGGGATTATTGCTTCATGATATGAATAATACTGATAGTAATAAATTGAGAAGGAGAAGTGTGTTCAATCCCCCCCTACATACTGATATTTTGAACTTTGAAACAACAATTATAGACATGGTAAGACAAGGATTTGTACCTAATGAGAAAATACAAGATTTCAGCAATTTAACTTTAGAAAAAGATGTTCTCAAAAACTTCCAAGAATAAAATAAAATTATGAAGCAGGATAAGGGGGGAGGTGTGGTCCTTATGGACCACTGGGACTACACTAAAAAGATGTTAGAAATTCTTAATAATGAAGACAGATACAATTTAGCGTCTAAAAACGAAATGAATATGTGTTACAGGAAGATAGACTATATCCTTCAGGACAATTTATTACAAGGTCTAATAGATGTGGATATGTATAATTACTTGAAAGTCCCCAAACCTATAATTCCAGAAATATTTGGAATTCCAAAGATACACAAGCAGGTTGATAACCCTCCTCTGAGACCTATAGTTACATCTCAGGGCTCAAAAACACAGCCTTTAGCGATATTGGTAGATACAAAATTAAAACAATTTAGTAAAGACTACCCCCACATCTTAATTGACTCATGGGATTTTTTAAAGAAATTTAATGATATCCCATACCAAGATAGATATTTGTTCATAACTATTGACGTAAAAGACCTGTTTTCAGTTATACCCCATGAAGTAGGACTTACATGGTTTGAACATATGTTGGTGGATTTTAAGTTTCTTAACAATAATGACTTCAGGCTAATTTTGGAAAGTATGGAGTTAGTGTTAAAAAATAATTTTATTTACTTCAAGGATATATATTATCAAAAGGTGTGTGGCAATGGGGTCGGCCTGTGCACCAATATATGCCAACATAATAATGTTGTTCTGGGAATTGAACTTTGTGTTGAAATCGAATCACAAAGATTATATTGTGAAATATTTTAGATTCCCGGGCGACATTTTTATAATATGGGACCGAACAAGTAAAAGATTTTATTCAGTACATAAATAGTACCACACCATTCCTCAAGTTCACGTTTGATCTAACATCAGATCAAGTGAACTACTTGGATGTTACCATCAGTAAGAATAAGAATGATAAGAAATACAAATCTAGAATATATAGAAAAACATGTTTTTCCAATTCATATGTTCACTATGAGAGTGACCATCCCCTTTTCATGAAGAAAAATGTGGTAAAGGGGCAAATGATAAGAGCCTCCAGAATGACTAGTGACAGGGATGATTTTTTGGAAGAAATGGTGATAATTCATAAACTATTTAAGGAAAGAGGATATCCTGACGGTCTTATAAAAAGAATCAAAAAAGAAGTTATGAAACAAAGAAATAATAGATACTTGCCACTTCTAAGAAATATTCCTATGTTAAATATTTCCATGTCAGACACGATTGGAAACATGAATGGGAATGAGTCCACTACTATGGTTAGTACCAACAATAATGACAAAAATACAGAGATTACCCACATAGAAAATGCACCCAGGTTAACACTAACATATTTTTATGGGTTTGGTTGGTTAAGGAAAGGGATTAATGAGGTTTGGAAAATGTTTTCTAGAATGTCCAACAAACCATCAATATTTCAGGGACCACTAAAAATTTGCTATAGGAAGAACATAAATTTGAAAAAAATGTTCGAATTTAAGAAAGACACATACAGGGAACTAGGAGCAAGTAATAGAGTGGGCACATTCAAATGTGGAAGATGTGCCCAATGTTCTTTCTTGGCAGGAAGTAAAGAATTATGGTTAAAAAATACAGGACACAAGTTTAGAAGTAATAAATATTATAGTTGTTATACGAAAGGGGTGGTATACCTGGCATATTGTGTGGACTGCTGGGCATACTATGTGGGGAAAACTGAAAGACAACTAAGAACGAGAATATATGAACACATGAGAGATATATCAAGGAAAAATGAAAATAATGCACTATACAGACATGTTAGTACGTGCAAGAACGCAAATATTAAGTTTTGGGTATTGGAAGAAGTAAAGTATCCACTAGAATACACCACACTGTACCCTTTACATGTAAGATTGCTGATATGTAACCGTACTTCTCATTAAGTACCTTGAAACATTCCTTCTTTGTTTGTACCACCTGTATGCTACATTACTAGTTGTATTATTTGTAAAAGTTTTCAGCTCTAGTTTGTACTAGCTGTATTGTTTCCTCTAATACTATGTAATTGTTTGTTTGAATCTCTTACTCTTGTATAATTATCATGATTAACCGATTGTAACTTTGATTGTTTGGAGCTTTTCTCCCCAGGACTCCATTGAAAATGGGTTCTTCTTGGCCCAATGGACTATCCTGGTAAACCAACAGAAAATAAATAAATAAATAAATAAATAAATAAAGGCTTGTGATAGAGGAGGAGACTGGGAAACATTTCTGGAATTTCGAGAACTTATTTGGCAAATGAGGCTGGATGTATGTTGTTATAAGGGTTTAAACGATCATATATCTATAAAACCAGTTCTCAAAATACTAGCCAATAACCCAAAACAGAATGCATAATGATGTAAAATCACATGTGTAAATATATGCAAATATTCATTGTTAGTGGACCCATTTAATGACAATCGTTAACTGTTTTATCTACTATTTTATGAATTTACTTTTCATTTTTATTTTTTGAGATTTTATGAATGTATATGCATATTTATTATATTATTATATTAATATACATACATTTTTTATCAAACATATTATATATATATACATTTAATAATTTAATATTTTTATATACAATATATACATATTTATACTCATATATTTATTTATTTATAACTATATTTATGGTTCTATATATTTAAATGTGTATTCATATTTATATTATGTAACACCATTGTATATATTTTGGAATACTCATGTATTTATTTATATTCATGTATATATACAAAATATACATACATACATACACAAATGTATATACATTAAATGTCAACACATTCTATCGGAAGATTTTATAATGACTATAGACACACAAATTTAATTCAATAGTACTTACTTATATTAATACGCGTACATATATTTCTTTAAAATTGAGGGGTAGGATGACACTATATATGGGTATACGAACATATTAGTAATGGCAATAAGTTTATATAGGCATACATTCCAAATGGCTTGTTTATATGGGACAGGTTTATAAAACAACATATACCTTTAAAAATAAAGTGGAATTGTAATTAATTAATGGAATAATTGACACTTACAGAAAAATATTTAAGAGCTTATTGGAATGGAATATGTAGATTCTGAAGAAGTCCAGTAATCCATGGCTCAATCTCTGATTTTTTAGTAACATGTAAGACGAGCTGGTGGTGTTGTTTGTTTGCTGGTGTTTGCTGCTATTTTAAACCAAACCAAGAAACCGACTACCGGTGCTGGTTTATGGTATGGACTGATCCTGTTTATCTGTTTTTACTGCTTGCCACTCAATAAATTCATTTTTGTGCAACTATCGGTGAAGGAAGGTATTTTTTCGTGAATTGGAGGAAAACCCTTTATTGTGCGGGAAAAGCGGACTGTTTCTTCTGTGATTTTTGTGAAATTGAATAATGCCCTTTTTAAGCATATCTTTGAATTTTCTACCCATAGGTTTTTATTTTTTGGGTTGATATGGTTAGAGAAACCTCAGGGGGCCTTGGGTTGACTATACTGAAAATAGAGAATTAATATGTCAAATTCGATTAAATGCCCATATCGCCCATGGGTTAAATTAACAGCTATCTATTATCAGCTTATTGAAATTCAGATCCTATTTAATTTGAAATTTATACACATAGCATTTCTTTATTTTTTGCATTATAATTCATTATTAAGTTTTAACAGCTAGGTGTATGCAATTACGGCATTCAGAATAAGTGAGCTTTGAAAAGGGTTTAGACAACATTCTTTGTATATGTAAATTGATTGTTGTTATTTTTTATAATCATGTTCAAATACTTTACATTCATTGGATCTAAGTGTAATATTTGACTGGATGAATGGGAGTTTTAAACGGAGGGCCTCATCAGTTTGCTTAGATTGTGAAGAAGTCTTGGTTACAGGTGGATGAAAGCACTAAATCTGTTTTAATTACCAAGAGTTTTTTATTATCGTGTAGCCCCCTTTTTGGATGGGTTTGTTTTGTATTTTTACATTTGTGTTATGTGTCTTTGTGGTTCCTATTTTTGAAGAGATGGATAACTTGGGGAAGCATGGAAGAAGGAAAGTTAGGGGAAGGTGAGAATGATAGATTAGGCAGCAATGGAAGACAGTCTTGACTGACTGGGTGTGTAGTAACACAGACAGGGAGGGGTAAAACAATGCAGATGACATTAGACAAACACAGGGAATACAATAGATGGGAAGGACTGAAAAACAAACAGTGTTCAGCATGGACACAAAAATGAGGGGAAGCACCAGGTTGAGTGATATGACAGGGAGTTCACAGCTGCAGTTTCCTCAAGCTGAGTCCCACTAGGAGATTACTCACCACTCTGGGTACCATTATCACTGGGCCTTGGCTAGATGATATAGCCAATGCTGTACAGGGACACAACTCAATGAATCATTGGAGAAGGTTTTCCATGTGGCTATTTCGGGTGTTCAACCACCTTTCCATAATACCCCCAGATGTCTGCCAGCCAATGATGGGTGGCAAAGGCTTGACCTGCAGTTGATATACTACTGGCAGATACAACTCTAACTGTATCTGGTGCAGGGCTACTTGAAGCATGTGACATAGGTAGGGCAGGAGCTGTGGAGGCAACTGTGGCAGACTGGACCCAGATGTTCTGGTTGCTTTTGCTGACACTGCTGCTTGCCATCTGTGGGAGGCTGACAGGCTTTGCCAGTGGGATATATGCTGGTCATTGTGCTGCTGCATAAAATAGTAAAGGAAATCAAGAGAAATATAATAAATAAAATACATATATTTAAGAGACAGGATAGCAACAAAGGGGTGGGGTGAGACAAGTACACATACAACGAAAAACAGAAGTTCTTGATACCTTGAGGCTGATACAATTAAACAGAGTACACTTGTTGGTCCACATAGATAATTCATTAGTTTAACAAGCTTGTTAATATAGATAAATGAGAGGGTGACTGATACAACAGCCATCATCACATGTGGCCTGATAGAGAATTAAAAGACAGAGATGCAGCACTGATTTCTCAGACTAGCATGCATATACAAAGAATATATATAGCTCAGACATGCATATTTCACTCACAGGTGACAGGCAAATGAAACATATTGTTTTTATACTGAAGCATGTCTGCTCAACTAATGATGATTACACATATTTGCCCCAAATAATGCTACAGAGAAACTAATTAGAAAAATAAACATTATGTATTTTTCATGCTAACACAGCTTGTGGGGCTGGAACCCACAGGTATCTTCACAATGTGAGAAAACAGCCTTAACAACTGGACCCAATTGTCTACCTCCTCAAAGGAAGACATGCAACAATGTAACATTGAACAGTCATATTGCTACCTTTGAGCTATGGCAGTAATGGCAGAAGAGGCACTGAAGGATGAAAGATATACATTTATTGAATGAATTCCTACTATTGTTAATATTAAAATCAAGATATTATAAAGAAGTTATACTCACTCTGACATTCTCTAAGTTTCAGTCTATCTTCTCCTGTGCTGCTGCCTACTCACTTTGATATCTTCAGGTACGATAGATGCAAACAGAGCACTGTGTAATATTTGTGGATGGTGTGCATTGCCAGTTTAAAGGTGTATCTAGCATATGTTTTACATATTTGGTGTCTACTCTGACTTCATCCTCCCATTAGCCAAGGAGGTTAGGATTCTAGCACCTTGTGTCACTCTAATGGTGATGACACTGTTCCACCCTGTGTATGATGCTAGTTGCATGAATGGCAGTCTGGGCTAAACTGTTCCAGGCTTCAGTGATATACTGCAGCACATTAAGGCCCTCATATAATTCTTCTGCTGTAAACATTATGGAGGAGTAGAAAAAATATATTTGTCACCTTTTCATACCACCTCTGTACTCTAAAAGGAGCAGTAGGCACTCCTTCACCACTTCTTCCCCAGGAATGATGTCTCACCTAGAAGAATTTCAGACAAATGGCAACTTGATGCCCAAATCAGTTGTTCCATGTCCTGTTTGTCATGCAATGATAGGTACTGATGGGCACATCATTTGCATCATTTGCATGATGGATGGCAGGATAGGATAATATAGGTACTTTATTATGTTTCATAGTGGTGCTTTAAGTGTGAAACATAGCAATCCTCAATGCCAGTCTATGGTATTCAAACAAAAAGCTCTACAATGACTCCATGTTCAGATGATTAAATATGGAATGACATTCAACACCCCCAGAAAAGAATAAGCTGACTGCGCAAGAGCTTTGCTGCCTGTAGGGACTCAGATGTGTGCACAGAATGAAGCAGAATTCAGCACAATATTTACCTGGTGTGCTCAGAACTGAGCCCTGTTAGCATAATGTACACATCATAAGCATGACAAGAAGCACAGAACCTTGTCATGGTATGGAGGAAAACACTGCTATGAGAGTTTGATCCTTGCCAAGGTTTGGTTTTGAAAACAAATTTCTTCAGCCCAATAAACCTGTTTGTATAAGGTAAGTGCTACTTGTTTCAAATCCATTCATTTGTCCTATGGTTACTTCTGATTTTTATCTGCTGCCTATAAGAGATGTCAGTTTATCAGTACTTTAAAATGTGTTGGCCAAAGTGTTTTGGAGGGATTGTAAGGGTAGAGCGAATAGTAGCAAACATGATTATTAAGCTAAACGTGTAGCACAACCATGAGCTCATATTCTGAGTACAGCTTAGTATAATTTTACTGTTATATCTTGCACACGTGCCATTAGACAAATATCTGTAACAGTGACAGTGTAAGAGTCATTTGGCCTTGGTCAGTTGCAATTCTGTGATTCCTTTGCTGGGTAAATATTTATCAGTAAACCTGACATTTACTTAAAAAGTGTGGTCTGGCAGTTAGCACAGAGGACTAAAGCTGTCGCATGTTAAGGAGCTGCTTTCTGTTCCAAGATTACAGGATGCAAATTGTTCCCTCCTCGTATGCCTACTGTTTGACCTTGGGCAGGTCACTTAACCAGAAAGTGTTCTAGGGTAATTGAGTATTTGAGCTAGGCTCCTTAAAGGTCTTCTGGACTGCATGCCTAGCAACTATCTGTAAACCCATATGTATATTTAAGTATCAGGCACAAATACAGCACCCTACATGTCCATGTAAAAGAGCAGTATTGCTAGGATTTATAAAGCCCATGTAGCAGCAAGGCTGTCAGTTCCACTGTTTCCATACCAACAGAGCAATGCCTAGAAAACAGGGCATCCAGAAACAGAGCAAATCATCTGCTGGGATATCAGCATCTTTCCACCTGTAAGCCCAAATTCTCTAATGCTGAAACTGAGGTTATACTCTATGGCCTTCATTTTTATGTCTGACAGATCTTAAGTTTGCATGCAGCCAACCAGCCCTGCTGTGACTATGCCTAGTTTTAGGCTGTCAAGCAATGAGAATGCTGTGGATGGACAGCACCATAGGTACAAAATTATGTATCACAGGGCCACTGATGGGATCTGTGGTGCATAAGAAAGTAGGGCAACGTGTGGGAGTTGTGGAGTGTACCACCTCCCATAGAGATGTAGGAGTTCCTAGGCTCTCTTAAAGGCTGTACTACTTCCACAGATTCCCACCATGCAGTGGTGTATGCTGGGGCATAACTGGAGAGACCCTAGAGAGTATCCAGTAGAGTTCCCCAAGAATGTAGTCTTATTTCAGTGTACCAATACTTGAAAGTGCTCTGTATCCCTTAATCAATATGAAACTTAATTAAAACCATCTGCAACTACATCTGGGATTCAACAGCCACATCAATCTGTGCAAACTATGGTCATAGAGTAGTAGTTTTTTATCACATTAGTGGTAAAAATCTCAGTTTCATGCATACTTCTGCTGCAGGGCCATACTTACAGTGGATATGTTGTGCTCTGATGTATTCACAGATGACTATATATGTGTGATTGTTTAGACAGACTGTATTACACATTGGAATGTGCAATATCTTACCTGGTTTGCCCAGCAGGGGTAGGGGGCCATTTTCAGAGACAGTCATCTGCTACATTCACAGATGTTAGCCAACTTGGTCATGGATGAGCAAGCTCCCATTTCAACAGTGCTAGCACTTCCACATCAATATCTATTGTAGAGGTGTCTACTCCAGGAGAGACCATAGTCATGTTGAAACATCTACTAATATATGTTGCTCAAGGTTACTTAGCACACAAACATCTAGCCAGGGTTGTTTTAATTCAGATGCAACTCCTGGCAGGGCCATATCTTGTGGGTGGGAGCATGCATGTGATGCTAAACCAACTGCCATGAATGTCCTGGACCTGTCCGACAGATCAAGCCACAATGCTGAAACTAGTGCTGACTCTTTGCCCTGCAGACCCACATTCATGCCACCTCAGTCCCCAGAATATCACACACTTTCATTGACCCTAGCCATTCACAACATTGAACTCCCCAATACTGACATTTCACAGAAAAGCAGTTTTTACTTTCACACTCCTCAGCACTCAGACTCACACACTTCCTTGTGAAAGGTATGCACTTCTGTATTTCCTTCTCCACCTTTGCAAATGATGACAGCAATGTACAAGGAGCAGGGCACAGTTAATTGTGTTGGTTTTTTCTGATGCACAACGTGGACATCCTATGCATTGGTAAGCACCAACTGGTGCTGGTTTTGCATGTATCATTTTTTACTGCAGTTTATCTGCTTTTGTATACTACTTTGTAAAGATGTATGCAGTCCTCTGCCTCTTTGCTCATGATACAGAATACTGTGCCCATCTCCAAATCACATGGTCATCAGCTCTTGCTGCTGCTGCTGTTGCTGTTGGCTCCAATTCTGACTCCTTGTCTGACTCAGCCTCTGCTGCATGCTGTGCTGGGTAGAGCTGACCCTGGAAGTGCATACCCTCTCACAACTGACACTGCAGACAACCAAATAATGGACAAGTGATGAATGGCCTTACAAGTTTGTGGTAAATGTGCACTGATGCCTCTAAAATAGTCAATACCTGCCATGCTCAGTGAAGCTTTCTAATAACCAACTACATAAAAAAGTGTTAATTATTTGCACCCCATGATTCTCAGCTTGTTCCCAGTCCAGATCCTAACTATGTTAGCTTACCGACAATAAGAGTATCCAGAGCCTTCCCATGTTACCTTACCAACAAAAACTAAAAACTTGTCAAAGACTAATTCTGTGTTTAATTTCATGTGTGCACACACATAGACAGTTGCTTCCACACACAGACAGGTACATGCATGCACACACACACACATGCACAAACATAACTTGGGCATGTACATGCACACGAACACACACACATACATGCCCGCAAGCAGAGACACATGCACCCTCATATGCGCACACAGAGTGTTTTCTAGGACAAGTTAATGATATAACTCCAGTCCAAACACTCTCTTCCCTGCCTTTATGGCAACTCTGCATCACTTGCAAGCCTGCACCACTCTAGCAGGCACACAGAACCCACAGTTACAGCTCACCTTTAAAATAAGACAACTGCTCTTTATTGGTGGCAGTAGCTTGAGTAGCATCTCCTCAGAAGATGAAAGGCAGAAGCTCAGTTTATGCCTGTTTAAAATACATAACCATATGGTAACATAGATTAACCTAACTGTCATTCTTACTTTAATCTTTCAAATTTCCAAAACACAGCAAAGGTTCTCTTTACAATAGCCATATCTTTAGACATTAATAAGGCCTTCAAAACAGTAAACCATAAGTAACATTTCCAATTCTTTATTACTCTAGGTTCTCATAATATTTCACTGTTTGGTTTAATAATTACTTATTTAACAGAACCTTCAAAATTTAAGGTAACAATATTTCATTCCAATTGCCCACATTGCAATAGGAGTACCCCAATAATCAATGCTAGGCACACTTCCATTTTATTTCTCTATCTGCATAGTCTACCCTGGGATTTACCACACTTGAATATCTCCAGGTATGATGCTGACATGGTATTAACCATAGTGCACAACTCTTCTGCACAACTTTATTACTTATTACAAAGTTACTTCTTTCTAATTTGGAACTGTCTAGTGCAGAACAAAATAATAATAAATACCATCAAATCTGCATTCATGTTTATTGGTACTTCCTAAAGACTTTCTAACTCCTCCATCCCTATTATCACATACTCCACTGGGACTATTCTCTCGTTTACAAAACAGCAAAGGCATCTGAGGATTCTCTTACAAGGCACACTTTCATTTTAGAATCATATAGAGATGAGAACCTCTAAAGTCATGCAACAACTAAAGAGAACCTAATGTTTGCCCACCTATTAACATGTGAAGCCAGAATGGAAATTGCAATTAAAGCACTGTTACTAGTATTGAATATGGTCTGCCTGTGAATGCTTTATTATCTAAACAAAACACAGCTATGTTGCAAACCAAAGAAAATAAAATTCTACATTTCATGAGCCTGTCAATTTTATGAGCATCATACTATTTTAGTACAATGAGCAAATTGGTTTAATATCACAGGAAAATCAACCTATCTTCTAGCACTTAACATTCAAACTAATTAATGAGCAATTCTGTACCCCACTTGTCTACACATTTTACATAGATTACACATTTTGGAGCCTTCATATATGTTTGGAAATAAATCCTCACTAAAATTGTACAAACCTCCCTTTACTCTAATCTCATCTGAAAAATCCCTTCATAAACTCAACCATGCAACCTGGAACAGTTTAGTATCAAATATTGCAACTAAAGGCATACTACCACTTTCCAAGAAAAAAAAAACAAAAATAATTTCTTCTATAACAGAATATAGAACAAAAGATGAGTGAACCAGCACACAGGCAAATCCAGTGCTACACCAGCTGAGACAAAAAAAAAATCACTGGAAACCAGGGCAGAGTCAGCTAAAATCCTTTAAGAATTCCAAACAATTTTTCAGGTGCACAGAGTGAACTGAAGCCCTTTAATGATTCCAAGCAATTTCCAGATACGCAAGTATTACTTTCACCCAGAGGGCTTCTTCAGGTGCATAAATCAACTACAAAGACTAGTGTATGGTTTAAATACAGTATAAGAGTCATATGTCTAAGTTAGTAGGCAATTAAAAGTCAAGTTTAGTTAAAGGAGCAGTAACAAGAAGAAACATCCTTACAATAATTATTAAGGCGTAATATGACAAAACCTTATAAGAATATGTTAAAAAGTATATTTATAAATACACATGCTGTTGTATGAGAATCACATTGAAAAAACATTTGTATGAATAAAAATTCACATTAATAAAAGTCACATTAATGTGTGTGTGTGTGTGTGTGTGTGTGTGTGTGTGTGTGTGTGTGTGCGTGTGTGTGTGTGTGTGTGTGTGTGTGTGTGTGTGTGTGTGTGCGTGTGTGTGTTTCTGTGTGTGTGTGTGTGCATGCGTGTGTGCGTGTGTGCGTGTGTGTGTGTGTGTGTGTGTGTGTGTGTGTGTGTGTGTGTGTGTGTGTGTGTGTGTGTGTGTATATATCTATCTATCTATCTATATATATATATATATATATATATACTTATAAAACTGAAGAGATACATGCAAAATAGATACTCAGATAATACAGTCTGAAATACTGTATGTGGAAGTTAAGTCTACAAAGAATCATGTCTTTCTTTAAGTATGGGCTTAAGAGAGTCTACGCCATTTAACCCTGAGATGACATGGGCCTTGAATCGTAAAATTCAATTTAGTTCTGCTCTCTCAGTCCTAAGGATTATATTATCACCTCTTATATTTTCAAATAGAACTTATAAAAGTAAAAAAATAAATAAAGTTATTGGATGGTCCCTTCTCCAGCTTATGTTTGCATAAAGCATTTAGTGGGTATGTGTCTGTTAATTTGTGAGAGGTGACTAGATATACAATCTTTGAATTTTTGATTATTTTTCCTATATAAAATGAGTTACAATAAGAGCATGCTGCTAAGTACACCAAGTTTGTTGTGTTACAGTTACCATAGGCTCTGATTTCAGTCTTTGGATGTCACTGGGTATAATATTGTTTTCCTTGTGTCAATATATTTACAGTACATGTAGTTTCTACATTTGTAGATTCTTTTTAGTGTGAGAATTTAGTGAAAACCTTGATCTAGGTCGTTCCTTATAACATAATATATATTTTAGGTTTCTATGTCTCTTATGTGGAAATGAAGGTTGAGGAGTGATAATGTTGCTGAGGGCAGGAACATCTTGTAGTATATGCCAGTATTTTTGAATAATATTCTTAATGGCTAAAGTGTTTTTATTATATGTCAAGGTGCATCCGAGGTTTTGTCTGTTTCCAAAATTAGTACTATGTCCTATATGTTTACCTATATTTCTATGCTCTTGGCCTGAAAATATAGGGGAAGCAACCATATCTCTTTTCGATTTTACTTCTTCACATATCTGTTGATCTTCTAGTCTGTCATAGTCTCTATCTACTAAATCATCAACTACCATTTCATGTGGGTACCATTTCATTTTTATAAATCACTACTCCTATTCACTGGATGCATCTCCTTTCCTCTGTGTAGTGTGCTTCCCACTTGCTTTGCACCTGAATGTCACTGGTCCAGCCCCCCTCCTCCAGCCAGAATCAAGCTGTAGTGGACTGCACCCTATAAAGAAAACCTTGTAAAAGGTTGATAAAGTAGATTTGGGAAGAGGATCCAGTTTTGTAAACAAACTTGCTTCACACCAAAACATTGTGGGTCCTCCAACCCTACTCCAGCCAGAATAAAACTGTATTGGACTGCGTCCTATAAAGAAAACCTTGTAAAAGGTTGATAAAGTAAATTTGGGAAGAGGATCCGTTTTTGTAAACAAACTTGCTTCACACCCAAACATTGCCTGCCCCCCCCCCCCACCAGCTAGAATCAAACTGTAGCGGACTGCACCCTATAAAGAAAACCTGGGGAAAAGTTGATAGAGCAGATTTGGCAAAAGCACCTATTTTTGTAAACAACCTTGCTTCACACTCAAACATTGCTGGTCCCCCCCTCCTCCAGCTGGAATCAAACTGCAGTGGACTGCACCCTATAAAGAAAACCTGGGAAAAGTTGATAAAACAAATTTGGGAAGAACACCCATTTTTGTAAACAATGCAGGTGCTTGTCTTCTGTCTTATTATACATTATATTTTAGTACTATCTGTTCTGTCACTTCTTGACCACTCACAGGGACTACTTGGTGAATATTGGTCCCTCCCCCCCAAGTTCTTTTTATATTTTGTTGTACTTGTTCCCCTTTCTGGTCACCAGATGGCAGCATAGTTTAAGAAACACTTGTGTTGTTTCTCCCTTGCCAAATCCCTCGATGCTCCTGTAGTTTACCTGTGTGCAGAGTTTAAATGTAAAAATGCATAGCTAAAGTGCACTGCTCTGTCTTAAATGCAGCAGAGCTGTGTGCCTGTAAATATAACTTTTGCTCCCTCACTTCTATTTTTTTTTGAAAGAGTGTAATGTACCTGTTTCATTTCACTTGCTTCTTCCAGTTGGGCCAACCTGCTCTGATCACCCTTACTGCACTTGGGCTCACTATGCTTCCCATACCCTACCCCATTCCCACCCACCCCCACTTTTATTACATTTATACTCTCTATGCCACACCTTTTCCTCCTCTCTAGCCAATTAGCTATCCCTATCAAGTAACAACTCCTGTTTACGTCTCCACTCCCACTACACTCTCATCCCCCTAGTCCCACTACTTTAATACCTCCCTCTACATCCATCCACCTTATCTCTTTCTCCTTGTCACTTACTTAACATTAGTAGCCTCTCCTTGTCCCCAGAATCCCTTACTAGGACAACATACTACCATTGTTTAAACTCTTCTCTTCTTTCTTAAACACTGTATCATTCAACATGATACCTCTTTATATTTCTGCCTCTCTCCTCTACTTCCTTTCCCTATCAACCTCTTACCACATTCCACTTTACTATCAAGCACCATCTCCAACTTTCCCCATTATGCACATCATCAGCACCCTCCCTCACTTATAGCTTATCTCTCCATCCCTCTTTCATATCTCACCTTCACACCTTTTCAAGGCTAACACATTTGCAAACACAACTCTTACCTCTACTCCAAAACCAAGAAGTACTGCTACCTTAAACCTCCTCACATATATTGTTATGTTCCTGGAAACACTTCTCCTGGATGGGGACATTTACCCCAACTCAGGACCACCAGCCCCTATCTCCCTCAAAATACAAATCTCATACCTCTCACCCCCAGTCACCTACCCTCCCTCCTTCTCCTAAATTATTATATGTCCTCTCCTTAAATATCCAAACCTAGTAAATAAAATCACAGAACTGCTTTCCTGGATTGACAACATTTCCCTCATATCTTAACTCTGTCTGAAACTTGGTGGAAACTCCATATCTCAAACACAGAAATCTTACCTCCAGGCTATAACATCTTCTGCTCTGACAAAACCAATAAGAGAGGTGGATTTGTTGCCAATTTTTACACTGAGCAACTCAGTCTGTCTCCACTCTGCATTTCTGTGCCTATCTTTGAGCCTGCTGAGCTCCTTATTGTAAATTGTTAGCTAAATCCACATACAAAATTGCCATAGCCTCCATCTACATACTTCCTAGAAATAATATTCCCATCCCTGAGAAGATTCTCTCCTGGTTTGCTCAATATATTCTGTATGAACCTATTATCCTTAGTGAGTTAACATTGATTGGACTAAACTCTTAACTACAGCCCCTAGTCATAGTTTCATGTTTATATCACATTATTGAAAGATGAAAATAGTGAACGCTATTACATTAAACCTAAAATATCTAAACCACATAATATTGAACATTCAGAACAGCAAATTTTTTCCTTGGGAAAAAAATTGCTATTCCAAAACACATACACACAACACAAGCACACCTAAAAAACATTAATACACACACATGCACTTATAATCCTACAACTAACCCTACACAAAACTATGCATACACTACTATCTATCCACTTACGTTAACCCAAACCCTAACCCTAAGGTCCGTCACTATCGCATACTCACCTAACCTGTGACCTAACCCTAACTCACTTAACCCGCCTCTAACGTTAATTCACCTAACCCGCACCCTAACTCACCTAACCCACACCCTAATCCTAACAACCACACAATCGCACACTTACCTGAACTTCCACCACAGCACTGAAAATAGCGAAGCCACAGAACTGGCCAACCAAATTCTTTCCCTAGGAAAGAATTTGGTGTTCTGCATCTTCACTATTTTCAGCGTTCACTCAAAACAGGTCGATATTAAAACATTCAAAGATTTAAAACTTTGATGTTCTGATATAGACCCATAGTCTCAACCTTTATGGATTCCACCAACTCATATCTTCCCCTACTCAGACTAACAAAAGCTCCACCTTTGGACCTATCCTGGACTGGATTCTGACCTCAGATCCAATCCTTTATCATAATCCTGGCACACTTCCTAACTCTCTTACTGACCACTCCTCTACCTATATCCATAGATTTTCCAAACATGCTCCCAATAATCCCAAAGACCACCTCTACAGGGAATGTTGTAAACTCACCCAATTCAATCCAGATACTTTTAACTCCACATTGTATAATATAAAATGGTCCTTCCTTCAACAGCTCCCTCTCAATGGGGCCATAACATCTTTCAATAAAATATTCCTTGACATACTTGACTCCATGGCACCTATCAGGAAAATCAGAATAAAATCTAACTCTGCCCCCTGGCTCACAAAACTTACCTGCTTCATTATGCATAAAAGAGACAGTATCTGGAAAGTCTGGGTTAAAAATAAGTCCCCCATTCAACTTCAAAGACAAAAAGAGCTTAAAAAACTGTCCAAAAAACTTGTTAACAATGATAAGAAAAATTTCATCTGTTCCAACCAATTTAGCCCACATAAAAATCCAAAAAGTTCTGGACTTCCATCAATCATCTTCTTTATCCTGGCAGCCTTCCACCTCCCAATCCCTTCCATTATAATACAGCTACTGACACTGACACTCTGCTAAACAACTATTTCATAGAAACAGTCCAAAAACTCACACAAAATAGTAATATTTCCTTTTCCCTTCCTTCATCACCCAACAAAACACCTTTCAATACACAAAAAAATAATAATACTTCATCTATCCCTCTTTCATCCCCCAAAATAACACCTTTCAATACCTTTTCTTTCAAACCTGTCCCTACCTCCTTCATCAAATCTCTTCATTACAAACGCAAAGCTTGCTCCCCCTTCACTGATAAACTGCATTCCTACTTTCTTAAAATTGCTACAGAATCCATTGCCTACCCTATCTCCATAGTCATAAATTATTCCATTACTGATGCTTGTGTCCCAGATATATGGAAGTCCTTCTACAATATCCCTTTTCATAAGGGCAGAAATTCTACTGCTTCATCTAACTATAGACCCATTGGCATCTTATCCTCTATCTCCAAAATCCTGGAAAAGTGTATTCATTCCCAGTTACTCAAACACCCGCTTGATAATAAACTGCTTATGTCCATCTAACCTGACTTTAGACCACACCACAGCGCATCCACCGCAATACTTTCCTTCACCCAAACAGTAGCTGAGGCCCAGAACAACAACTTCTTAGTCTCCTGTTTATTCATTGATCTCTCTAAGGCCTTTGACACTGTCTCTCACTCTAGACTTCTAACTAAACTTTCCAACCTCCATCTCTCCATTTTCTCTATAAACTTGTTCTCAAGTTACTTTACCAATAGACAACAATCCATTTGCTGGCAAATTGTCTTCTATCCCTTCCTTCCTGTCAACACTGGTGTTCCACAAGGATCTGTCTTAGCCCCCCTCTTGTTCAATATTTTCACTAACAATCTGCAGTCGGTCTGTAACCTCTTAACACTCCTATAATATCCTGATGATTCTTCTGTTATTACCACTGCCAATACCATCCCCAATCTCTTAGCTCTTACTCAGGACACCTTTTCCTCAGTTGAATCATGGCTCTCAGATAATCAACTGATACTCAATCCTAAAAAAAACTAAACTCCTTCTCTTCTTTCCTAGAGCACTAATGCATCACAAATCCTCTTTTTCTATCACTTCCCACAACAATACCATCATTACACCCTAACCGCAAACCAAACTACTTGGCAACATTATTGACAATGAGCTAAAATATGATGTACACATCCAACAATGTATCAAGAAAACTCACCAGAAACTTGATCTACACTATCGTAATAAAAAATTCCTTACACCTTCCTCCAAACTCTCCCTAACCCACTCTCTTCTATTAGCCTGTCTTTTGTATGCAGCCCCTATCCTTACAAATATTCAAATCACGTTACTCTCCAAACTTGAACAAACATGAACAAATTTACAATAAAATATCCAGATTTGCCACTAATCTCCCATATAATTCCAATCACTGTCTCATCCTTAAGGCACTCCAATTGCCTAAATTCTCTAACCAGCTATTACTTCATCAACTACATATTACCCGCTCCATTATGAATGATCCTCCTGCCGGCCCCTCCATCTCTAACCTAGTATCTTACTACACCCCCCGTCGTCACCTTTGTATAACCCACAAACTTCTCCTTGATCTCTACAAACCCAACAAGAATATTGGAAAGTCCATTTATAAGTTCTCAGTAGCCCATGCCTGGAATTCACTTCTCCTTAATATTAGACAGATTTCCCAAAAACACCTGTTTAAACGTGAACTTAAACACTATCTGTAAAAGACCTGGTCCTGCTCATGTCAACCCCTCACATGACAACTATTTCACTTGCTCATCTTTTACTCATCTAATATCTATCACCCCTTTTTCTCCTCTTCTCTCTGTCATGTAATTCTACATTTTTCTTCCTGGATTTAAAACATAATAGTTATGTCAGCACCATGTCTCTTTATGTCAAATACTATGATTGTATCCCATACATTGTGCTCTTTTGTAATTTTATTTTTTAATTCTGCTTCAGTATGCAGTGATGAGAACTGTAGCTAATATACATCATGTTATGTGTTCTGTACAACTGAGCACTTTTGTTATGTTGCTAACGTTTATAAGATTCTAGATTAACTGGAGTTTTTCTCCTCAGGTCTCCACTGAAAATGTGCCATTGGCTTAGTTGAACTAACTCAGTTAACAAATGTCAAATAAATAAATAAAAACAAATACAATTTGCTCCAACATATTATTATCTTGTGTATTCAATCTTGCTACTCTTAAGAATAATTGCTGGCTAAGTTCTTAAAAGTGAAATGTGGGTGCATACTGTTTCTGTGTAATATTGATATATATGTATATATATGTGTGTAGATATATATATATATATATATATATATATATATATATATATATATATATATATATATATATATACATGTCCCAAAGCAATGGTGCTCGCTCTCAGCCAAACGGTGCACGGAAAAACAAATGCAAATCCAAAAAACCACTTCCAGCACTCGAAAAAAGGCAGCAAAAGAGTTTAAAGCAATTTATTGCTTCACAGTCTGCCCCACAGACCAGTTTCGCTTACAAAAGCATCATCAGTGTGTAATATCACGATTACACTTCCAACTTAAATGATAAAATATTTAAAGGAACATTCAACTAAAATACTAATGTGTAACACCATTTATAATATAATATACAAATCTCATCTGTAAATAAACCACTATTACCAATAATTAATACAGCACATATAGATACTATAAAATACTATAAGGAACTAGCTAACCTCAGATATAATAATATGATTGTTAATATACGTATGTATACACTTCATATGTGTATACTAGGTGGACCCCATGATTATGATCAACATGAGTTTGAATTGAAGCAAAGGTTTTTGGCTCGTGGATATCATAAAAAAAGTATTGATAGAGCTTGTAGTAAGGCTAGAAATATGGATAGGAGACAGTTGTTACAGGATAAGTTAGGTTCTAAACAGGAAGAGCCTACAAGTGTTAGATTTGTTATGACCTATGCCAATAATTCTTTCAAGATTCAGGAAATTATATCTAGATATTGGCATATATTATGCATGGATCCATTTTTTTCCACTTTGTTGAAACCTAGGTGTGAATTTGCATATAGGAAAGGGAAGTCAATAGGGCAACATTTGTCATTTTTTAAAAAAGGGGAATGTTTAAAAGAGGAAGTAGGGATAGGTATAATTGGTAGCACTTATTGTGGTCACTGTAAGTTTTGTAAATTGATGTCAAAGGCAGCTTCATTTACCTCTGTCAATACTAGGAAAGTTTATGACATAAAATGTTTTATTACTTGCACTACTTCTTGGGTGGTCTATATGGCCATATGTAAATGTGGGGCATTTTATGTAGGACAGACCTCTGGACCATTGAAACAGAGGGTTGCTCTTCATGTTAGCGACATAAAATGCAAAAGGACACATAGTGCTTTATACAAACATATTCTGGTACATTCTACAGCACATTTTATATTTGTGGGAATTGATAGGTTGTCCACATCTGATACTAATGATATAGTCAAACATAAAATTTTGACTAATAAAGAACGTAAATGGATAGTTCATTTGGGGGCCCTTTTTAAGCCTGGACTTAATGACCATTGGTAAAAGGTTAGTATTTGGGTAATTTGGTTATTTATGATACAGGGTTAAAATGTATTTCAGGTTTTTGATTATGGGGTCCACCTAGTATACACATATGAAGTGTATACATACATATATTAACAATCATATTATTATATATGAGGTTATCTAGTTCCTTATAGTATTTTATAGTATCTATATGTGCTGTATTAATTATTGGTAATAGTGGTTTATTTACAGATGAGATTTGTCTATTATATTATATTATAAATGGTGTTACACATTAGTATTTTAGGTGAATGTTCCTTTAAATATTTTATCATTTAAGTTGGACGCGTATGCGTGATGTTACACACTGATGATGCTTTTGTAAGCGAAACCAGTCTGTGGAGCAGACTGTGAAGCAATAAGTTGCTTTAAACTCTTTCGCTGCCTTTTTTCGAGTGCTGGAAGTGTTTTTTTTGGATATATATATCTTTAATATCCCACATCCTGCCCTGGCTGCTGCGTGTCCCTGTCCCAGTAGGATTTGCATCCTCTTAACCTCCTCACTGACCTAGGATTTTGGGAACCAACTTGCCTGTCTCTTAAGACTTCCATCTCAATCTGCACCCAGACTACTTGTCCTGTGCCATACATCCCACCTTGCTGAAGAAATAGAGAAAGTACGTTTGACCCCTTGATATAACTGTGGATACAACGTTCTGTATTACTTAACACCAGGAGTGTATGATAAAGCTGCCCTCCTGAGCCAGGTTCCCAGCAGCCAGTTCCAACTCTCACCATCTTATCCTTTTTTCTCTCTTCCATAACCTTTATCCCCGTGGTTCTACCAATTGACTCACCTCTTTTTCTCTCTTTCTACCTAGCCAAGCTCTCTGATACTCAAGCTGTTGTCCACCAGGTGGCTCCACTACCTTGCATTTCCTTTTCTCCTTCCTCTCCATTAATATACTATCCCTCTTTAGTGTCTATCTTATCCACTCTTCATCCTACTTTTCATTACTCCCCCCTCATTGTACTCTATTCCCTTTTCCCTCTCTACTATTTCGGTGTTACTTTATACTATACTACTACAACTACTTTACACTCACCTGGAACTACCCAAAACTCCTGCACAATCGGTAGCTTTTCTGATTGTCTCCAGGAGATCTTCTTTACTTGCTCTAACCTCCTGCTCAGCCTCACGGGCTCACTCCACTCCCCACCCTACCCCCATTCTCACCCACCCCAGGGCCCTAACCTTATACCTCACAGACCACACCCCCTCCCTAATTTCCACCACTCATAGTCCCACTTCCATCACACTACTCTCACACTTTTCCCGCCAAAACAACTAAAAATAAAAACAATAACTTAATCTTCATTCTTGTCTTTTACTTTTTCTTTCTTTTTTCAATACCATGACTTTAAATAAACAGTACACCTTAATCTACTTACAAATGTTATTCTTACTCATACTTCTACCTCCTCTAAGTCTCATCTACTCATTAACCTCCTATGAGCACCCTATATACACAAACTTATTAAATCCTACTAAATGTACTACCTCTATTCAACACACTTCTCACACTGACCACTTCAACATCACTTCCATACCCAAACATCTATCACCTAAATACCATAGAACAGTCCACATTAGATACAACTCCCGTAACCTCAAAAGATATCCACCACTTATTTGCAAACTCACAAAGAAATTATATCTAACAATACTCCAATCTTTAAAAGACGGAGACATTCACCCAAATCCAGGCCCAAACACCACAAATACCATACTACTCAACAACCCACACCCTTCTAACTCTCACCCACTCATAAAATCTCCAAACTCATTCTTAATAGCTCACCTTAACACACGAAGCATTAACAATAAAATAACACAACTCCATGCTCTATTGGAACTCTACTCATTTGATATCATATGTCTAACAGAAACCTGGCTAAAACCAGCAACAAAAGATAATGAAATTTTACCACCTGGTTATAACATCATACGCCTAGACTGTGTTAAAAAGAAAGGTGGTGGAGTAGCTGTACTATTCAAATCTGGCCTTGAAATAACCAACTTTAAACTTAAACCTCCCCAAGACCCTAATGCTGAAATACTTATTACCAAATTTCAACTAAACCCAGCTAAATCTATCTATATTATTACTATCTATGTTCCCCCAGGAAACAACATCACTACCATAGAAAACATACTTTCCTGGTTATCTCTAAACCTCCCTCAAGAAACCATAATCCTAGGTGACTTTAATATAGACTGGAACTCTTGCAATAATAAATGCCCCACAAACCATATTAATCTCCACGGATTCACCCAAACTATTACCTCCCCTACTAGACTGAATAAACATACCAAAAAAGAAAGCACCTTAGATTGGATACTTATTAATAGTCAACCACAGAATTATGAAACCGGAACCCTCCCTGACGACATAAGCGACCACTCCCTAACCTACATCATCCGACTAAAGACCAACCCACCCTTTCAACCCATATATAGGGACATTAGAACCAAGAAAAACTTTAACTCAGAATTATTCCTTACTGAACTGAAAACATGTAATTGGTCCCCACTAAAACACCTTTCCCTTGATGAAGCTGTTGATTACTTCAATTTTCTTGACATACTCAACCGTCATGCTCCTACCCGCTCTATTAGAATTAGAACTAAAGCTGCTCCATGGCTTACTAGGGAAACCAAACAAAAAATCCATCTCAGAAATAAATGCTGGAATAAATCACGCTTAACTAAAAAACATACTGACATCCAAAACTTTAAACAACTGAGAAATGAGACAAAAAAAGCCATAGTGACTGACAAAAAAAACTACTATTTACAATATCAACATACCCACCACAATAAACCCCAAAAATTCTGGTCAAGTATTAATCAACTATTACACCCAAGTCAATCACTCACACCTAACCCTCAAGGCACTGACAAAGACAATCCCGAACAAACTGCAAACACCTTCAATACTTTCTTTATCAAAGCAATTCAAGATCTTGCTTGTCAACTCTCTCCCCACGACATAACATCCATCTCTAACTATAACACACCTCCAGCTTTTCTCTTCCAACCTGTCCCCACATCATTTATTCTCACCCTTCTCCAAAACTGAAACCATGTACTCCTTCTGCTGACCAACTACCATCTGAATATCTACAGATAGCAGCCAAATCTATTGCATACCCCATCTCCATCCTCATTAATAGAACCATCACTGAAGGATATATCCCTAAACTCTGGAAAGTCTCTCACATTATTCCCCTTCACAAAGGAGGAGACTCCACTGAATTCTCTAACTATCGTCCCATAGCCCTACTATCCCCTCTATCTAAGATCATGGAAAGATGTATACATAGGCAATTGCTAGACCACCTTCTCCATAACAACTTACTTTCCAACACCCAACATGGCTTCTGACCCTCCCATAGCACTACTACTGCCCTCCTCTCCTTTATTGACACCATAAATAACAACTGGAACCTTAACATGCTCTCCTCTGCTCTTTTCATAGACCTATCCAAAGCTTTCGACATGGTAAATCACACTATTCTCATTAACATTCTTAAATCTCTATCTCTAGACACACTCGCCATTAAATTGTTCCATTCCTACTTAAATAACAGACATCAAGTGGTGCTAAGGAAAAACACTCTCTCTACTCAACTACCAGTTAACATTGGAGTTCCTCAAGGCTCCATACTGGGCCCTCTTCTATTCTCCATATTCATTAATGATCTACACCAAGTAATTCCACAAGCCACATGCATCCAATACGCAGATGACTCTACACTAATATGCACTGCATCATCTGTATCTCATCTTCACTCCCTATCTCAAGACACATTTAACTCTGTAGAACTATGGTTTACAAAACGCTGCCTCTTACTAAACCCCAAAAAAACCAAACTTCTCCTTTTCACACCTACCAGTAAATCTCCACCTATAGACTTCTCTCTATCATCTCGTGACGGTACACTAATAACCCAAGATCAAACTACCAAACTGCTAGGTATCACCATAGATAATAACCTAAACTTTGAGGCCCATATCAACAACATTCTGAAAACTACAAATAAAAAAATAGGCTCTCTCTTTAGGATCAAATCCTTCCTTACTCCTGCAACTAGAATTACCATTGCCCACACTTACCTTATGTCCACCCTTCTTTATGCTTCACCCATATTTACCAATCTGTCAATAAATAACCTAAAAAAACTTGAAAACTCATTTAATAACATAGCCAGATTTGCCACAGGCAGCCCTTACAGAACTCATCACTGTATTAATCTTAAGCTCCTTGGATGGCTTGAACTTCAGCAGCATCTGAAATATAATCAACTTACCATCATCCACAAAATTCTGTATCAACCTGAAAGAACACCCATCCTAACAAATCTTATCCACCCCTATGTAAACCTTAAATCCCTAAGATCATCACAAAATCTCTTATACACATCAACAAATCAAACAATAGAGCAGGAGACTCTCTATTTTCTGTTTCCATTGGAAAACATGGAATCAACTTCCATCTGAACTGACCACAATTCCCTCAATTACTCTATTTAAAATAGGCTTAAACTCCACCTAAAACACACTGGATGTGCCCCTGTTCTAAACCAGACTGACCAACCTATCTACTGTTGACTTACTCATCTAAAATTTCTCATCTCTGAACCTACTCTTTCACTAACTTATCTTATCCATATTTCTTTATTTCTATTTTTTTTTCTAGATACTACCATGCTTCCTCTCCTCACACTCCATACTACTACTACATCTTTTAAACTGACTCATATCATTACTACAACACTTTACCTAACAACCCCTCCATATATTTTCATTATCTTCCTTTTTATCTATATCAACACTTTTACTAACTTCTTTCCTGCAACTAATACTTTTTTTTAGCAACACATAAATGTACCGTCTTATTAACTATTCTAAGCCTATTAAAATTATACATTACTTATTATGTACTCATAAGTGACAGACTCCCTGTTAGTAAATGTATAAAATGTATAAATATGTTTTTTTCTATTATGTTGTTTATGTTAACATTGGTGAAACTGTGTGGAGCTTTTCTCCCCGGGCCTCTACTGAAAATGGACATATATCCAGCTAGACTAGCCCGGTCAACAAATGTAAAATAAATAAAAAAAATAAATAAATATAGATTCACTTCAGAAGCTCGAATTAACAAAATCTTGAACTGCAAATAACCAAAACCAAAAGATCGAGTTTCGGAAACTCGAACTTCTGAAGCAAAACCAACAAAAAAAAAAAAAAAAAAAAAAGACAAACTTCACTTTTGGCACCCCCACACCCCCCCCTACTTAAATATACCAACTCCAAGATTCGCTACAGTGGGGAAATGGGAAATCTATCTTGCGCTGTATGCGGAAGCGCAAAATGGGAGATTTCTCATTTCCTGTCAACACCACAAAAAAAATAAAACATTACGTACACACAGAGCGTACAAGAATCCTTGCCTCTGTGTGCATGCAATGTATTAAGGTAAGTAAACTCTTATTTTTAAACACTACACATATTCGATTTACTGAAATCTCAATCATATGGTCTCGACCATATGAAATTCGAGATTTCAGTAATTCGATTATGTGAAGTGTTCCCATATATATATATATATATATATATATATATATATATATATATATATATATATATATATATATATATATCTTACAGAATATAGACACATATATAATATAATATAATCATGCCCCAGCTATGATAATCAAGAATATAAAACTAAGAGACCTATGAAGCATTAACTTTGTACATATTGTGGATATGCTCATCCATTTCTTATTCCTTTTATGATAGCCACATCTTAAGTTAAACTATTCTCTACTACTTCTGGTCAACTTACCTCCTACAGTGTCATCTAACAGAATCCACTTCTAGCTATCTTTCCTATTACTCAACATTTTTTGCTTTTTTTTACTCTTTACTTTAACATCTGGTGCCCTTATCTATTGCTTTACTTTTCTTTTACTTTAGTTTTGGTATTCATATCTTGTAATTATCCTGTATTGTTATTGCTTTGTTATTCTTATGTATCATTGACCATTTATTCTGTATGTAATCAAACAAGTGTTGTGCTGCTGTGCCATGAAGTGCTGAATGGGGTCCTGTACCAGTCCACCTACAAAGTTAAACAAAGCAATAAATAAATAAACCATCAGTAACAAATATTTAAAATTAACTAATAGAACTCTTTATGTGAACTAATTAAAATTGTAACCTAACTGTTGATCGAAGCAGAGTACACTGACCATTATTTAATCGAAGAGGGAGTGTTGACAAGTAACACTCAAAAACAATATAAGGGATAATGCTGGATAAAACTAAGTAAATAAAGTTGCACCATACAGCCTTTTCTATTTCACATCAAAAACCCTCAAGTGTAAGGCTGGAAGTCATAAGAAAACCTTATCAAATCCAGAAAGAAAATCTTGTATTCGAAAACTAATACATTGTATCACAGACATGGAAAACCCACATAGAAAGTAATAAAATCCATACCAGAAATAATTAACGTAGGATCATATAACATGACTGCACATGCAATGGTATTAAAAATGACAAACTTCAGCCAGCCATGAACCTAGTACAGTGCCTTCCCTAAACAGTGATACTCCCTACTGGACTAATGAGGAGCTGCCAGATTTTGGATGCTATGAAATTAGTCAGCCTTTGTCTTTCTCTGTCTGTATGGTGCAGCCTTATTTACATCCTTTGTTGTTTGAATGCTATCTCCTTCATTGCTTTTGAGAGTCACTAATATGAATTGTTGAAACTCTCTGTGCTACCAGCTTTTGATAAAAACATGTTTTGATTAAATTATAGGAAGTTGCTTAAACTGAAGTAATACATCTGCACAGGAAGTTATAGATTTTCATAAAGAAAATCCAAACTAAAATATTTAAATAGATTGCTGGCTTATATGACACCCCTGCCATCTTATCAGTATACATCACTTCCAGTAACTAAAGATATTTTTAATTTTCTACAGCTCACCATCCTAAAGAGATATTTAATTTTCTACAGCTCCCCAACCTGTAAGTCCAAAAAGTAGCAGTTCGGTTTTACAGTGAATGAACCTTTCAACATGAGCTTTGTCCAGGAAAGCTGTCCACTTGTGCTTAAGTTAAAACAACAAAGATACAAGTTGACTGGCTAACAGTCTTTATCCCTGTTTAAAACAGCACCAGGAATTATGTTCTGATTTTTCTTTAATTTTATATATGAGGTTTCCTATTTCTACAGCCATATACCTCTTAAGTATTCAATTAAGGTAATGTATTCTTTTGGCATAAAGTTGCATTTCAAGAAGTAGTAAACTTTAAGTACTGCAACTATATATTATTTTGAAAAGTCAGTTTCACTCTTACAACTCTGCTAAAGGTGTACTAAAACCAAACATTTATATTTTTTTGCAATTCACATTTTGCATGCTACAGGATAGGACAAAAACCCACATTTACATCAGTTTAATACATACATTTATTTACAAGGCAGCCAAGAAGAGGAGGGCGAAGGCGTGCCCGAAGGCAGGAAGATAGGAGGAAGGTTAGGAGTGTAACAGTGAGGGTAGGAACTTTGAATGTTGGCAGTATGACTGGTATAGGAAGAGAGCTAGCTGATATGATGGAGAGAAGGAAGGTTGATATATTGTGTGTGCAAGAGACCAGATGGAAGCAGGTGTTTAGGAAACGGGTTCAAATTGTTTTATCATGGTGTGGATGGCAGGAGAAATGGGGTAAGGGTTATACTAAAGGAACAATATGCCAAGAGTGTTTTAGACGTGAAGAGAGTGTCTGACGATGTTTATTTGATGGTGTAATGATGAATGTTGTTAGGAAATTTTGGAGTGAGTTGGATGAAGTTGTGGTGAGTGTACCCAAGGGTGAGAGACTAGTGATTGGAGCGGACTTTAATGGGCATGTTGGTGAAGTGAACAGAGGGGATGAGGAAGTGATGGGTAGGTATGGATTTAAGGAGAGGAATGCAGAAGGTCAGATGATTGTGGATTTTGCAAAAAGGATAGACATGGCTGTGATTTTAAGAAGAGGGAGTGGAGGAAGATGCTCACAAGTTGATTATATACTATGTAGGAGGGCCAGTCTTAAGGAGATTGGAGACTGTAAAGTGGTGGCAGGGGAAAGTGTAGTTAAGCAGCATAGATTGGTGGTATGTAGAATGACGTTGGTGATCAAGAAGAGGAGGAGGAATGTGAATGCTGTCCCAAGGATTAAATGGTGGAAGTTAAAAGGGTGATTGTGAAGTGGAGTTTAGGGAAGAGTTAAGACAGGCACTGGGAGGCAGTGGAGAGTACCAATAGCTGGGTAACTACAGCGGAACTAGTAAGGGTGACTGCTAGAAAGGTGCTTGGTGTGACATCTGGACAGAGGAAGGAGGACAAGGAGACCTGGTGGTGGAATGAGGAAGTACAGGAGAGTATACAGAGGAAGAGGCAAGAAGTGGGATTGTCAAAGAGATGAAGAAAGTAGACATGAGTATAAGGAGATGAGGCAAAGGCAGGCAAAGAGAGAGGAAGCTAAGGATAGATAGGCAGGAGGCTGTGTACAAGAGATTGGGACACTAAAGAGGTAGCTAGACATAGGGACAGAGCTGGGAAAGATGTGCAGCATGTAAGGGTGATAAAGGATAGTGAGGGAAAGGTACTCACAAGAGAGGAGAGTGTGTTGAGTAGATGGAAAGAGTATTTTGAGAGGCTGATGAATGAAGAGAATGAGAGAGAGAGAAGGTTGGATGATGTGGGATAGTGAATCAGGAAGTGAAACAGATTAGCAAGGAGGAAGTAAGGGCAGCTATGAAGAGGATGAAAATGGAAAGGCTGTTGGCCTTGATGACATACCAATGGAAGCATGGAGGTGCTTAGGAGAAATGGCAGTGGAATTTCTAACTAGATTGTTTAATGAAATTTTGGAAAGTCAGAGGATGCCTGAGGAGTGGAGAAAAAGTGTTTTGGTACCTATCTTTAAGAATAAGGGTGATGTGAACTACAGAGGGATAAAACTGATTAGTCACAGCTTGAAGTTATGGGAAAGAGTAGTGGAAGCAAGGTTAAGAAGGGAGGTGATGATTAGTGATCAGCAGTATGGTTTCCTGAGAGTGTTGATGGAGAAATACAGAGAAGGTCAGAAGGAGTTGCATTGTGTCTTTGTAGACTTGGAGAAAGCATATGACAGGGTGCCTAGAGAAGAGTTGTGGTAAGAGTGGTACAGACTGCAGTGGGAGTGACAGATCCGTTTAAGGTGGAGGTGGGATTACATCAAGGATCAGCTCTGAGTCCTTTCTTATTTGCAGTGGTGATGGACAGGTTGACAGATGAGATCAGACAGGAGGCCCGTGGACTATGATGTTTGCAGATGACATTGTGATCTGTAGTGAGAGTAGGAATCAGGTTGAGGAGACTCTGGAGAGGTGGAGATATGCTCTAGAGAGCAGAGGAATGAGGGTCAGCAGGGCTAAGACAGAATATATGTGTGTAAATGAGAGGGAGGGTAGAGGAATGGTGAGGATGCAGGGAGTAGAGTTGGTAAAGGTGGACGAGTTTAAGTACTTGGGATCAACAGTTCAGAGTAATGGTGAATGTGGAAGAGAGGTGAAGAAGAGAGTACAGGCTGGGTGGAATGGGTGGAGAAGAGTGTCAGGAGTGATTTGTGACAGACGGGTATCGAGTGAAAGGGAAGGTCTACAAGAGTGTAGTGAGACCAGCTATGTTATATGGGTTGGAGACAGTGGCATTGACAAAAAGGCAGGAGTCAGAGCTGGATGTGGCAGAGTTAAAGATGTTAAGATTTGACTAGGATGGATAGGATTAGCAAAGCAAGATGGTTTGGACATGTGCTGAGGAGGGATGATGGGTATATTGGGAAAAAGATGCTAAGGATGGAGCTGCCAGGTAAGAGGAATAGAGGAAGGCCTAAGATAAGGTTTATGGACGTGGTGAGAGAGGACATGCAGGCGGTTGGTGTGACAGAGCAAGATGCAGAGGATAGGAAGAAATGGAAAGAGATGATCCGCTGAAAAGGAGAATGATGATTTATTTACAAGGCAGCCATGTTTCAGTGAGAATGCCACATTTCTCTATCAAGCAGTGCAGGTTTTTCAGCTTAATAATGTTTTTTTTACAAATACGATAAGATGGGTTTATTGCTAATGGTTCCATTGCCGGGACAAACAACAATGGGAGCAATGGGCACTGCTGATATTACTCTCTTAAAGGACTCTTTTGTGGCCCTTCCCCTCTTGTTTGAATACATAATTCAGACTCTCAGCAGAATATTTTAAAGCCATAGATCATATCTTTAGGAAAATATATTTTCCTTAGTATACAGATCATCAAAATTCTTGTCACCAGCAAGACCTAAAACAGCCAATGTGTTCCTAGATTTAACATCTTCCTGTAATATTCATGACAATCTCCTTATATTATCCCAGACTTGATTTTCTACAATAAATCATACCTGATCCTTTTGAATTTTGTTTCTTCCATCATCTGCTCTGCTTACTACATTACTATATAGATTATAAAATCCGCCTTTATTTCTTTATTTGCCCACTGAATTAGGACAGCTGGTTTAAGGACTCACTACAGCTATGTTACTGGCTTAAGTCAGAAACATTCAAAATGGATATATGGTACTAAATAACACTGAATTGTTGAGCTTTCTTTGGCTTAGGGACCATTCCTGCACAGACATAACTCCATACTGCATAAGAAAGGGATCACTCAGGGCTTTGATAAAAAAAAAATCCTGACAGCATTGATAGATTTCAATAAATAAACCATCTTGGCCAGCAGCTTTGTGTTATTTTAGGCACCTAATTTCCTGGTGCACTTTAGACATTTTAAATTGTTGCTTTCATTTTGACCTGTCCTCTAGATGGGCAGCTGGAATTACTGTCCTCTAAAAAATAGACTTCGAATCCCGATTGTCTATAAAATATGGTTTATGCATAACACTGATTATCCTTTCAACAGAGGTCTTCACGATGCCCAGAGATGCATATTATGCTTAAATAGTTATTGAATCTAATAGTTTTGAGATCCCATGCATTTTGTATTTGACATGATCCTGTCTGGTTTGACTAACAGCTTAACGATAATCTGTAAGAGTCACTCTAGCTCTTTGGACATTTTCAAGCTGTTTTAAGCTTGAGAAATGTTTGTACTCCTTATTTCAAAGTTACAATTAATCCCAATTTTCCTCTACATTCTGGTGATCAGTTCATACCTGGGTAGAAAGTAAATCATAGCAGCCTAGATTTACTCATCCCTGAGTATGCATTGTGCCTTTACATGGCCTGTGAAATACTCTTTATGTTCATCCAATTTTAAACTACGAAGACATGTTGCCCTGTTTATGGGTCTATGAATGTTCCTAAACCCTGTCTTCTAGCCATTATCTTCATTATTGTTTCTATAAAGAATGTGAGAAATCACTATAATCTTGGCATATGTGCTATATCTCATAGCCTAGCTGTGACAGTCAGAGATATGTAACTATTTAAGACTTGAAGTGGTCTAACTTTGGAAGTGACTATTGTAAGCAGGGGGTGCAAGTGTGTGAAGCTCTCTGCAAGTGAGTTATGGTTACTTGTAGCATGAAACAAACTACTGTTTTAATCCATTTTCTCAAAGATTTTCACTAAAGTTGTCTTTTAGTTTTTTTAGTGTTAACTACCAAATTCTATTTGAAATACATACTCTGACAAGAATGACATAGATGCCACCAAATATTAAACCCCCACCCCCAAAAAAGGCATGGCAGTGCTATCACATCTGGTCATTACATTATGAAGTACACAGTGATAAAAATATACCATAAAATTAGCCAAGGGTATCAGTCCTGGGTCTACAAACTCTAGGGTGTGAAAAGAACTCTCCAAGGATAATAGTCTCTGGGGCAGTAGAAGTATATTTTATGTTATTTGAGTTTTTTTGTGATAGGATCCCTGCATTTCAGTTTTCTAAAACATGCTCTTTGTAACTGCATGGGAGTCCCAGATATAAACAGAAGGCAGATTAATCCTTATGACTCCTAATGATGTATTGTCCCATTAGCAATGTTTATCTTTCTTGTGAAACTTCAGATATCCTAAAAAAGAATTGGGGCATTTCATTAATACTCTGTCTCTCATTTTGCTCCTTCTGTATTGCAGGAGTATATTTTAACTTTACTATTTTCAGCCAGCTTCATGTATTCTCCTTCATTAAGATGAGGTGTTAAAGGTGAAGTGCCTTTCTGTGGGTCGGTTTGAGGTGCTGGAAAAGTCTAGTTCATAGATAGGTACTAGACTATCTGCCCTGGGGCTTATACAAGCCCAGCCAAAAAGGTACCCTGGCTTTTGCCACCCAAGAAAATTATTTTCCTGTGCCACTGTCGAGCAGAGCCACAGAGGTGATCCCCGGGTTGAATTTCCTATTTCCCATCCAATCATCAAGATTTTTCTTGAAGAGTGCTAATGAGGAGCTTTGTTTGATATAGATAGGTAGTTTATTCCAGAGTACAGGAAGTCTCTGGGACAGGAATCTATCCCTCCAACATGTTCTGTTTATTGTGGTTACAAGGTTTAGGTCCCCAGAGCGTAGCGTAGCATAGCTCGGGGACCTAAACCTTGTCACCACAATAAACAGAACATGCCAGAGGGATAGATTTCTGTCCCAGAGACTTCCCGTACT